>NC_134587.1:17936250-18275000 GCF_037038515.1 Microtus pennsylvanicus
TTTCTAATGGAACGCATGATTGGGTATTTAATGACTTGAATATAGGTTGTATCAAATACAACTTGAATCGAAATTCAGTCAAGAGGAAAACGTCACAGGTTTACTTAATTGTTTGACTGTCGTTGTTGGAAGGTAGTAAGTCCAAAGTGCCATTGTGTTTTTTTGTTGTTTTTTTTTGTTTTTTTTTAATTTATTTATTTATTAAGGATTTCTGCCTCCTCCCCGCAACCGCCTCCCATTTCCCTCCCCCTCCCCCGATCAAGTCACCCTCCCTCATCTGCTAGAAGAGCAATCAGGGTTCCCTGACCTGTGGGAAGCCCAAGGACCGCCCACCTCTATCCAGGTCTCCTAAGGTGAGCATCCAAACTGCCTAGGCTCCCCCAAAGCCAGTACGTGCAGGAGGATCAAAAACCCACTGCGATTGTTCTTGAGTTCTCAGTATTCCTCATTGTCCTCTATGTTCAGCTAGTCCGGATTTATCCCATGCTTTTTCAGACCCAGGCCAGCTGGCCTTGGTGAGTTCCCGATAGAACATCCCCATTGTCTCAGTGTGTGGGTGCACCTCTCGCGGTCCTGAGTTCCAAACTAGTCTATGAACAAAGGATCAACTACGAAATAGTGATGGTAAGACTTCGTTGTTAAGTGCTTCATAGAAGCTAGTTTTGGAGGATACCAATCTGAAATCTAAACAAGACAATATATCATATAAATAGCTTATTGGCTATTTATCTGAGAATATGAAGTGCATATTATCCTCATTAGCTATTTGTTTGAACAGAACATCAATGACCATAATGCAGACAATAAACATGGTTCATTGTTCAGGAAAAGAAGCATTATTCAGTATCTATGTGTTGCCGATTATTGAAAATAATCCACTGGACAGTTCTGATATAATAGCTCCAATTATTTTTGTATATCTAAGGCATATTGATAATTTTAAATGATTGGAAAAATATTAAGTTTAGGATATGTTGCAGTATCTGCATATCCTGCTTAGAATTTCATGCCATAGTCAATTTTACATCTATAAAAAATTCATGCCATAGTCAGTTTTACTTTTATAAAATATTGATAATGTGTATTTAAAAGGAAGATAAAATTAGTATATTTTTATTTTTCAATGACCCTAAGATAAACTTAATTTCAAGCCAACTTAAAACTATCTCAAACCAATGTTAATTGAAAAGCGTTAGAATCATGCTTTCTCTTGATTTTAAAACCTTAAAATGAACACTTTCTGTGTTTAACAATGATAGAAAACATTTTATGTAATTTGCTCTCATGCTCAAATTACCATTTAAAATAATATGTAGTAGGAAAATGACAAACATCTCAAACAGTGAACTCTAATAAGCATAAAGCTATTCTAGAAAAAATATGATCGTGTGCTTAAGCACGGTAAAAAGTTCTTGAACACAGAAATTTTCAAAGAGCAACATTTAAAATACACACACTAATTAAAAACATTATACATGGGAGTAAATAGGTAGGTCCTCTCGCTAAGCTTCTCCAATCTCAGATACCTTCCTTACTGGAAGTGAAAAGGAGGAAAAACAAATGGGAAAAAAAAAGCAGTGACTACATTACTGATTATCATGGTGCTTGTTTATTTTAAAGTGTACTTTGGCAGCATTCCCTAAGCACCAGACATTAGCCATTAGCTGTATACTACAAAATTAACTTATGAGACAACAGCGTAAGTCATTATGTAGACATGATGTCTCTACTACAGACTAGAGCACAATACCATGGCCCAAGATATATAGCAGCACAGGAGGAAGGGGGCTTCTCTGGGTTCCAACAGAGGGAGGCTGGGTCTAAAGTAGGTACACTGAACCGCTATAATCTATTTTCCTGTGAGTAGCCCAAGTGCAACTGTCTTTCCACCATTCACTGTCCTATTTTAGTATGCTTTCAGGTTTGTTGAAGATGTATTTAATATTTATTATAATAAACTAAACTCCAACTTATACAACATAGTTTATGTTCTTTCATGTTGGGATATATTCTCCTCACCGATCTGATATTCTTTTAGTCCAAACTTACAATTGGAATTCTGCCCAAACATTCTGCAGGAAAATATACTGCATAATTAAACTATTTCATGGTTTGTTTGGAGAAAGTCAATGAGCCAGAGACCATCACCATCAATATTTGCTTCGTATAATCATAGAGGTTACCTGTGATTTCTGCAAATGGTTCTGCCTTATTTCTCAGGACTCAGAAGGAGATATAACCTGTCATCTCTGGGAAAAGCCTTTCTCTTATTGTGGACAGCATGACAGAGAATTCTATCACAGATCACATCAAAAGACAAGTGTCTGATTACGTTGTATATAATGCATAAGATTTCCTTAATAATAGAAGAACAAGGCAACAAAAATCATAAAACTTCTTAATATGATGCAAAACGTCACCATCACTACATATAGCATGTCCAATGACAGCATCACTTATTGGGTCTCTAAATTCCAAGTATAAACAAAGTTGTCTGAACATGAAGGCAAAGCTGCCTAGAAATACAGTTTAGATGATGAAGATGATCCAAACTAATATTGAAGAAACTGGTGATGTAGTTGCCTTGAAGACATTTAAATAAATCATTTCATAGTATGTGAGGATAGAAAATGCTCCAGTCTTAAATCACCATTTACTAAAGTAAGTACTATCAGTTTGTTATTGTAATTAAATATTCTGAAGAAATACTATACATCTGACATTTTCATCTACAAAGTACACATCTCATGTATTTTGTGAGCTATGTACGGACAATGTAGGTGATTACTGTTGGACAGAAGTTTCCTAGGAGATAAAACCTTCCAAGTTGGAGGAAGCTCTTTAGACTCCTGACGTCCTAAAGGAGGATAAAACATTCCATCCTCTAGGGAACCTCATTAGGTTTAGGAAGTAAACAACTCAAAGCTTCAGGAGCCTCCAACTGAGTATACTACTTTCCTCACTCCACAAGTATATATAAACAGTAAGGACTTCTGAGATACTCTTAGAACAGCCAGGCTGCCAGGAAGAGTCTCAGACAAGTTGAGCCATCTGGGAAGAAGAGACTCAGGTCAAGCAGGATACCTGGAAGAGATGTTTTCCACCTGTTAAACTGTTTGCGAGTTGTGCTGACTGTTCCAGGCTTCAAGGCTTTGGAAGGCAGCACCCATGGGTGGGCTTTTGTTTTTAAGTTTTTAAGCCATTTCTGCTTCTCTAAGAGAACTCTCACCTGTACTCCTATAAGCACTCCCAGTAAAATTCATTGGCTCACCACATGGGACTTATGTGGCATCCTTGATTTGGTGTCTCCACGTTCTATAACTGAGATGAGTCGATTACATGTCTGATCATGTCTTCCTGGAAAGAATATCTCACAACATGCACACACAAAATTTGAGTGTGTGTTTTCTTAAATACTTTATATTTCTAAACAGAGAATCTGCCTTGGTTTCCTGGCCTCCCAGACCCAAATAATCAAAAGAAACTATATTAATTACAACACCTCTTGGCCTATTAGCTCAGGCTTCTTATTAACTAACTCTTACATCTTGAATTTAGCCATTTCTATTAATCTGTGTATCACCATGAGGCTGTGGCCTACTGGTAAGGTTCCAGGGTATCATGGTTCAGCTGATATCTTAGCTACCGTTCTTTTTGAAGAGCAAAAATGAACTCCGAGCTCAACCCTGTTGGCTTTGATGGACGTTGTTATTCTTTTGAACACTCTTGACGATTGAGCAACTCAGTAGAGGTTGAACTGCAGTTCTGACACTTGCACTGGACTTTTAAACATGCATAGCTTTGAAACTCACATAAAATGCCTGTCCTTTTATTTGTGTCAATATATAAGTGTATCACTGCTTTTAAAATATAGTGTTTGCCTTCATTGCTATTAGCATTAGGCTTTTGGGCTGATATATCCAATCTTCTGAATTTGAGTCAGGAAATAAGCATATTTGTCATAGCATACACTTGAAATGATGAGAAATAAAAAATACTATGGTAAGCTAAAGATAAGAAAAACTAGACTCCCTACTGTAATACTCTATAAACAGTAGTCAATCATTAAATATGCACTTGAAATGATGGAGAAATACAAAATGATATGGTGGGCTAATGATAAGAAAACAAGCCTATCTACTCTAGATACTTTATAAACAGTAGTCAATTACTAAATACTTTACATACATACATAATTTATAATTTTTATAAAGTTTAATCTTTGAGTGTGTGTTTTCATGTGTTTATAAGTATGTGTGTATGCATGTGCATCATAGAATCTGTGCAACAGTATCTTAAAATTAATTACATACAATTTGATTACAGAACTAAACTAATGAAATAAAATGTCTACCCAAGAGATTTTATTGAATGAAAATAACTTGTTGCATAGATACTTGATTTCCAACTCTAAGAGCATAAACTTGCTAACATTTTTTAAGTATTAATTTCTGTTTTGCATGGTATGCTCCTGGCAGTCAGAGGACAGCTTGTAAGAGTCAGGTTCTCTCCTTGAACCTATGAGTTTCTGGTATTGAACTCAGGTAGTCAGTTTTGATAGAAGTGTCTTTATGAGCTGAGCCATCTTGCTCGCCACAAAATGATCTCTTATTGAAATGATATGTGTAATTATGTGTTTGATGAGCTTAATGAGCAAGAATTGAATTCTATGCAAATAAGAACAAGGAGTACACTCATGAAATGATGAGAAGAAGGACACTGTGGATGAGGGACCTCTTGGAGAAGGGTAGGGTAACATATGTATACAATGTCAGTATGGTATAGACTTGCAGAGGTTTAATTTTTGATCACTAATTACACAAAAAAGTCCATTTCAAGCTCCAAATTTGCATTTTCATTTTAATTAAAAATTCCATTTCCCTATTAATTACCATATTTGCAATGAAAAATCAGATATAAAATTAAGAGGGCTGAATTAAAAATTAGACTCTGAGAACTCAAATAGAAAACGCTTCAACCCAAGTTCTATTCCTAAGAGATTGGTCAACAGTGCCACCTTGTGTTGATGATCTGGTTTTGTGGTTTGTTGTCCACTATTATTGTTTTTATTTGTTTTGGGGATGCCACACTGCATGAGATGCCAATATATATCATTTTAACTTGAAAAATAAACTGAAACACTGAGAAAGGAACCAAATCAGTATTTTAAAATGATCCCCCATTAGTCACTTTTTCTTCTCACTGAGTTGGACGTTAGTGTATTTAGTTGCTATGGGGAGAGGTATCAGGAAGAGATGGATTCTGTTCCAAACCTAAGAGTACGTAAAAAATATAAAAAATAATGGGCATATCTCTCCAAAAGGGGGCAGAATTTAACTCAGGCAAGACAGTGTTAGTTTATTCTTTTGCCACAGAATCTTGCTATATTTCCCCAGCTAGCCTCAGAAGAGGAGGCGTGGAAGGGATGCTTTTGTTTCAGTCTCTCAGGTAGCTGAGGCTACAGGAATATATTGGCATACTTGGCAAGGAAAACTGTTTAATTCAAAACTCAAACATACCAAGATGCCTCTGCAGTCTTTAGTGTAAATTTCAAAAGGCTTAGTTTGTTTTGTGTTACATATCCACATATAAGTTATATATAGTTGGTTGTAGATAAGCTTTATGGTTGTATGTTAACTTCATTGTATGTTTTCAATGCTTTCATATAACATCCATTTATAATTTTATTGAAAATTTTATTTTCTATGTTTACAGAAAATGCTGATTTTATTATACATTCTGTATTCTCAGCAGTATGGCTAATGAGGTTCAAGTGTTCCATAGTAATTGTACGTGAGGAAATTATATACCAAATAAAGGAAATTTTAGTTTCTAAATGTTATAAAAAGCCTTCTTCCTTTTTCTTACTCAAGGAAAATATTTTTCAATTCCTGAAGTTTTAGGATATTAATTAAAGTTCATACTTCTGTGCCCAAATCAACAATATGTTTAGCTAATACCAAAGCTTATTAGCTTTTAATAAAAAGAATTTTATTAAATTAAAAACCAGGAGCGTGTCACTAGCAGTTACTTAGAATGTCATGTCTTTCCCTTCCTTCATAAACATTCTGCCAATGTTTGCAGAAGGTGTGTTTTTGTTGATTTGAAGTGCGTTGGTTTTAGCAGGAAGCTGCTTGATATATTACCAAACTGGAGCTGGCCAGCAGACCACTCAATACATAAGCCCACTATGCGTAATTACAAAAGATGAAGGTTTTGAAATTTGCATAATTGCAACTATTGGTAGGGGTCGGTAACATATTTGCATTATCTACTTATGTTGCACACCAACTCTTTTAAGCACCACTTTATGAAAAGTCTGCTAAGTCAGATGTTTGTAGGTGTCAGGACACTGTAACCTCTGATGCTGGGGATGCCATTTTCTACCCATGTCTAGGCGATCACATGGCTTTCTAAAATCTATTCTAGGTTTGGGTACTTTCTACATTCCAAGCCTTTGAGAAGAAAATGCTTTTCTATCTACAACTCCATGTAAAAATAGAAATGACTAGTACTTCTAAATCAAGTTCCACACACTCATTTATGTCTTTTATAAATAATTATTTCATTTTCTATAATAAGGAGTAATTTATATTCACAAAGATGGCATTCCCACAATGAAAGAATAAAGAGACAATTGAGAATAGCAGTTGGTATTTACTTTGAAATCTAACAGAATTCTAATATCTTAGAGAAAGAAGCCATTTTCGTAACTGTTACAATTTTAGTGTCAAAATAGCATGTGAAATAATTAAATTAGTAAATGAAAAGGCAGGTAAGTTAATTAGTGTTGAGCATTTGCTAATAAAAATAATGGTGTTAATAGCTACCATTAATTTGGTAGCTTCCATGTTCAAGGTCCAAGCACTTTATATATATTACTGGTAATTCTCATTAAAAGATGGTAAGATGGGTAATTTGCCATTATTTCATTAAAAGATTCTGGAGCCCAGAGAAATTTTGATTAGTTGCCCAAGAGTTTATAGAAATTAAACCTGGAGTTAAACCTACTTTTTTATGATTATGGTCTGTGGTTTTCTTATACTTACCTCTACCCCCAAAATTACAACTATATTTTATGAAAAACGCCTTCCTGGCAGAACCTTAAAAAATCTAGTTAATATGATAGATCATTGCTTCAGCATTTCTTTGCTTGTAGAGATTAGTTGTCCTCAAAATAGTACCAAGTGCTTTTCATTTGTTTCCTCAATCAACTAATACTGCCTCTCTGCTCTTTGCAATATGCCGTTATAGCCGTAGTGGGGATATCAATTAGGAAGGGAACAGAATCCAAGAGTCTAATAATAAAACACTAAACATTATTACACTGGTTGTAGAGAACATCATAAAAAGGAGTAAACAAAGCAAAGTCAAATGGGAATTTAAGGCGAGAGGTTGGAGCACAGATGGCTGAATGTAGTGTTCTGACGACTGGTAAATCACTAAAATGTATTTACTATAATAAGCTAAACTACCTTTAGCTTCTGCTTTCCTGGTCTGGTGCATCCCCTCTTCTGTAGCCCTGTAGCATTAACACCGTAACAATAGGAAGCGTTATGAGTGTACTTCTTTAGTATTAGAAGGTTCAAAAGAGAGAACTTCTCTGTTTGAGGTTTTGCAAAAATATGTGCCATTCCTGGACTGCCTAGTGTTCAGTGGGTGTAAGTATTTAGAAACATAATTTGAAAAAGAGAGATAGAGGGAAAAAATAAAAGACAAGAACAGAAAAGGGCATTCTACTCCATATTGACTCATGCTTTGTAAGGTAACTTGGGGTAGACATTCTGGTTTTATATACACAAGTAACTGAGAGATAATTTATTGAACTATATTCAAATAAAAACAATACCCATTTTACAAATTAAACAAGATAAGAAGGTTTATTTTTTAATTAATATCACTAGATATTTGTTGGTCAGCTTCAATAGTTAAAATTGTCACAGGATGAGAAGCTGCCTTTGGTGGCTTCTAGGAAGCCCATCCAGTTACAGACTGTATATTCATAAGAAACTGCAGGCTCTCTGGTTGCATTACCTTGGTTCCTTTGATTTCTACTCTCCAGAAAAAAACATCCACGCTGTGTTTCTGGAACTTGATTTCTCAGCATTTTCTAAGAAATTAGAGTTCCAGTGAACATCTAGTTAATTGTGAACAGCTTTCAATTATATAAAACATTTCAGCCTTATGAGTAATTGAAGAGGAAATATGTAAGGCCTCTTTTGCATAAAGATAAACTCTATCATGAAGAATAATAAAAATCTTATGCTTTGACTTCTCAGAATAAGCCTAAATCAAACAAACAACCACGAAATGCAAGTGTGTGTGCATGAGTGTGTATGCGTTGGTACACCTATACTATGTTTCCTGTCATATTCTCACCTTGATGACAATGACAATGTATGGCTCTGCATGAGTGATTCCTTCGGTGCAGATTTGAATCTCCTGGTTTTGTCTCGATTTTCGTGACCTTGTGACTGAGCCACTTTATCCTTGCTTTGTTTGTGACTATGTCTCTAAGGCACCACTCCCCAATACCATTGGTTTCAGGAAAATGTTCATTAAACCTGGTGTCTGTCAATCCCCTTTCTTCCTCCCTTTCTTCTCTCTTCAATATGTTGGGTTCTGGTCCTTTTTATTCCACAGGTCTCCTGTAGGTTAAGCCTAAGCACTTATGCTCCCTTGTCTTGAACTCAGCCAGCAATGGCATCTGTATTCCATCACCCTCTCTATGAATAAATAAATGCAGGGACCGGTCTTCCAAATCTCAGGTCTGACTGGACAAACAGCTTGAGATGCAGCTCCTGTCACAGTTTCCTCTCACCTTGCAACAAATAACATTGCAATGGTCCCAAGATGAACCTGACTGTGTCTTTAGTTCCCCAGTGTGTAATTTGCTTGTCTCCTAGAAGTCCACCACAAAACCTAAGAATAATTAACAACCGATGAAAGGCAAACTATGGATCAAAAAAGACAAATTAAGTCAGGAAGAATGACTATGTCTACGCATAGGATAGTTAAGGGCTCCAGGAGAAATGTTTTTGCCCTTTAGAGGGCTTGCTCTTATGGGCAATAGCTATAGTTAAGCTTGTTTGAGCAGCCAGGTAAGCAATTTGCATTGTTGATGTTTTTCAAGCCTTCCTCTGAATGTCCATGCTTCTTACTTAACATAAAATAGTTTCATTTTACACATAATAGGCTCCTTTGAAATTCTTCCAACATCAGTATACTGTGAAAGCAAACAGAGAGAAATGGAATTTGGGCATATTTCCTTTCATTTTTATACAGGAGGTTTAAACAGTTAAACTGTTTATAGTCTAAGTTCACGGAGCATTACCACTCCTGTAAATTAAGTCCCCTCTATGCATAAGATGCTTAGATTTACACATTTATATGCTTTAAAATATAGTATTTTATTACTTTTTAAAAATATCGTACAATGTATTTTTATTGTATGCACCCACCAACTCCTCTTCCTTTCTCCCATATCCACTTTTTAAATCTGTACCTCCCCACAACTTCACATCCTCTTTATATATTGTAATTAAAATTTATAATTTATTGCTATGCATATGGGTGTGTTGCCTACATGTGTATCTGTGCACTGCATGAATGTAGAAATCATAGAGGCCAGAGAGGTCATCAGATCCAATGGAGCTGGACTTACAGACAATTGTGAGCTGCCTTGTGGGTGCTGGAATTGAACACTGGGTCCTCTGGAAGATTAGCCAGTATTCTTAATCACTGAGACATCCCCTGTCTCTTCTAGTTTGTATTTTTAACAACCTTCCCAATCCAATTTTTACTTCCATATAATCATGGCTGTGGGACCATCCACTGACACTGAGTGACTTAGCAGAGACCACATCCTCAAAGACTAATGACCCTCCTTCATCTAGAAAACACCCACTGTCAAATTTCTACTTGTGATAAGGGTTCATAACCCTCTGCATGTCCATATTAGAACATTAACTGGCTTGATATTATGCAAATCTTGTGTAGGTAACCACAACTGCTCTGAGTTAATGAATATCATGGTCCTAAATATCCAGAAGATACTGTGTCAGTATAATATTCCTAGAACCCTGGCTCTTACATTCATTCTGTCCTTCTTCCATGATGGTTCCCAAGCCTCGATGGCAGCATTGGAGGTGATACAAGTGTTCCATTTACGTTGAGCATGCCACTGGCACTTATTCTTTGCCCTTGGGCCAATTGCCAATTTCTGGGTTAACCACCATTAGTGCATAAAGAAACTTCTCTGCTGAGATCAGAGGGCTACTCTTATTTCTCTATATAGAGATGTAAATTTAGATAACATTTTGATACTAGGACTATTTAGCAAAGTAACAAAAGCAGGCTCATCCCTCGGTGATATGAGTTCCCCAATGCATATACAAACACGTGTGTGCACGCACGCACACACACACACACACAAACGTGGTGTGTATAAATATCCTATCATTAGGCTCCCAGTGACTTTTTCAAACATCCTTACTGTTAGTTATTCCACCCCATCCCTACCCTTACTCTCCCTTACCCTCCCATTTCTCTTCCTTGCACCTCTCTCCCAATTGCTTTCCTTTTCCCACCCATATCACCTGTACTCTATTATTAATTCTGCCTAAGTCTCTTGTTTATTTAAATAATTCACTTTATCCTTGTGTTCTTTAGACCACCACTGTTGTGGGATTCCCCTCTGTATGCTGCAAATATGTGTTATCATCACTGGTTAATGAAGAAGTTACCTTGGACTATGGTAGAGCAAAATATAGGTAGGTGGGAAAACTAAACTGAATGCAGGGAGAATGAAGGCAGAACCAGGAAGATATCATGTAGCTGCTGAAAAAGACAGATGCCCTGCAGTCACCTGAGAAGCAAGAGGTAACAAAACGTGAGCCTCGTGTATATATATATATATATATATATATATATATATATATATATATATAAATGAAATGGGTTAATTTAAAATATAAGAGTTAGTTAATAAGAGCCTGAGCTAATAAGTCAAGCAGTGTTATAATTAATACAGTTTCTGTGTGATTAGTTAGGTCTGAGTGGCTGAGAAACCAAAGCAGTGTCTCTGTTTACGCACCACTTGAATGCATACATTTTTATAATGCTGTGCCTTTTGAAATAAATATTATTATGTATGTCTACATTAGCATAAATATATTTTATGACATTTATGATATTTATGATGATATTTTTCCATCTTTAGCTACTCTATTGCTAATATAGAAACTGATTTCCTTGTATACAACTTGTTCCTTGTTTTGAATTGCTGCAAAGTATTTAGAATGAGAAAGCTCCTCAGTTTCTCCAGTTTATCTATTCATTAGAGGTCTTCATTTCAGTTTTGTACCATAAATATGTCTGTAACTTAGAGTCAGTACGTCAAAAGCTAGTTATGATTCTGATTCATGGTGATTTCACCCTCTCTATGGAATCTACAACGTATAATCACCCTGTAGAAAATTCTGGCTGCTAAGACAGAAGACAAAGAAATTATGAAGTGTCACAGAAAAGTATAAATCAACAGTTCATTGGAAAACACTGTATTTCTCACAAAGTCTGGGTCACAGTTATTCAAATGCGTCAACACTTTGAAGTAAAAGGGTGGAAATTCTCACTCAATGCCCAGTAGTAGCAGAAAATTCAATTGTCAATTAACATTCTCAATGACAACCATATGATGTCCAAAGACTAAAGGACTTATTTCTTCTTACAGGGCTAGTCAAGTTCCAAGAACACTGTAAATACTGAATAGCTATTATCCGTTATTTTCTTAGCCTTAGTAAGTCTTATAAGGCCTTTCGTATATTCTCAATACTCTCGTTTTGAAATTTATGATGTATTACTTCCAAATCTGTTTTCCTCCATATGGCGGATGTCAGTTACGTAAGTGATGTAATTGTGCTGATGAACAATGCCTCACAATTCCTTACTCGTCACACTCTCTTGATTGCCCTCACAGAATAAAAGTTCTTTCTCCTATTTCGACATCTTTAAATTTTTCATTATAGGTTTTATTGTACAAATAAAATAATTGCAATACTAGTACAATTTTTTAATAGTGAAAAAATGAAATTAATGAAACTGGGGTTGTTGTAAAGAAACTGAGATAGCCATAGGTTTCTCCCTCCATACAACAATATAGTAATAGTTTTCCATGACACTCTTATTTCACAGAGGGCCATCTCACCAGACCAACTCTAACCTTGAGTATTGTCTCTCTGTCTCCTCCACCTTCTCTCTCTGATGTCAGAGAAAACCTGTAGGATCCTGATACCTGATAACCAATCAATGTTGTTGCATAGAAGAATGTCATTTCAGAAATGTAATACCTCTATTAATGGTACCCAATTGTCAGTGAACTTGGAAGTGGTTATTTCAAGCATTGTCGCTGAAAAGCAGCTAGAGACAGACTTTTAGAAAAAAAATCAGTATTATTTTAAGATTATGTCAATCAATATTCTAGGTTACTTTTTAATCCTAATCCTAATATGTTGTATAGCACATGGATTCATTATTTTAAGAACTATTATGCTGTCAAATATTTAAAGAAGAAATTTAGAAATTATGAAGATATATATATATTTGGTTTATTATGACACTGTTTATTCTCTATTTGTTTTTTCCAGACAAGGGTTTCTGTTTGTCCTAGAACTAACTCTGTCCTAGAACCATGCTGGCCTTGAACTCATAAAGATCAGTCTTCCTCGGCCCCCCAGCCCTGGTATTAAACACATGTGGTACCACACCGGGCACTGTTTATTATGTTAAGAGAAATATCCAGGTGGTGGTGGTGCAGGCCTTTAATCCCAGAACTTGGGAGGTAGAGGCAGGTGGATCTCTTTAAGTTTAAGGCAAGTCTAGTCAAAAAGAAATAGTTTCAGGACAGGCAACAAAGCTTTTCAGAGAAAATATTTCAAAAAATTTACAAAATCCCTGAGGTTTGCATATGCCAATAGCTTTTATTTAGAGTTCTTGTTATTAGTGCCTTGTATGATTAATATCCAGGTTATTATCTAATTAAAATTCAACAGGAAATTTGTTCCTATTAGTGACTGCTACCAAATACTTCTACTACTACTACTACTACTACTACTGCTACTATTACTATATATTTTAAAATATTAACTATCTTAAGGATTTGATGATAATCACTTAGCAGTTTATTTGTGAATTATACAGGTGATCGTGTTTAACGACAATGAATGAGTTGTCACATGGTTAGTAATCTCACATCATTTCTCTAGTGGAAATTTATTTAAAGACAAAAATTGCAGAAATATTTTTAAAAGAGGAGAGAAAGTATAAATTAAAAACAAAAAATATCGTCCACAAAGAGTTACAACTTATCAGTACAAAGTTCAAGAAATATTAAAAGGCCTTGCCTATCAAAATCAGGGAGCTCTATTTCTCTTAAAGAAATACGTGCTGCTAATATATATTTTAATAGCATCATCAATTATACACACATTTATAGGTCTCAAGACATGACCCTTTAAATAACTCTTTTTTCTTTTCCCTTCCTCATTCTCCCCACCACTTTCTCCTTTCTTTACCTTTATCTTTTTTGGGGGGGTGTTAACTCAAACTTTTCTAAGCTGGCCATAGTTAATTCTCTGCTTCATTCCAGTGCACTGAGGTTACAGGCAAGTATTACTGCAATCATGTCCAGCATATCTTCTAAAACAAAATGGTGACCTCACTTCCACCAATATAATCAAATGGTCTTCCGGAAAGATCATTCACGTTCTACACATCATACTCCCCTCGTTTCCCACACTCCACACCCCACGTTGCATTAACCCCCCAATGGTGCCTGTTGCATTAGTCTCTGGTGTCTCCAACTTGTGCATCTGCAGTCCTGTGAGCAGTGACTGAGCACAATGAATATATGACACATGTCCCCTCCTCAACATTATTAAAAGCATTATTGCAATTGAAAAATTAAAAGGCCATTAGTCCATTGATGACTCTCTTCACTACTCACTAACTTTCTCACTGGACCCAAGCCTGACTGGCTCTCCTGTCACCATGTTCTCCACTGACCTGAGGACAGGAGTGCACTGTGTGCTGGCAAGAGGGTATAGTGATTTATGTAATATTTCTTCCCTCTACTCTCTGTCTACAAATAGATAACTTCATCTTTAAAAATATCCAACTTGAATGCCAAAGTTTTCTTTCCTGTTCATCTTATTTTGATAATGTTCCAATTTTACCTTAAAAAGTGCATGCAATTTTAACTTTCTTAACAAGAATTTTAATTGGTCTGTATTATTTCCAGCTTCCATTTAAATAATTGAAAATTACAGTAACTGGTTTCAAATTTTAATGAATTAAATGCAATTAGATTGATTATTGTATATTAAGTTATCAAATTAATGCTCCAAGTATAGTCACAGGTTCTAGTATTTGTGACGTAGGGGTGACTAGTATCTTCACAAGTCTTCATTGACAAATGATTTTACCCAACTCAATACTATTTAGGAAGAAGTTTATATTTTTTTCATGTTTCTTTCTTTTATTTTCTTCTATATATTGATAATACTGGAAAACAATAAGAATATGCTTTCTATAAATATATAATTATTTGGAAAATAGACAGAAAGATCATGATCATAAAACTCTTGATATTTGTTGAATCTTAAAACTCCAGTTATCCTAGTTATGTGAGCTATAGAATAGTGGCATCTGGTGGCTGGCAGAGACTAGTGTATCATCAGTTCATCAGGGCATCAACCTAAAATGTGTTTTGTTCTTAAGAAAGAAATTGCATTTGAACATTCACCATTCTATTTTTGGAATATTTGCTGCGTCGCTTGCTGAGAAAATTAGTATATTATAGTAGGATAAATTTGATTCTCTCACAGTCTTAAATACAGATTTTTCTCCTGGTAAATACTGAAAATTTCTACACGCAAATTGTCCTTAGGCATAAAAGAAATAAAAGGTTAGCAAAATATATGCTTTTGATATGTAATGCATATTACTTTAACCCTAAAGTCATTCTCATCTAAACATCTCTCAGAATATACATGTCCTAATCTACGCTTTGTCCTTAGTTTATTTCTAAGGTAAAAGAAAAGTAAAAGTACTAACAATTAAGTTCCAGACCGTCCCTACCAGAAATGAATTGTGTGACCCTAATCAGGACATTGAATTCCTATTACCTGAGTTTTCTCATCTTATGAATTTAGGCTACACAGACACATGTTTAAAAATTTAATGATAGAAATTTAATAGACTGTAATGATTAATTACAATGATATAGCTCTCCTTTGATATTTGGCATTTGGTACATAGAGGATTGATATTTTAAAAGATGATAATAAGACTTCTCTAAATTCATATTCAATACTCATATAACATCCATTACCAGAGCACCCAATGGGATGCTGATGTTTCCCAGGACCACTGGCAAAGAGCCAAAGCTATTACAGACACAATTTTGAATAAATTAGTGACAGCTTAGGCACAGTTTCTCACATTCAAGAATCCACTAAATATCTGTGGTTCTGCGCCTCTTCACTTTTTTCCCACAACTTGTTAAGGACCAGATACATTAGAATCATCTGGACATTTATAACATGTCTATCTCTGAGGCTCTCCCCCAAACCTATTGAAGGAAGATAACAGAAATGCACATTTTGTATGTGGTAACATTTACTCTCCTGACTTGGGGACCACTCATTGTCCCACTTCACAATCCATGTACAAAGCGATACCAGTGTTTTCTAGTTCATGAAAGAGAAAGTCTTTTGAACCAGGACTTGAAAACTCAACTGTCAACAAGACCTACGAAAGTATTACAAAAAAAAAACAAAAAACAAAAACAAAAAAACTGGGCAGCTAGGATTTCAGGAAGGCTGCTGTCTGTTTTAAAAAGAGAGAGAGAAAAGGAAATATGATTCTTACATGAAGTCTTCAATCTCTAGGAGTGGGAGCTAACTCAGTGCATACTAACTAACACACATGTGAGGGATTCAAATCCCTGTTCTTCAAGCTAGATCTTGTTCCTCACTGTGCCCCTTAGCTCACATTGTTCACTGTCTCTGCAGCCCTGCAGCTGCAGTCTGATGCTAGGATAGTTACTCTTATTACAACAACTATCTGACACGGACAACATAAAGGAAGAGAGATTCACTAGGGCTCACTCAGCATCCTCGGTCCATCATGACAAGAAGGACATGGCAATGCAATGCAGCTCACCTTGTGGTGTTCAAGCTAATGAAGAACACATGTGTGCCTACATCTCCTTTAGCATTTTCTTTCTCAAATGGTATGATGCTTGCCTTGATGATAGGTCTTCCTTCTTAGAGAATTTGCTCTGGAATTACCCTCACAGCTACATCCAGAGATGTGTTCCACTTTTCTCACACAGACTCCTCTATCCAAGCAAGATGATGGCCAAGATTAACCATCATAAATGAATCTACCCAGGTGTCTTAATCTGCAGAGCAATTCACCCTGAACTAACTTCCCATCCTTTATACGCGCTCTTTCTTTGAAATTTTTCTTTTCTATGTTTGTTTGTTGGTTGAAGTAGGCTCTTGAACTCCCTTGCTTGTGGCCTGGAAGTCATCTTGTCTCCTGCTTACCATGTCAGCCTACCTGCCCTTGAACTTGTCTTCTCCTGCTTAAAACCTCCAAAAATGTATAGAAACTTGGTTTTGGTTTAAAGTGATATCCTTCAGCTATATGCAGGCATCTGCAAACATACTCTTTCTAAGTGGAAAATTCAAATGTGTTTTGTATTCATTCATTGACAATTCATGAAGTGTCATCTTTTACAAAGAACACAATTAGAATGTAGATACAGATATCACCACAAGACATTCGCCAGCATCAAAGGCAGCATAGCCAACGATTCCAACATAAGGAGAAATTTAGATTAAAAACTGAGAAAGATTCATAAGAAAAACACTGTATGATGCTGCAGGGACTACTAATGACAAAATGGGTAGTCAAATAACTAGGTACTTGCTTTTAAATGTTTTGATAGCTTTTTTGGTGATAATGATTGTAAATAATTGTTTCCAGGTAACGTGAAACTATATTAGGTACCATTAAGAAAAAAAAAAGGAAAATAGAAACATACAACAGTGACAGAGGATGTAAAATAGCAGTAGGAAGTGTTAGACAAATCAATGTGCTATTAATTATCTTTATCTATTTGAATTGGTCATTCAGAGGAATTTTGAGATTTATCACAACCTGGAGCACATCCAAAAGCCACTAAATTTCTGAGTAGATGACACAGCACCAGAATTCATATCATTGTAAAATGATATGACTCGATTAATTTGTATGAAGATAAAAGACACCTAAATTTTATGTCCTATAATAGGCTCCACTTATGTGACACATTAGTACAATTTATTAAGGTTGATGATTTGTTGAACATTAACTGTGATCATGGCTTCGTAAGAGATATTGGAGAAAGAATAAATATAAACATGAAATTAACACCATTCTATGGTGTTAATTTAGGGAATACTAATTTTAAAAAAATTAAAATTCAGAATGATGTCAAAGAAATGCATACTTTAATAAGAACTTGGCTGGCTGAGTTTCCATAAAGTAAAGTATAAAGGTTCAGATACAATAGCTGGAGGAATTGAACTTGTTATCTTAGTAGGTCAGCAAAACTGACTAAATTTGAGTCTTCTGACTCAGACAAACATTTACTTTTTCCAACCACCAAACACTGGTAGAGGGTTTTCTGCATCTTTATTAAGTGTTTATTAACATTGTTCAAAGTCAAATATATAACATATTATATAAACACATTATGTTATATAAATAGCTACAAAAGTCTCACTACTGTCCTCATCTCCATTAAGCTAATGGTATTCCTAAATCCACTGCACAAGATGCAGAATATTATACATGCTGGTGTTCATCTTTCTGTATTAAAGTGTTTTCTATGAAATGGAATAATATTGTTATATGAAGCTTTTTTAGTTATTTCACATGCCCCAAAGAGACAATGTTATGCCAATAACAGTAGCAGTAACCTTGTTCCAACAATAACCATAGAGGTTATTTATATTACTTAACTTTTCCAACCAAACTTTTTACATATTCTGGTACTTTTGCATAAATTCTGATTAGCTCAAGGACAAAAAAGATGGGAGAAAGGAAAACAAAATCCAAAGCCAGAGAGATCAGATAGGTATAAGAAAAAAGTTTTCAAGCATTTTAAGGCCTGCTTGGAATGCTGCCTACCATACAGTACACATGCTATTCTTTTCCCTGTCTCCCACAAAGTACAAGTGCTATTCTTACTTCCCACAGGAGCTTTGGACTTAAAAGTAAAAGAGTTGATTATCACTAATACACAAATTTAAGTTCTCAATTTAGTTGTTCATTATATATAAATAGAATAATGAAGCTAGTCATGGTGATGCTTGCCCTTGAGTAGGCAAAGGATCTTAGTGAGTTGGGGGTAAGTTCGGTTTACATAGTTCCAGGACAGCTAGAGCTATATACCTGGGAGACCCTGTCTCAGAAAAAGAAATAAAAGAAAAGAAAGAAGAAAATGAGCGCACAATATGAAACTCAACAGAGACAATAATTACTAAACAAAGAGGCATGTTGATATATCTTTCACATATAAATAAAATATCATACCATATAAAATTATATATGTAAACATGTATTCACATAACTTTAAGATTTTGTTTTTTTTATTATTTATCTTAGAAATCGTCTCCAAGATAAACCATAGCATGAATTACCCTCCATTTTTGGAAACAATTTTTAAAGAAACCTAATACAACTAATCTTTAAGAGATGGCATCCTTTGGCTCTCCATTAAAGGCACACAGTATTTTTTTTCTAGTAATAAGTGTATTTTCTATCTTGATATCATGTTGGTATTAAGTTATGGATCATTACACAGTCAAATCGTTAACTGAATCATGTCATGTCCCATGGAGTTTTATCATGTTTAAATTTTCAAAACTTGGCTTTATGTAGGAAATGAAAGGTATTTAAAAAAAAAAAGAACACCAAAAGCCCCAGTTCTTCCCAAGCTCTGGCAGCTTGAAAGGAACCCCACAGAAGTCAAATGAAAACTCCCAGAGCCTCGGCCCGCCCATACAAGTCTCTAATTGGCAACCTTCATAGGGGATTTTTCTCTCTTTAACTAGTATATGCTCTTATTTCCTAAGCAACTTGAAAATATAGACACTGATACTTCATTTTTCATTAAAATTAAGACATCATTAGATCGATATTTACCTAAGTTTGAATGTAATATATGTTAATTTAAAACATATCTGCTATGTAATTTTTAAAACTTTTAGGAATATGGTTGGTATCTATCTTAAATGCCGATACTTTTGCAAAGGAGATCTTGTTCACAGATTTTAATCTCCGGCTCAAGTATTAGTCAGGGTTCCTATTGCGTGGTAAAACACCATAAGCAGCAACTTAGGTTGGAAAGGGTTTAATTTTTCTTTCATTTACAGATAACAGACCATCACAAAGAGAAAGCAGGACAGGAAATAGAGGCAGGAACATGGATGCAAGAACTGAAAAAGAGTCCATGGAGGGGCATTGCATACTGACTTGTTTCTCACAGCCTGTTCATCCACTTTCTTATCAACCCAGGACCAATTCCCAAGGGGTAGCCCCACCCAAGGTGAACTAAACCCTCCCATATCAGTCATTAATTAAGAAAATGCCCTTCAGTTGTTTCTACAGGCAATCTGATGGAGACATTTTCTCAACGGAAAATCCTCTTCCAAGATAATTCTATCTTATATCAAATTGAATTTTTAAAAATCCAGAAAGAGCTCAGGTAGTCCATTTCTTTTTAAAGTTTCTTCTTTCTAAACGTCAAATACTTCAGAGCCCGTTTCTGAAATTTGGGAATGTGACAGATCAGGCCTGACATCTACTTTTGAGAATGTGTGTGATGTTTTTTGTTGTTATGGGAAAGAAAATACTGCTCCTTCTTTAAAATATCTCAAACAATGTTCAATTTATCTAGCTTTAAAACTCTATATTCCTGTGAGAGGCTGATATTTGAAGAATACATGCTTTCTTAACACTTCGTGCCAGCGACATAGCTCAAAATAGAAAGGATGAATATTTCCTGTCAATTTGCTCTTCAAACTAGCCATATTAATAGGACAATTCCTTACATCTGTATATTAATGATAATATAATCTCTTGTGACGCAACAGAGTAATGACCTCTTTGGAGAATTGTCTGAGAGCTACATGGTGCATGTTTTAAAAGAACACATTATGTGCTAACATAATATATAACTTATGGGCTATCCTATAGTGACTGGCTATTTGGATTTGGGCTTTCACGTCTACTGGTTTTTATTTTGTAAATACATATCAAGCACTAAGAACAATCTTACATCTTACATTCACAAATGGCATGCTTTCCAGAGTATTCTGGTATCTCGTGCATAGATCATGGAAGAGGAGAATCACATTCTATCTTGAGTTTAGATTTACATTAACTCAGGTACTGAGGACGACCACTCAAGATACGAAGGAAAATGGTTTTAAATGGAACTGTGAATGCAGGCTACTTCATTAAAGAGCAATGCATATGTCAATTAATGTGACATTTGAGAAGTATTCTTACCACTAAATATTCTAGTACCATGGTATTTCGCTACATTGTACAGTCTTCCTTAGCTAATTTTGTGTTGCTAGGGTTCTCATTTTATGTGACGACATTTAATTTCTCCTTTATCTTAAATGCAGGCTTCCTTTAGTGACCTCTTCTTCAGTGTCTTTCTTTCTCTCACAGATTTGTTTGGCTTCAGTTTGTTGTAAAGTCCCTTCTAACATAAGCATGTCTACCCTTTTGCTTCCTGCCATTTTCTCCTGTGCTTTCATAATCAGCTTTACTTCAACATGTCCTAAGCTTTCTTTAGCTTTTTACTCCTGAGAGCACCAACATATGCATCTTCAGCCCCAACTAGTTCATTTTATAATTATATTTTATAGGAATTTTACCCCACTTCTAACTATAAGCTCATCGTGTGTTTGGTCTTACTCATCTTTGTCCTGGCACATGTCACAGTGACGACCGTGAAACAGTTAAGTTTTGGCTGATGAATAAGTGAACGATTGATAGTGGGGTAAGGGATCTCCTTACTTCTCAGAACACAGGAGATAGAACATCTACTCTTTACCAGAACAATCAGTTTTGCTTCTTCAGACACTGCCTGGGGATAAAATGTTAAAGACCACTTTATTAATATATGAAAACAACATCGTCCTGTGTATCTTTAGCATATGACTCTGGAATAATCATTTTAGTAAGGCCATATTCTCTTTACTATTCACCTTATACAATAGGTGTTTGTTGCCTGAAGTCAATCTAAAGGGGTACCATTTGGTTTATGTTACTAATGTGTCAGGCATTTAGAATTATAAAGGGAAGACAATTGAGACAAAAGCATTTCTAATCCAATAGGATTTGATTAACCATTAATGCTAAATGGAAAGTTCATGACCTGAGCCTAATGGGCCCTTTACAAGTTGTAGTGGACAATTAGGCAACTCAGCAGTGAAACTGACTTCAAGGAGCAGATTTTGCCTGCCAGCCGTTCTCAGGTTTGAATTTCACTGGATCGAGTTCTGAAAGGTCAGCACTGGCCGGATGAGCAGTCCAGAACCGCAGATGGCAATGTAGTCACCTGACAACTCCGGGGCTCCCCAACCTGCTGCACTGGCTCAAGTTCACCGAAAGGTCACAGCAGGCCCTGGATGATGACTCTCCAACACACAATTCCCAGGGACTCTCTTTTCTACATTGTGCAGAATAAAATATATGCTTTGTCTCCCAGTCTGGGAAAGGAGCAGGCCAATATTAGCACAGTGGAGAGGCAGAAGCTTAGCTGGAAAGAGCAGCCCAATGTGGGGTTTCCTTCTCAGTTTTGTTTAATATAATCAAACAATGCCAGGAACTTCAGAGTCATGTACTACATTTGAGTCCAAAATTCCCAGTTACAGGCTATGTGTTTTGTGGCCGCTTCTGTCTTAGCCTTGAACTCTAGTTTTATCTCCAGCTATAAAATGTTTAAAATAGCATTATTCACCTCTTGCCTTGGCATATTTGGGTAGGTGATAAACATACCTTTACATCACTGGCAAAAGTAGTCATATATGAATAGCTGTCCATTTCTTTCTGATTGATAAATTTTATGAGAGCATCCAGAAAAATTAATCAAAATAATATTTTCTCTACTTTTAAATATGTGAGTAAAGATTAGTATGTTGAACAACCTTTCATTGCTATTCCTTAAATCTTAAAAACATTCCCAAAAGAATACAAGATGATCTTAAAATATTTCTGGTCAACTATTCTCTACCAAGAAAATGATATATGTGATACATATCATATAAATATATTTACTATTTTAATCACCTCAGGCTATTTTTAATTGACTTAAAACTTATTTTTTATACTTCAATACATTTTTAAAAGTATTACAGTTGCATAAATTGAGGACATACAAAACTGAACTAGAAATAGGATTAGAAAGTTGGGCATATTATTAGAACATCGTTTTACCCAGAACAAAAATCAAATAAAATCTTTTCACTTTTGTTATTTTTACCAAAGTCAACTTTAGGTTTAATACCAACTTTAGCAGAGTGTTACATTTAGTCACAGACCTGAAATCCTAAATATTTCTCATTCAAGATAGAGAGAGAAAGATTACACATAGATGTGTCCATATACACAAAAAGAGAAGAAAGTTCTAGAGTCTCAAGGACAAAGGTCATTTTCCTCCCAGGAAGCCTCTAAGTACAATTGAAACCAGATTACAGATCTGGAAACAGCTCCCTGCACCCCTCTACTGTAAGCCTTTGGCAAGGACTCTGCTGATTTTGTCTGAAAGTTTTTGGAAAAGAAATAGTTATTCTTGGAGATCATATAAATATTTAAGGGAGAATAAGTGTGAAAAAGTAATTTAAAACATACAATTTTGAGACATTTTCCATAGAACAGAAACCAAAGATGACTTGGTATTTTCAGCGTGCTCAATTGTGTGCTCTAACCAACCTCAAAAGCACTGAGCTGTCTATAGCTCATATATCTCTCTGAAAGTCCCCAGGAAACCCAACAAAGAACATAGTGAAGAAGGGGCCAGATATACAGTCCTTCAGATCCCAAGTTGGCTTGCTGTAGGAAATTGGGAAGGGCTTATTTGCGTGATTGGTGCAGACCAAGGGGAAAGGCCCACTGACTTGTAGCTTGTGTCTTAGCAAACACTGCTGCCTTGTTGGAACAGGAAGGAAAATGAATAAGTAAACCAATTTCCTCCTAGACACTGTTGAATTATAATTACTACTTTTATAATAAGAATAAGAATAAGTTTTAGAATAAGATACATTAACATGTATATAAGGATGAAATAATGTCTTAGAGATGGAAACAGGCAGTTACCATTTATTTCAAGGCTCCATCCGGTATGTGGGCAGTCAGTATGCTGAAAAGCTTTCTTTGAGGAGCAACTGCTTTAAAAATGTTTTCTAAAGTGAATATCTACATGTGTGGCCAACACTTCCTATCATGATTGTCCTTTATGTTTTCTTTTGTAAGGTGTGATTCCAGCAACCAGGACTCCTCTTTGCTACCAGAGTCGATAATCTTTACGGTCTCCAGTATTATAATCTGCTACAGGATTTATTTCCCTTGAAGGCAGGTGTTGGGAATTTACCAGCCCTTCCTTCTTCCTGCACCATTCTCCCACAGCTCAGAGGTCCTTCAATTATTCCAGGTGCTTTAAGTGCATCACCTTAACTGGTTCCCGTGGAAGCCACTCTAGGAACATCACCCTGCTCCATCTTTGAAGTCAGTCCTCATTTGCTTTTGTAGCCCAAGGGTCTTCACAGACCCAACACAAACCTAGTCTGCCCTGTAGGTTGAGTTGTCCTTTCATAGTGGGGGAAGCTGATGAAAATCTTTTACACTGAAGTTTTAAGAACTTAATAATGAACATGCACATGAGCACCTTCATTTTGAAAAGAGATTTCCTGGTGAGGTTATTGATTTACACTGAGAAATGGATTTCTAATCCTGGAATTTCATTCAGTGAAGGGAAGGAAGGAAGTTTATATGTTGGGGGACTTCTGCCACCCTTCTCTCTGTCCAGACATTAAACAGAAGCAGCCACTGCCTATGTTTTCTGCAACCATGTCCTCTAGATGATGGCTGAGCTTTTAATGAGAAGGTCATAATAACTCTAATGGAAGGTATGCAGAGAAGAGAAGGAGACTGAAGACAGCACCAGCAAGCCACAGCAGCTTAAAGGATAAGACAGCACCCTTGAAGACCTAAACCTTCAAGAATAATCTTGAAGACTATATTGAATTAATTTGGTACATTTATATAACAGTGGAGTTTCACACCTGAACTAGACAAAAATAAATGCATATTCACAATAAATGTAATAAAAGCATGGCAAATGATAGAGTCTATGTAATTCATGATATCGTTTTTAAAAATGTGCTTTATGGGTTCTAAAACTTAAAAGGTTCATCTACTAGGGATCAAGAATAAAACAAAGCTAGGAGATTAGAACAAAATGTGAATGTGATAACTGAGTATCAGAGATGACCTTAAAAGATGATGTTATTATATGAAGCCCAACAATTTAAAAATGAATAAAATTACCAATAGAATTGGTGATTTTTATTTCAAACAATGATAAAGGCAATTCCACAAGACATTTCTAAACCCGTCCTTAACTAGGTCAGAAGAAACTAAGAAATTAACGCTACCAGAATAGTAAAAAAAATAGTCGATAGACTGATTCAGGAACAAGTGACAAAGCCAGACATAAGCTGTTTTCTGGAGTGCACTCGGAGGCTAAACATTTGTATTGTAATGCACTGGTCCCACACAGTTGACATGGTTCTGAATCTGTCACCTCACTCTCGAACACAGTTTAATGTTAGTTCCTGGTATACTACACTGAATTTGTAACACTACAAATTGTGCTTCAGAGAGAACAGGAACTAGTGACTTGAAAGATTTCAACTAACACAAGGTGACTGCTTAAACAAATTAATAAATAACAAAGGAAACAAACACTTGTTATTTTCTTAGATTCAACAATGATAATAAGGGCTTGGAAATTCTCATTTAACACTTGGAAGAAACAACAGAGAGATATCTTGTTATATATAGTCCTTTTACACGTGAGCAAACTCAAAACCCAAAGTCATTTTTATTGATTGGTTCAAAGTAAAATACAGTGATATGAAAACAGAAAACTTTCTAAGATATATTTAAACCTGGTGTTAATCATTATCTCTTTGATGATTGTTGGTATAGCTAACTTAATCTAGTTAGAGGTAGCAAGATCAAGATAGGCATATTACCACCTTTTGACCGACTTTTATTCTTTAGATTGACTCTGACTTTGAATCCGGAACCCAGATTCACCACTTTCCTCATACTAGACTAAACATTAGTCTTTTAGGTAGCACCCTCTCCTTTACTTCATGTCTCCTAACTTTACTGTTACCAACATTGATGATTGATAGCCTATATAAAAAGTCTTCTAATGAAAAAAAATCTCTTTGTGTGTCTCTGCCTTGGTATCTACGTCTCTCTGGGTCTCTCTCGGTCTCTGTCTCTCTGTCTCTCTGTCTCTCTGTCTCTCTCTCTCTCTCTCTCTCTCTCTGTGTGTGTGTGTGTACACATCCATGTAGGTGAAGCCAGACATCATATGTCATTCCTTAAAAACAGTCTATCTTGTCTCTCATTGTTCTTGAGCTCCCCGATTAGACTAGGCAGGCTAGGCGAGCTGGCCAGTGAGCCCCAATGATCTGCTTATCTCCGTCTTCCCAGTGCTGGGATTGCAGGTGTCCAAGTGATTCCCCAAACACAGTCTGCTTTTGGTTGCCTTTCAGAATTTGAAAGTTGAATCTCTATTACTGAAGACATTGTCCACTTATGTCAAAGGACATGGTATTGAAAATTGATACCTAGATTTAACTTAAAGTCTTTTTCCTGCAGTGTAGTTTTCATAGCACTCATTCATTGGTAAATTCACAGATTCAGTCAGTAGTCTTGCCTAGTACTTATAACTATGAACCACAACAACGGCCAGCCTGACAATGGTATGGAAGTCCTTCTGTATATGTGTTGCTTTTATTAGTTAATGAACAAAGCTGCTTTGGCCTATGGAAGGGCAGAACAGAGTAAGGCAGGAATTCCAAGCAGAGGTAGAGGAGAAAGGTAGGCAGAGTCAGAGAGATGCATGTCGCCACCAAAGGAGACAGACACCCGATAACCTTATGGGTAAACGACGAGCCTCATGGTAAAATATAAAATAACAGGACTGGGCTAATTAAAGATATTAGAGCTAGCTAGCTATATGCCTTTGTAATACGCCAAGCAGTGTTTAATTAATATAGTTTCTATGTGATTATTTTGGGTCTGGGCAGCTAGGAAATGAACAATCAGCCCCCGCCTACAAGATAACCCTAAATGTGTCATGGTGGCACTTATGCCTTGGAAGTAACCAACAGATATTTAATGGGACTTTGGGCCTTCTCAACAAGAGGGGAATACAGAGTTACTGAAGACATAGCTATAGGAGGAGAATCTACCAGCATTTTTCTAGACCACCATAATTCCTAGCTGCGTTCTAAATCTTATCCCTATACACACATGCTAGTGTGTATCTAAGAGACTTGTCCTTACAGCACATGGATACCATTACAGAAAACCACTGCTGGTTATAGTGAAGAGACTAATTGATGCTGGGTTGCCAGACAAACAGACAAATATGCAATATAACTCCCGCTTGTCAGGCACACTGTGGAGGAAATATCACAAGAACTATAGAACCAAGAAGTCTCCTGTGATGTTGTGTCCATTAGAGATGAGGAAAACTGTGGTAAAGCTTGGACTATCTGCGGGGCCAGGATTTATACCCAGTGCATGAGCTAATATTTTGGAACACATTCCCTATGGTGGGATGCCATGCTCAGTCTTAATGTAGGGGGGAGGGCTTGGTCTTGCCCCAACTTTTGTGGCAGATATTATTGACTCCCCATGGAAACCATTACTCTTTTGGAGAAGTGAATAGGGGATTGCTGGGGTGGAGGCAGGTGAGGTGGGCAGGAGGAGGGGTGTGAGGAAGAACTATGTTTGGAATGCAAAATGAAATTTTAAAGAAATTGTAAAATAAAAAAGAAAGAAAAGACACTGAAGCTGCACCCATAATAGCCTAACAATCTGACTGTTTAAACAAGACCTAACAATAATAATTCCAAAAGATATACTAACATGGAAAGGAGAAATCAGTTCCACCCCTTGACACAGAACCAGAGGCAATTAGTGAGTGCTAAGAGAAGAATTATTCCTTTCTAGGAATGAAACTATTCAATTGGTGATTCAAAACATGGTCATTTCTGAAATTATAAAGGCAAAAGCAAGATCAAATGCATTCAACAAGTTATATTTATATGAATACGCTTATATATGCATATATAACAATAATAAAGAAAAGGAGACCATCAAACTGCAAGGAAGTGGGAGAGCACCTGGAAGGGGTTTCGGAGAAGAAGGGGAATGGGGAAGTGATATAACAGTATTTTAATTAAAATAAAAAGTTCCAAAAATTAAAAAAAAATATTATTCATCCCTACTTCTGGAATTATTTGACAAGCATTTAGTTCTGTCTTGTATGTATTGGATAGTCTATGTGCACACACAGTAATATAGCTGCTGAATACATATGTGTATCATGTGTACTTGGCCCTGATTCTTGACATTTCACACAGTTGGGTGCTCTCTGAGAGGCACAGGGATGCCTGGAGTTTTATTTAATTCAGGTGTAGTTCAAACTCTTAGCTGGTGAGGGACCATGTTGAAAGAGGCTGCTTGTTGGTTTCCAGCCACCAAGATTCCCAAAATAATCACACAGAAACCATGTAATTTAGTCACTGCTTGGCCTGTTAGCTCTACTTCTTATTGGCTAACTCTTACATATTAATTTAATCTATTTCTATCAATCTGTGTATCACCACGAGATCGTGGCCTACCAGCAAAGTTTCAGCACACCTATATCTGGCAGTGGCTCCACGGCTTCTCTCTGACTCTGCCTCCTTCCTCCCAGCATTCTGTTCAGTTTTCCATGCCTCTCTCTGTTCCCCTATAGCTCTGCTATAGGCCCTAAGCAGTTTCTTTATTAACCAATGATATTCACAGAATACAGAGGGGAATCCCACATCGGAACGTCACACAGTATTCTTATCCAATTTACCTCCTTGCTGATTCCTAGGTACATTACTAGCATAATACATATTTGCAGAGTTGTTTCAAGACGAACAAATCAATGGGGTTATGTAATCTAGTACAAAACTTAGTATACGGTAAGTGACCAAGAAGTAGTATCGTTTTTTTTTTTTCTAGGTTACATTAAGTATGAAATGATACTATTATCAATGCCAAAATTTAATTATCCATATTCCTAAACTCTCATTTATTTTACTGCCATGATCAATATAAAAAAAAGTTCTTAAGTTTCTTTAACTTAAAATATATAATTGTATCTGAACGTAGAAAAGTAGACATAATCTACTTGTGAAAATAGACCATATATAATTGCTGAATAAAGTGTGCAGTAAATTTTCCATACTCTGTTTTTTTTTTGTCTGTGTAATTGTTGTTCAAGGCTTGCTGTAGAAATTTCTCTCAGCTGTTCTGGATTTTAATTAGCCTAATCAGCTTATTTATTTCATTTCTGAGAGACATATAAGATCATTAATGGCCTCTGATATGGAAGCCTTAGTTTTTCCTGTAATGTTCTTTGCGGCTCTCAATAGGTAATTTATTAAACATAAGACTCGGTTTCTCAGTCCTGAAATCCAGTGCCTAAATGAGATCTTCAACATACCTTTCATCACTTGCATATAGAAGTCATTTTCCTGAAGTCATTATGCAAGTGCAAGCCGTAGGGCAATCACCATTTGCCACAAAACTGTGTGACCACTACCTTAATTTCATAGTCTAATGTGAAATAATCCAATCAGGTTTCCTGTAAAAGAAGTGCATGCTACTTGGAAATCAAACACTGACCAACTCTAATCTAAAGATAGTTTTTAATTTATTGCATTTCCCCCTTTTTCTAATTTAGTCTTCTGGTACAATGTCCATATAAAGGGGCCTGCATACATTACTTGGGCACTGGGGCTCTCGATGTAAGTTATTTTATTTTTTTCTTTTTAATGTCGTTGCAAATTTACTACAGTGTTAGCCCAGACCTTGTCGTAGGTGGAACCATAGCATGAAAAATCATAATCTGATGAGTCTTAATGTAATATAGTAATAATTTTGCCAAAAGAAAGCCATGCATTAAGATCTACCATTGTAAAATATGTGGAGGACAGTGACATCTACAGGGCATTATGAGGAATATAACAAATGATATCCAGCCCAATCCAGAATTCTATGGGTGTGGTATGCAAGATTTAAGTGTTTGGAAACTGCAGTAAATTGAAACAGAAAGATAAAAACTCAACATTAACACTTCAGCTGGTGTCGTCTCCTTTAAGAAATAAAGATGCCAAAATATTTTTGAAAGCATAGATAGCTTCAAATGACTGAAGATATTGGTGGGGAAGAGAGTAATTTCCATGGTAACAATAAAATGGGAAAAATAGAAGAGTAAGGAAATGAGAAATCTCCAAACATAAAAATACCCTTAGCAATAAAATAAGTAGTGCAAAAATAGTTTAGTTAAATTGTATCTATGTAAAATACTATTAAATCTTCTGCAAAAAGAGTAATTAAAATTATGCTCATAATTCTAGTTATGCTGAGTGCTATGACATTGTAATTACATCTCTGAATACATTTTTGTTTTGCAGGCGTATCTTCTAGTGGTCATCCCCAATGGAAAGAACTATGAACTGCATTCCAGATGTGTATTCTAGACTCCAGATCAGCTGCAACCTTCCAGGCCTTAGTTATTGTATCCAGAAAGTGAGGAGGGATGATCAGGCCATCCCAAAGACCAAATGCAGCTCTGAATGTTTTCAACACCCATAGCTTTAAACACTGGAGACCTTTCTGTTCTAATGATTCCGGGAGTCATGGTTAACTTGATGTGCAACATTTCGCAAAGCACTTGACCTCTCTGAGCCATGATCTCCTCCTTTGTCATTGCAAGTGTATGTCCAGGAAAACTATCAATTGTTATCTCCATAATACGGTTCATCTTAAACACTGTATTAGATTCACAAGTTTGCTCTCTAAGTAACAAAACGCCAATCTACCTTTGGGAAGAGTTGAGAAAACTGAGTGAAATCCCAAGTCTACTTTTTTTTTAAAGAAAAGATTCTGATTATTTTAATGATGAGTCATAATGTCCAAATTCATTTATATGAACTTTGAATGGACAGTGGGTGCTTTTAGATGCTACATCCAACCCTTCAGGGTTATTATTTTGGTTGCTCATTGAGGATGTAAAGGCCAGGTTGGTTTTGACTATGGCATTTATCACAGAAACAAAGGAGCCGAACCATGACAGAGCCTAACCTCAGTAACAAGGGGTGTTTCTGTGAGAGACCTGGTCATATGATTTTTGATACTTTGGGTCATTTTGTTTGAGTAGACAGAGGATTTTGGACTTTTCGTCTAGAAAATCCATAGAGTGCTCAATGAACTGTTGTGAGAACATGGAAGAGGATGCAGGGAGAAATCCTGACAGTGGAGGCCTGGCTTATGCCGTTTCAGAGGGTAGCAAAGATTATATCATTGATTTTGTATTTAAACTAGGAATCTGTGAAAATGGGGCTGAGTGATGGCTCTGTGGTTAGGGGCTCTGTCTCCACTTCCAGAGAACCCCAGTTTGATTTCCAGAACTCACATTGGCAGCTCACAACCATCCTTAAGTCTAGTCAAATGGGATCCGATGCCCTCTTCTGGTTCTCTCTGGTATTACACACATGACATATCAACAGACGCAGAAAAAAAAATCTCCACACACATAAAATAATGTGGAAGAAAATTAAAAAGAACTAATAGCGTGAAAACTTTTATTTTTTAAGACGATGCATTCTGGATAGCTTGGGCTGAAAGAAAAGCCATGATTGATAAGTGACTAACATTATTGAGGCAAAATATTCTGAATGCATCTCTCAGGATGAGCACGAGAGTCTCTGATCCGGCTGAGGTTAGCTTTTCACGTCAACCTGTCAGCTGACTCTGGTACCATTTAGGATTCTCCACATTATCTATATTTCAAATCTGGTACATCTATTCTAGATAAAGCTATTTGTTAAGCAGACAGGTACTTCCTCCTCTTCCTCCTCCTCTTCTTATTCTTGTTTAGGGTTTTTCTTTATAATACAATGTGTATATGTGTGAGCTGAGTGTATATATGTGTACAGTGTGTTGATCTGAACAACATATGTGTGCAATGTGTGCAGCAGGCAGAAGAAGACAGTGGATTCCATGGAACTAGACTAGCAAGCGGTGGTAAGCAGTTCCATGTGTGTGCTTGTTGGGAACCCAAGCTGGATCCTCTGCTGTAGCAAACCATTAATCATGTCTCCAGTTCCCAAAGAGAACTTCTTAATATATACAAAAGAGTTATAGTTTTCTGCACACACACACACACACACACACACACACACACACACACACACACACACACACACATTTTGACATGAGGCCAAGCCTAAAAGTCTTTCAGTAAAGAACTATTTATTGGGTACATGGTATGTGTTAAAATGATGTGAAACTCCATACTCCATTCCTAGCGTCTTGCTCGATCTTGTTTAATTAAATGAAGGCTTCACAACCTTTTATTGATGATAAATATTAGGTCATAAAATTATAAATGATTACGTGCTAAGTTGAGTTAAGATGTCATGGACCTCTCTCGCTGCATCAGCCATTCTCTGGTTTTGTGTGTATGCCCTATGTTGTGCATCCCTGAGATGCACAGGAATTTAAGTCAACTTCAGTTGAGTCTTGCCATGATGGCTTCATTCAACTTTAGGTTACTTGCATTATGGTTTACTAGTAAATAACATTTTGCTTTGTTTTGTTTTGATCTTTTTTTTTTTAACAGGGTTTCTCTATGTAGCTTTGGAGCTGTCCTGGAACTTGCTCTGTAGACCAGGTTGGTCTCAAAGTCACTGAGATTCACCTGCCTCTGCCTCCCAAGTGCGGGTATTAAAGGCAAGTACCACCTCCACCTGACGAATAGCATGTTTTCAGCTTCTATATATAAAAAAAAAACAACTTTTTTAGGTTTTGACTAAGAGTTTTCTTCTTATCTTGTATTATTGTTTGCCTCTGTTGGCTGATCTTTTCACAACTTATCTCTTGATATGTGTCTTAATAACCATGTTGAACCATAAACAGTGTGAAATCTGGTTTACGCATTCAGTACTCATTCATTTAGTGGTTCAATTTTATTATCAATGTATAGTAGTATCAGAATTATGAGCTTGCACCTCCATTGGAAACAATATTATCAGAATACAGTAGTAACATAAAATTTCTTTTGCCTTTAGCCCTATAGATTTCTCTCAAATATGTGTAAGTCATTATTATTAAAAATATATGTTTATGTGTAGGTTAGTACATAAACACACTTTGTCAACTGAAAAGACATAAATTGTGCTATTCCAGAAAAAAGTACACTGAGATTCTAAATCTTGGTTTCTAAAAACAAACTATAATAAAAGGAGCCTGTGCCTCTTGGGGAAATGTCTTCAATAAATAAACCAACATTGTATTTGGCTTAGACACAACAGAAAAATAGAAGAGGAAATTAAGTGATGTACATACTCAGAGAAAACTGACATATAAGAAGAACACTGAAGACTGTATTACAGTGTCGTCATTGTTGGAAACTTCTCTTAGTAAAGAGAAAATTAATTTAGATGTGCAATTTACATAATTAAAATTACATGTGAACTGAAGATTTACATTTGAAAGGTTGACTATGAATCTATTAAAACTGTATTTGTAATTTTCTAATGCTTTGGTATATTAAAAATGTTTCAAACAACCTGGAAGCATAGAAATATAATGGAAAAAAGTGTACAGATTTTTGATTACATTTAAAATGACCCTGTATAAAAATGCAAATATGGGGAAATATGGAGAACAAGTTGTCAATTCCAAAAGCAGCAGGTATGAATACTTAATACATTCATATTACCAGAGTAGTAAGAGGTATCTGAAGAGGTCTCCAGGTTCCATAGTAATCTGAGAAAACAAGAACATCATTGTCATGTGAACAAGACCCTAGAATTTGATTTTGTGAACCTTGCTCTCCACCTGATAAAGACCTTCACATGTCTACTCACTTTCTCACAAGCTAATCAATATCTGATAAATATGGTGTATCAGGACTCAATACTACCCTCATGGTGTTTATATTTTTAGTAGGAACATGAACATCTGTAAGATTACATAATAAGCATTGCATGTGGGACTTGGCTCTCCATAAAAGCAGAAGCTGGTGGAAGAGCATTCTAGGACAACACTTTTATGAGCCCAAATGATTCTACCCATGAACTATCTCTAACAAATTGACAATGTAGCATGAAACCTAAGCAAGGTTCAAAGATGATAGGAGAATAAGGGTAGAAACATTCCTTCCAGTTTGTATTCTCATAAAAGAGAGCCAATAAATGCAGGAAAAGAAATCAGTCTGCTGGCTGCCAAGCAATAAGAATTTAGAAGGTGACTGGCAGGTCTAACTGCCCTGAGTGATGGCACAATTCCAGGAGATGCTACCCAGGAAAACATCTCCGACACGGGATTATAAGCAAGAGCATCTCCTGGCAGGGTTACATGCTTCTAATATTTAGATAGGAAGATTCCAATTTTCAACATCAGAGATATCAAAATTTCCTAAAATCAGGTGTCACCTTTGCTTTTTGTGCAGGGAATATACAATATATATATATATATATATATATATATATATATATATATATATATACATATAGATGTATATATATACATATATAGAGAGAGAGCGAGAGAGAGAGACCTACATAGTGTGTCTTAATTTTTATGGTATGTAGATCATCCTGTAGATAGCATAACTCCCACGAGGTGGAAGGTGGAACAGGCAGAATGGAAAACTGCAGATTTTTGTTAGTGCAAAAACTGGGGATTCTAGCTGATGCCTTAATATTTCTTTCTTTTAGACATGAATTATAAATCCTGCAACCCTACTCATGCAGTTTTTTTTCTTATTGGTCCTGTTTTTGGTACCATTAACAAACACTTTTATTAGAACCATTTATTATGAGTATGCACATGTTTAAATGGGCAATTAGACAGTTGGATCTTTTAGTATAGCCCACCAAGGAAACGAAACAAGTGGGAAATGTCTGGAATTTGAAGCAAAGGACTCTGAAAACCGTCAGCTCTTCATGCCTCAGACTTTTTAGTTGTTCCTTTGATTTACGAACATTGACACCGCTGCTCTTGGCACAATTAGGGCTGCACAGAATTGATGGTGGACATGGACTCGAAGGCACACAGATCTGTGTATGTGAGCCAGACACAGCCAGATGAAGAAACGAAGGGGCAAAAAAATCTCAAATCCCAATGGATCCTTTATAAACACGGTAGGAGAATTAGTTGCTCCCTCTTAGGGAAAACTCTTCTTCACAGAAGGTAAAGAGTGTTCCGTGTGAAGATGCTGTGGCATGGGGAGAAACGTGAAATGTGATTGGCAGGTGGCTTGATTGGCCTAAATTAGCTCCAATGCCAAATCCAAGCCAATAAACTGAATGCATAATCTCCCCTTTTGTTAGAAGCGTAGCATGTGATTTAATCAGTTAACTGCAAAGCCTGAACTGCTCACTTCCTAAACTCATTACTTTGACTAACTTTGTTGGCCTTTATTTCTTGTAAGCGAACAAACACGAGCTTGAGAAAAGTAGGACTGAGGAGTGCATCTTGGAGCACAACCGTGAGAACCACCTTGTTTGCCGTCTGAAGAGTTCAAGGTGCGGGGAAGGACTGGTGTTGTTCTTGCTCACTCTTGACTATGCCTTTATTTCTGTTTGAAATCAGCGCTACCATGTCCTCACTACTTTTACTTACTTACAAACACAGAAATCACACTGGTCACACTCTCCATCAAATTAACGCAAGGAGTTCAAGGCAAATCGCTTTATTACTGCTAAAAAAAAAAGACAGTTATGGAAATGAATGATCGGCAGCCAATGGATATGTCAAATAGTCCCTTGAGAGAACGTTCACACGAATGAACTGGCACATGCTCAGAAGTCCTTCACGTGAATCAAACCATATGAAGTGTTTTTGAACAAAGATAATGGGAGGTCAACTCTGTCTTTGAGATATTTTAGTAAAATCTTTGTAAATAGTTACCAACTTTATCAGATAAAAATATTGTACATTGTTATAATGAAAAGTTTAAACGTTGAGTTGAGTGAGGAACGAGAGAAGCACAGATTCTTTAAGGATTTCTTCTGCTTTTCTTTCTCCTTGATTCTGGTATTCACATTTAATACTCATTCGATACTTCTTTAGTATTCTAGTTTGTTGTTTTATCTTTTAATTTTAGATTTGGAAGTTTCTGTTGGCATACTCCAAGCCTCGACATATTGGTGCATCATGTTTAGTCTCCTAATGTGTTCTAAGACCATCTTTACTCCTGTTTGCAGTGATTTATATTAGGCATTGATTTTCGATGCTTCCTTGTAGTGTCTATGTCTCTGCTCAAATTCTTCATTCATTCTTGTATGCTGTTACAGGACTTCCCTGGGGAGGTGTGAAAAGTTTGTAAGGGTTACTTTCTGGAGCGTGGTGGTCCCTAAGGCAGCTGTATCACCAAATCTACTCTAGTGAGCAACATTTCACAACCCCGTGACTTCAGGGCAATTCTTCTGTCTTATTCCTCTCAAGCCAGCATTTTAGCAAGTTGATTACTTAAGGACTGACCTTGTGATTCTTATGTTGCAGAAGCCTCCTGAGATTTATAAATTTTGTTCAGTTCCTGAGTCTTCAAAGTCTCATTTACTTCCTGACTCTTGATGAGTTTCCTTCCATAACGAAGGCTTCAATCCAGAGGACACAGCCGCAGCATACACACCACATACTTATCCTATCAGATCCTAGTAAGACATTAATCATAATCCCCTGCCTGATAATGCCATCGCCCCTGTTGTATTTGGACCTGATGACTACTTCCCCTCCTCAGACGGTGTTCTGTTCTCAGTGCACCAGCAATGCTTTTGTGAAGCTAGGATGTACCAGGCAAAATGCAAAGTGTTGTGCTCAGGGGTAGACTGGCAAAGGGGTAGAGGAGGGGAATGTTCTGGAGTCCTTGTTTCATTGAGTATGTGTTGCAGGGCTCTGAACTTCACACATGCTCTATGAAGTAGTATAGTTCCAGGAAGTGAAAGTGATGGTTTCCCGTTTCTTGATTTTTACCAGGCTTCAATAAAACCTCAATCATTTCTGTTCTGGTAAAAATCAGTCATGCACCACAAAACAATATTTCAGTGACAGACTGAACATATGCTCATGGTGATGAGGAGCTGAAATATTCGATTTGTCATCTAGAGGTATCACAAGCATCCTGAAATGGCATTAGAATAACAGAAGGTGATTCCTCTCCCAGAACTGAGAAGTTCTAAATCTAAGAGTTCTTATTATTTTGTTGCTTGCAGCTAGATTTTTTTTATTACAAAGTTTCTTAAAAGTAGTTGGGCAACTGTGTCTTTTGTTTACTCATTTGTTAAGGGCATCTGCCTACTAGTCTGCGTCTGAGCAAGGGTGCTTAAGATGCTTCTAGATAGTCCTCAGATCCTTGACACAATTAGTTCAGTGTTTTAGTTCTCTGAATTCAGCTTTCCTCAGCCCTTTCTTGTAACAAATGCATACAAAATCAAACAGCACTAAAATAACTGAGGCTTCACGTTCTATGCCTCACTTTTCAAGTGGTCTTTCCAATCATCTAGTTGGAGAACTGGTTATTTTACATTTTCTCTTATACATTAATCAGCCATCAATAGCTCTGCCACATGGTGATGGTTGTTATAAGGAGCCTAGCCTTTCGGGAAGATTTCTGGACCCGAGATCTGATTATGTTCTGCGAGAACATAGAATCATCTGTATGTTTTTCTCCTAGTTCTCTCGTTCTTCATTCAGTATTATCATTCTCAGGAAACTCAACAATATATCCCACTAACCCATGAAAAGTTTAAAGCCAAGCATAGTCTCATTTCTTGATTCCCCGTGGTTTAAAGTGTTGCAGGTTCTTAAAAAGTTTTCTTTAAAACAGTATATTAATAATTGAGAGGTGTGCGACCGCTAGTGTTTGGCAATTTTGCCCCTCGTGTCTTCCCCTGATTCTGACTTTTGTGGAATTATTCACTGTGCCCTTTACTGTGGCAACCTACTGCCATCTGGTGGCAATGATATGATTTGCAGTCACTAGCCCAAGAGCGTAAGTGGTTAGCTAGTAGTTCTACTTCAAGGAGTGAAGCAACACACTGGAAATGAGGCAACAACTCCTCAATCACATATTTTACTTGCAATCTCGTGACTAAGAATTTTGAAGATAACTCCTAGGTGAACAGATATGCGTTATTCCTTTATTTTCATCACAGGACTTTTTATTATCATTACGGAATGTTCTTTATCTTAATTCTTGAGGTCTAGTTTTAGCTTTTATTATTTATATTGTGTGTCATTTTCTACTACTTTAATTTCAGCAACCTAAACTGTAATATTGAAGGTGTGCTTCTGTCAGTATCTTTGGCCCACGGGCTCTGCTTCCTGTTCCCTACATGCCTCTAAAGCTGCACACAGCTAGCTCGTCTGCAAACCAATAGCCTGGAAGGCTGTTTGACATCTAAAAAGCCTGACTGTCAGGGATGACTGTTCCTAGTGCCGTGCTCTGTTCTGCAAGCGACTTGTAGGGAAGGTAACAGTATGGGAAACATTGCTAGAAACTGCAAACGGAATTAGGAAAAAAAATAGTTTCAGACGCACATTAACAGCGGAGAATATATACCAAGTTTTTTTACAGAAAGATTTTATTCAAACACACCTACAGATTTTATGTAAAACTAGACAAATCCCCATGCTCCTTGTCCCCTCCCATCTTCATGCCCATGAATAGAATAGATGACTTTGAAATGGAAAGGGAGAATAGTAAATCAAAATGTGGAAAGGTATGAGAATGTGTCAATGGAAACTTCTTGAGAAACGGCACCAAAGTAACAGGAACTCCAGAATGAGACCAATACATGCATGGGGACATGACTTACGGCAAATATGTCAATGCATGTGAGTAACGGCATATAAATTATTCAGACTATAATATGTTCTATGAAGTAAACATAATGGAAGCGTATTGATTTGTGACACAACTCTTTTGATACTCAAATTTTAGGGATTTATCTGAACCCAAGATTAGAAAGAAAATGTGAATTTGGTACTGTTTAGTGGTCAAGATATGAATATCAGGCCATAAAAAGACAGAAGTTAGAACAGCAATCGCCTGCACTGTAGACGCACTGATAATTAGATGGCACCCATAGGGTGGGCTTTAAGGAAGAAGGCCATGTACAACAGGTAGAGATTAGTGGAAAGAAGGTCAATGAATTGTTTTGTGAGCATCAATGTACATGACTGCACACTATTCACTTTTGAGTTCTCTAGGTAAGTCTCTGAAAAACTGAAAGTGAAAATATAGTCCTGTCAATTAATATCTGTACAAGAATTCATCTGCTGGTCTATCATTTTATGTTTCACATTTAAAATCATATATACTCAGGCTGTGAGCTATTGTTTCCTACTAAAGGTGTTTATTCATAAAACACAATACAACATGACACAGCTGTGTCTCTTTGGAAAATAGGTGTGAATAAAATACAAATGAATGATGCTGAGGTGCTGGAATCTTCCATGATGAGTCAACATGGAGAAATGACCAGAACCCTGAATGTTTTCAGTTGTGATGCTTCTGCCAATCTGGGTACTTTGGCCAGCTTTCACGGTAAATAAGGTAATGGCACAGCATATGGAACAGAGGAAAATTTTTGTGGACTATTTTTTAACAAGAGGTAAATATTCTAGGTGTATATGAAGGTCAAAACCCTTGACACCAAAGAGCAAATATTATAATAAATATTGTAATCAATCTAATCTTGGTGGGCAAGAGAACAGACTTCAAATAAAGAAGTATAAATTGTAACTAAGGAAATGAAAAAGATGTTCAACCTCTTTAGCCATCAGGAAAATGCAAATCAGAACTACACCAAGGTTCTACTTCAGGCTAATCAAAATGGAAATCATCAAGTAAACAGAAAAAAATATGTATTCCTGAGATTGATCAACAAAGGGAACCATCATTAATGTTTAGTTGAAATAAAAATAACTTCAGCAACTAGGTAAATTAGTATGTAAGTCTCTCGAATAATAGAATACTAGTATAGCATAAGAGAACAACACACCAACCCTTTTATAATGCAAATTCTTTAATACTACAAACACTTACTAAAAGAATATGGGTGATTTAAAAATAAAATTTAAACACATAAGCACATACCCCAACACAAAACCCAGGAAAACAATGTGAAAAACAAGACTATAATTTCCCCAAATCATTCATTCCATAGAAATGGTTTTCAATGAGACCGAATTAGACAGATTCCCAGACAAAGAATAGAATAATGGTCATGATTATGTTCAAAGAAATGAAAGAGGGCAAAAAAATAAACTTCCAAATTAACTCCCAAATAAATAAATAAATAAATAAATAAATAAATAAATAAATAAGCAGTTGAAAAGTAATGAAGTCAATAAAGAAGATAAAAATCAAATTCAATAAAGTTAGAAATATTTAAGAAAAATCAAACTAAAATACTGGCAGTAAAAATCTCAGCAAACTTCGAAAAACTTAATCAATAGAATGAAATATGAAGAGAACAGAACAGAATAGTGAGAATTTTTGCAAGGTATAATTTGAAAACTTAGAGATTGATAAAGATAAACTATTTAAAACATTGAAACATTTGAAAACTATGGGACACTGAAAATTGAAATAATCTGCATAAAAGGAGAATGTTATTCAGAAGTTACAGAAAAAGTTCAGTAAACCATAACTAAAAAACCCCCGAACTCTAGTGATAAAGAAACTCACCTAGGTTCCAGAGGCATTTAGAACACCCAATAGACATGAGCAAAAAAGAACTCCATAGTGGCATATTATAGTAAAAAGACTAAATATACAAAACAGTAAAAGTATACTGAAGTAGAGAGAAACACCAAGTCATTTAATAAAGACATGTTCAGACTAATAAATTTTAAAATACAGGGAAGGTTTGGAATACTTAAAAAAACACTTGGAATTATTTCAATAAAAAATATAACTTCAGTCCTAACTATTATAGACTTCCAAGTTATCTGTCATAGTTGAAGGATAAAGAAAAAACTTTCCACGATGAAATAAAAGGAAAATGAAATTCGTGATTACTAAGTCAGCTCTGGTGAAGATAATTGAAGGAACTTTTCAGGATAAAGAGAGCAGTTAATAGGTCCATGGGGTACAGGAAAGAGTGAACTACACTAGAGCAATAGTTAAAGAAAGAAAGAAAATGGAGGCAGCAAAACTACAAAAACAACAGAACAGCAATTAATATACATTTCTATAATTCTGAACCCTAAGGGCTTCAGATGCTCACTAAAAAGACAGCTGATAGTGCTTGAGATTTGGAAACAGCAACAGCACAGGCATGCAGACAGACAGACAGACAGACAGACAGACAGACAGACAGCAAAGTGCATCAGGTGGCTTCCTTCTGGCTACTGAAATGATGACTAAGAGCATTCCAAACAAATGTGGCCCCATATACAATACAGTGCATAGAGCTAAAGCTCGGGAAGATGGGGTAGGAGGAGGGGAAAGAGGGAGGGTATACATTATACAAACACAGTGAACTCATATATGAAATTAGCAAACCATTTAAAGTAGTCACATGGAACAGATGCAAAAATTTTTGTAAAACAAATACCTCCTGATGTGAATCACAGGTTAACTCCCATAAAATGGCAGAGGAAGACTTACTTCAAAGTCTTGCCCTCTCCAAAATGCAAGCCACCCAGTTGACACAAACATGGAAACAGCTGAGTTCAACACTATCAGGAACCATCTGAACCTAACAAGCAGAACTTCACATTCAAAGATTGGAAAATACAACTTCTTCTTAGAAGTCTATAGAAATTTCTCTAAAGCCTGTAATTGGACATAATTCATCCCTATTAAATATAGGATAAGTGAAACAACTTCTTTTATTGTACTTAGCTACCATGGAGTAAAACAAGAATTTAAGAGAAAGAGGATCCATACTGAAATTCACTCATATTAAAAGTGTGTTACGAAATGATGAATAAGTTATCAGTGAGGCCACAAATAAGTAAAAATAGTCTTGGAAAAAAATGAAACGAATAGACAACATAGCAAACCTGTGTCATATAATAAAAGCAGTTCTTCAAAAGAACATGATAGTTACAAGTGTCTACTTGAAATTTTCAAATAGAAAAACAAGAAAAAGCCAAACCCCAAAACATTATTTGAATTGAGAACAGGGCAGAAATTAATGAAATGGAATTATAAAAACGATGAAAAAAATGACCCTTCAAAAATACAACAAAGTAAGACAAACTGACAGACTAATCAACTAAAAAAGATGAATTAATTATTCAATAAATTAAGTTAATTAAGCAGGAATGAAACGAGTCATTGTAACAGATACCAAGGAAATACAGCAGATTATTGGAGCACTGAAACTTACAGTTTAGAAAATTGAGAAAAACCTCAAAATAATTTTTAGATACATATGGCTTAACAATTTAATCCAAGACAATGTAAATAATGTGATAAATTCTATGGTAAGGCATGAAATTTAAGCAATCATAGAAAACTACACAAATAAAAAGACATTTCCAGAGAGATTCACTATCTTTCAGAAATAACACCACTGTCTCTCAAAATACCTTAAATATTTGAAAAGGAAGGAATTATACCAAAGTCTTTTCATGAATCTGGCTTTACAACGAGACCCAAACAAGATAAAGTCATAGCAGCTATAGAAAAATTATACACCAATTTACTTGACAAATTCAGAGACACAAAATTCTCAATAAAATCCATGTACACAAAATTAACAAATACAATATGATTATAATTTACCCAATTAAGTTGGTTTCAATCCAGATATTCTGGGTTGGTTCAACCTATAAAAATCAATAAATATATCATTTAAATGACTTAAAGACAAAAATCAGGTTATCATTTCATTAGATACAAAAAGTCTCTGACAAAATCAAATATCTTTTTAAGCTAAAAGACCTTAAAGAGACAAGAAATAGAAGAAACATATCTCAGCACAATAAAGGATACTTATGACACACTTGTAGCCAACATTATACTAAAATGGTAATAAACTCAAAGAATTTCTGCTAAATCAGGAACAAAACAGGACTGCTTATTTTCAGTATAGTACTTGAAGCCTTTGTTAGGAAAATACAAAAGAAGTACAGTGATTTGAATGTAATTACACCCATATGTTTATAGGGAGTGACAGTATGAGGAGGTAGGGTGTTGTCTTGATGGAAAAAGTGTGTCACTGGAGGAGCAGGCTTTGAATTTTCCTCTATTCTAGCTATATCCAGAGAGGCAGACCACTTCCTGTTGCCTGTAGGACTCTCTCAACTCATTTTTAAGCACCATGTTCTCACGATGATGGTAATGGACTTAACCTCTGAAAGTGTAACCCATCCCTAATAAAAGTTTTTCTTTTATCAGAGTCCTGGTGTCTCTTCACAGCAATAGAAACCCTAACCATGACAAGAAGTAAAGAGATAGCAGCAGGAAAAGAAAAGATTCAAAGTATTCTTATTTGTGTATTAAATGATTCTATACATGAATGAATCTAAAGACTCTACCACAAAACTCCTGGAACCTAAAAACAGTTTTAAAAAAATTTGAAAGGTCAGGTATTTGCATATTCAAATCATGACATTCACATATACCAATAGTAAACAGGCTGAGAAAGAAACCTGGGAAATAATTCCATTTATTATTATCTAAAAACTATATTTAAATAAACCAAACCAAGGACATAACAAAATCTATAGAATTAAAGCTCTAACACAATGAAAAAAATTAAAGACTTTAGAAGAGAGGAAGGCAATGATCATGGAGAGAAAAATAATATAATGAAAAATTATTCCACCAAAAGCAATCTACAAATTCCATTGCAATCCCAATAAAAAAGCCCAATGTCACTTTTTATGAAAAGAGAAAAACAACTTAAAATTTGAAGAACAAAGATTCTATCTCCCCAAAACAATTCTGAGCAAAAGGAAGAATACTGGTGGTATCCCCTTAGGTAGGCTCAAAATGTACCATAGTAAAAGTAAAACATCAAGGTACAAGAATAGACATATATAGATCTATGGAAAAAAATAAAAGACCCAAATCTAAACATAGAACTCTATACCATCTTGACTTTCCCCCACAAAAAATTAGCACAGGAGAAAAGAGCCTCTTCAACTAATGATGCTGAGAAACCTGTCATCCACATGAAATGAAAGCAGATACTCATCTCTCACCTTTCATAGAAACCAACTCAAAATGGATCAAAGACCTTAAAAGAAGATCAAAAACTTATAATATTAGAGGCAAAAGTCATGAAAACATTTCAAAATATAGGCACAGGTAAAATTCTCTAACTAGGATTCCAGATTCTACAGAAATAATGCCAAACTTTAACAAATGGGACCTCCTGATATTATATGTTTCTTTAGAACCTAGAGTTAGTGAGTTAATATGCAAATTAAAGCATCAGAAGAATTGTGGAATTCTTGACTAGCTATATAGCTAACAATAGATTAATATACAGAATACAAAAATAAACTAAATAACAAGATATCTAGCAATCTGATTCTAGAACAATAAAATGAAGAGTTGCCAAAAGAAGAAATAAAAATGACCAATAATCATATGTAAAAACCAAAGTGCCTCAGCTATCTGAACAATGTGTGTCAAATGGTTTGTGGTTACATTGGTGTCCCAGTTCATTCACTGAAAGTCTTCCCTTTTTACAGAAGATGGCTAACTCAAACCGGCTACATATCCCCCATTGCTAGGAGTCTTAGCTAGCATCACCCTCATAGATTCCTGGGGATTTTCATTGTATTATTTTGTAGCTTTTCCCATAGGTGTCCCTTATTCCAGTTTTCACTCCCAGTACTCTCTCCCTCCATCCCACTCCAGCCTATCCCTCCTGTTCTCATCAGTTCCCCATTCCAGGTCCCTTCCCCCATCTACTGGCAAAGTCCATTCTATTTCCCCCTCACAGAGAGGTTCTTGTACTGACCCCACCCTGCCGCCTTGAACCCTCTTTGTTACATAGCTTCTCTGGGTCTGTAGGTTGTAGCATGTTTCTCCTTTATTTTAATGATAATACCATGTATGAGTAAGTACATACCATGGTTGTCTTTCTGGGTCTGTGTTACTTCACTCAATATGATCCTTTCTAGCCCATCAATTTGCCAACAAGTTTCCTAATATCATTGTTTTTAACAGTTGTGTGTAAATGTACCGCATTTTTTTTAATCTGTTCTTTGGTTGAGGGACATCTAGGTTACTTTCAGTTTCTGGTTATTGCCAATAAAGCAGCTATGAACATTGTTGTGCAAGTGTCCTGTATGGTTGAGCTTCCTTTGGGTATATGCCCAAGAGTGGTATATCTGGGTCTTGAAGTAGAGAGATCCCCAAATTTCTGACAAGCAGCCATATTGATATGCAAAGTGTCTGTACAAATTTGAACTCCCACTAGCACTGAAGGAGAGTTCCCTTTGTTCTACATCCTTTCTTGCATGAGCTGTCACTTGCATTTTTTTTATCTTAGCCATTCTACAAGTGTAAGCTAGAATTTCAGTGTCTTTTAAATTTGCATTTCCTTGATAGCTAAGGATGTTGAACATTTCTTTAAGTAATTTTCAGCCATTTGAGATTTCTCTGTTAAAAATTCTCTGTTTAGATATGTACCTTATTTTTAATTTTATTATTTTATTTTTGATGTCTAGTTTCTTTATATATTTTGGATAGTAGATCTTCCGCCTATAAGATATGCTGGGTTAAAAATGGCACAGAAACTGTAGGAGTGACTAACTAATGATGGGCCCACCAGCTAAGGACACATATCCTGAAAGGGAGCTCACCCCTGAGGGCCAAGACCCAGATGCAGTATGCCCCAGAAACCTAGAATAGAATCAAACCAACCAAACAAGACTAACAACAACAACAACAAAAAGACAAAACAATGAAACAACCCTAAAGATACTCTGCTATTCTCATACATTACTGCCTAGCCCAAATGTCATCAGAGAAGCTTCATCCAAGAGCTGATGGGAAGAGATGCAGAGATCCACAGTTAAATGTTAGGTGGCTTTCATAGAATCTTATGGAACAGGGGGAGGGGAGCTTGTAGGAGCCAGGGCAATCAAGGACACCACAAGAAAACCCACTGAACCAACTAAAAGTGCTCATGGGGCTCACAAAGACAATCGGGGAGCCTACTTTGGACTGACCTAGACCCTGTGCATATGTATTATGGATGTGTAAAATGGGTGTTCTTCTTGTGGGAGTTAGAATTCCTGGTAGTCAGAACAATGTATGTCCTTGACTCTGATGCCTGTTTTGGAAGTACATTTCTCCTACTGGACTGCCTCAAACAGCCATAACTGAAGAGGAGAAGCCTAGAGTGCAACTTGATATACCTTGGTTGGCTGATCTCCATGGAAGGCCCACCTGAATCTGAACAAAAACAGTGAAGGAGGCATGCAAGAGTAGATGTGGGGAAAAGGTAGACCGGAAGTGGTGGAAGGAACTGAAGTAAGGGAAGAGAGCAGGGACTTTGGTTGAGATGCACAAGCAAAAAATAATAAAACAAACAAGCAATAAAACCCAAGTCAAAAAAAAAAGTAGAAAGAAAAGAATTGCAAAGAAACAAAAAAGTCAAAACTACAGTGAGATTTAGTTATACCCTGGTCAGAATGACAATGATTAAGAAAAGAAATACCAAACACTGGTCTTTCTTAGCTTTGTTTTGGCTTTTTCTGTGAAAAAATATCATGATCATGGCAACTCTTACAAGAAAAGCATCATGACAGAAAGCACTGAAGATTGCAGACAGATGTGATGCTGGAGGAATTGCTGAGAGGTCTACATCTTGCAGTCAGCAGGAAGCCAACTGACAGTCACACTGAGGCAAAGGAACAGGAGATTTCAAAACCCACCTTGACGGTGACAAACTTCCTTTAACGAGGCCATACTTACACCAGCATAGCCACACCTCCTAATAGTGCCATTCCCTATGAGATTATGGGGGCCAATTACATTCAAACTACCACACTCCACTCCTTAGCCTCCTCTAACAATAGTATAATACGAAATGCATTTAGTCCAACCTCAAAGTCTCCATAGTCTATCAGTCTCAGCAATATTTAAAAGTCCAAAGTTCAAGGTCTCTTCTGAGATTATTGACATCTGTTAACTCTAATCCCCTATAAAATCAAAATTAATAAAAAGAGATCACATACTTCCAACATATAATGGTGTAGTAAGAGGTTGCTTGTTCATTCCCGGCTGCCCAGACCACGAAATAATCACACAGAAACTCTATTATTTAAATCACTGCTTGGCCAATCACTTAAGCATATTGCTAGCTAGCTCTTACATCTAGTATGAACCCATTTCCATTATTTTATATTTTACCACAAGGCGTGTGGCCTACCGGTAAGGTTCCAGCTGGCAGCTTATGTCTTTTCCCTCTGGTGGCTATATGGAATCTCACTGATTCCGCTTATTCTCTCTCTCTCTACTTCTTTCAGCCTGGCTTTGCTCTGTTAAGCTATTGGCTGAAATCAGCTCCTTTATTTATTAACCAATAAAAGCAACACATATACAGAAAGACTTCCCACACTACATAATGGCACAGTAAATACATTACCATTCCAAAATATATGAAAAGGAACATAGCAAAGAAATACTGGACCAAAGCAAGAGCGAAAACCAGCTGGGTAAACACCAAACACTGTAACTCCATGTGTGACTTCAAAATGCTCTTCAGATTTCCAACTTTTCAGCTTTGTCGGTTGCAACATGCGTCTTTGTTTTGGGCTTGTTCCACTCCCTGTAAGCAGCTTTCCTCAGCAGGTATCCCACAAATCTAGCATCTCTAACATCTTGTGCCAGGGCCCACAGATGTTCGTCCTGATCCACTTTGGCTAAAGGTCAGAGAGTTTATTTTTGTTCTCTCAAAATTGTTGACAACAAGTAAGAGATCCTGAACTACAGTGTGGTTAATTAGTATTTTGAGTAAATTAGTGTTTTTGAGTAATTAGTGTTTTGTCCAAAGGTCAGAGGATTCAAATCTATTTCTGCCCCTTCAAAGGAGATTGATAGGAGGTTCCAGGGAGTGGCTGCCTATAGGATACTTGGTCTAAGGGTGCAGTCATTACACGTCCTGTCCAAACAACAGAGTGACTGAAAATGCTCTGTTTATTTTTTATATCATGTTAATGAAATCTGTTGCCTCCCCTCTCCCCTTGTGGAGTAAAGTATACAGACTTGTGGAAAATGAATGCAGATGACTTCAGTAGTCACTGAATTTTCCTTCCAGTCCTATTCTGTGTTTCTGGTTTTTATTTCTCTCATACTGTTGTACCCTAGAGTCCAATCACCGAGGAGGAGTCGCCCCAAGAGACCATCTCTCACCACAGCTGATGTAAAAGCATGAGGATTTTAATAATTCTGTCATGACAGGGTCCCTCAGCATTCAGGGAGCTGAAAGACCCCGAATGCCTGGTACAGGCTATTTTTTAAAGGAAACAGCCACAGAAGGAAGGGGTGTCTGGTATTTGTTCTTTAACTATTAGTACTGGTTTATTCAAACGGGCTATTACCAATAATTCTCAGCAGGGCTCCCACCAAAGCATTTAGACCAAAATGAGAATACAGCAGGGCCCTTGTGTTATGTGAATTAGACACACACATGCATGGTTGTGATCACTATTCTATGTTTTGGTTTATAATTGTCTAGTCTTTAACTGGGATATTTACTTGTGACTCATCAAGAGTGCTTATATAAGACCTCAGGGTTTCAAATAACATAGCTAGTACGATAAGGCCCTCTTCTTTGTATTTTAAAATTGTGTCATCTTTTTATATATGAAAAAACTAAACTGTTGAGCATATTTCCTCTGCTCAAAGCACTATTGCAGGTTCCATTGTATGTTATATATGTTTGTGAATATGTGATATACATGTAGGATATACATATATATAATACATACACACAGAGTGGTATCTTATAAACTGTGACATATTTTCCATTTTATTTATCAGTTTGAGCGCTTTTACTCTTTTTAAAAAAAGCTCACATGATTCATAAGCATGAATCTTACTCATCATTTCAGAAATCGATCACTAATTTGTTTAACATTTACCCAAACTACAGTTTTTATGTCGTGTGTTTTTCCATCTGCCTCCTGTATCACACCTTCTTCATTAAAATTAAGATTTGGAATCGATGTATGCCAAACAAATCATGATTATGGAAAGACTGTAGAGTCATACATGGATTCTCTAAAAAACACGTGTATGACCTAGATTGGAAGTTCTCCATATTAAAAAAAAAAAAACATTGTTACGTTTCTTCCTCTGTTAAGATTCGCTGCTATAAAAAGCCAGACTATCAAAACCTCAAATGAATATGTACATTGCAGCAGTTGCTAAGGTAACCTCTTTAAATTTCTCTAACTAGAAAGGAAGTTAAATTCATTATTTCAGGGCACACTGGCTAAGGATGCCCTGAAGCTTTCAAAATGTATTTTTGTAACAGTAACAAATGTCTGTAAGTAAAATACTGTGGGTTGGAACTGAGATTTAGTTACAGGTAAATTGTTAACTGAGCAGGAAAAACAATGGAACGAAAGCAAAGCAGAAGATAACACCCTCCTAAAGTCCCCTTTAGGAGGCCTCAAGTAAGATTAGCCTGGAGGAGAACTAAAAATGAGGAAATTAAATCATATTGGAATATCTGTCTTTTAGGATGATTGCACTACTGGTCAGAAAAAGCCGGTGGGGATAAGTCTTTCACTTCACATTCCCCTTTACCCAAATACTATCTCTCCTCTGGTGTGACCTTTGAAATTCTAGATTCCTTACACAAGGTCTTGGAAATGCATGCAAGACAAAATTTAGATTGTTCAAATTATGCTTTGTTCAGGAAGTAAAAGTGACTAAATAGATATTATTTAACGTGGTGGCCACTGGATGTCATCATAATGCCACCCGAGGTGATGTTTCTAAATTGGAAAGCTGCATGGCATTACTCCAGGGCATTAGTCGTAGTTCAACATACGTTATCTACACATTCTCAAAGTTACTCTTGCAAAACTTTTTTCATTCAGTTTTGGCAGGGATGGTATTTAGGCTTAGATAACTGATACAGCTTTTACGTTTTCTGATTTATTAGTCAGCAGATAAATGCCACATAATGTTTCAGCTACAGTTTCTACTCGAGCACGTTGGTTATTTGAGAAAAGCTCATTTGTTTTAACAATTAAGTGAATAAACATTTTATCATATAAGATGTCATTATGAGTAAATAAAACCAGATAGGCTAGGCTTTGGTGTGCAGCCTATGGGATACTTTAGCTTTTCTGTGAAATGGGCAATTGAAAAGGTTTCTAGGTTCGCTGCATCTCAGCAAGGCCTTGGGTACTCTATCTGCCTAGAAAATTGGTGACCTGTATTAGTTGAGTACTTCTTTCAGAATATTGGAGGTTGATGGGCTTCCTCAGTTAATCAATTACAACAAAGCTAGAGGAACCAGTTTCTTTCAGTTCACTTTGGAGTTCTGTTTGTTGGGACCACCAGTAAAAGAAAGGGATGGCTGGGATTAAGTGTATTTCAGTTAAGGTAAAACAGATACGTTAAAGACTGTTTGCATTAAGTACCCAGGTAAGGCTATTGTTGTGGTCTTAGGATGTAGCGGCGTAAATGAATTCAGACAGATTGTAATAATATATACAGCTTTAATGGGGAAACAGACTTACAGAACCACCCGTTCCCACGGAGAACAGGGAAGCAGAGAGAGTGTGCGGGCTCCTGCTAGCCCGATTTATAAGTAAACATTCTCGGGAGGCGAACACGCCCCCTAAGGGGCTGGGCTTATTCCAACAGTAGGACCACATTTTTGAGAACTTTGGCCATAGAGTTTCTATTGATAAAGAGGACTTAAGCTACTATAACCACACTTATATTTATATTTATAGCTATAGTTAGTAATCTTGCCAGAGTACTGTATGCTGCCCCTCTTCTAAAATAATTCTAAAAGTGGGTTCCACAGATCCAGCTAAGGTTATGAAATAGCAGTACTAATAGAGATGTACAAATATGGAGATTTAAGGAATAATAAAAGATATTTTATCAGTTTCTTTTCGCCTGTGTGTATATTGTGTGTGTGTGCACACACACGCACATATGTGTGTCTGTGCATATTGAGTGTGGGTGCACACGTCTGTGGAGACTAGAGATCAACCTCACATGTCTTCCTCACTAATTTTACAACTTGTTTTGTTGATTTTTTTTCATCTTTGAGACAGACTCTCTCAACTGAAGCCAACAATCTGGGCATGGCTGGCCAGTGAGTACCTCCCTGTGTATGCACTGAGATGAAAGGTGTGCACTGCCTCTGTGCCCAGTTTGTTTAACTGGGTGCTTGGGATGGAGACTAAGTTCCTCGGGCAAGCACTGCAAACCCTTTACCAACTGAGCCACTTCTTTATGCCTTGTTCAGTTGTGTTTTTTTTGTAGTGATAAAACCTTACACACACTTTTAAATCACAATGTAATTCTACGTTTAAAGAGAAAATAATATCATATATATTGTTTAAAAAATGATCCAAGTTGTTGATATCAAAGTGAAACCCTTCATTACAAGTTGGTGTTTTGATACTGTCTGCGGTAGCTTTCTAGTAAGAAGTGCTGTTTATGGCTATGTTGGAGGCAATATGGTGTGCTTTTCTTACCTAATTAAAATTGTAGTCCAGTTTTTTTTAATCTAGTGACATTATTGAGTCACTACAATCACACAGCATCTCCATCATAATACCAAATATTCTTTCAATTTTGAGGCTTCTAGAAGCTCAAAACAGAGTTTTGGCTTCCCTGCCTCTCCCCTCCCTTTCAACCCTCTTCCCCTAGGCTTTTGCTGAATAGTCTCTTTTCATTCTATTCTTTTTTAAGTGATACTTATTCCATGAGATATTTCCATTGTTATTTTCATCATTTGTGTCCCTCATATAAGAAGAAAGGGGTAAAGGAGTAACAGCATGAAGCAAGTAGGGAATCTGAGTGGCTTTTGGAATTGTCTCTGGGCAAATAATGAATTCTCTTTTTCATTTATTTGACAACTGTTACAATTTGTTATGAATCATGCAAAGACTGATTATATGCTAAATGTAAGTACTATACTGACTCTAATATCCTACACTACCATCACTACAATAAGCTTACAGTGGCTGCTGACATTTGCTGAATACCTACCTTCTCCCAGGCATTGTTCTATCTATTGAACTCTTATATGCCCTAAGACTCATAAGGTAGCGAACATAATCACTTGTATTTTCTGTGGAGACAACTGGAACATTTTATTTAATACCATATTGTTAAGAACCAATATAATCTAAGGCTAAATGACTATTGGGGGCTGTGTGAATTATTCAAGTTCTTAGCCCCAAGCAGTGAAGCAACAGAATTGCTTTTGGTAAAACCACATCCTACAGGAAATCTCTTTGCTCTTCATTCCACAGTCTGTAAGAGGACCAGAACACACCACTAGACACGTTAAAGTGCCACTTCTATTTGGTAAATTAGGGCACAGATACTGACATGTGGCGCTTCCCTTTGGGGGAAAGGTGGAGGCCTTACAGCACAGGTGAGCTATGAAGCTGATCTTGCAGCTGGTGTAAGCTCCGTTTTGTATGAAATAAAATACATAACAGATACCGGTGAATATACTATGCATAATAAAACTATAAAATAAAAATCAATATGTGTGTGCTTGGTGATTCATCAAATAACAAAATATGCTGGAATTTTAAATAATCATCCTAATTTGAAAAAAAAAACTGTTTTAACTTCCAGAAAATAAAAACCCAAATATTTTTTAGCTATCTATGAATGCTTTAAACAGTACTGAAAATACCTGTTCTGTTATGACAAAGGTTGACAATATGGGGATTCTCAGCATACACTGACTGCTGGATGATGAGCTGAATTTCAGTTAGGAAGTAGCAGAAGTCAGAATGAATGCTTTTTCCATTAGAATGTGCAAATCATTAACTTCCATCCATGGACTTTTTTGGATGGAGAGCCTCTGAGTTCAGAACATTTGGAAGAATGAAGAGGAATTCCTGATTTGGGCAATCATAATTTATGCTATGCTATGAGTTTAAAAATGACACACAAAAATTCAGCCTGAGTTTTATCACACTAGATGTTGGTCCCTAACCACAGCAACAGATTATTATTTTCACACCATAAACTGCAAGAATAGTTCACTGAGTAAGATCATTAATTAAAGCAGAACAGTATTGGGTTATTCTCTATAAACTTTGGACTTTCTCCTTACAGCCAACCTAGAATGTGCAGATTTAAATGCTTTAGTAATTTTGAGCCCAGCTGAAGTACAATTTCTCCTGATTGATATCCTTAGCTAACAGAATACAAAAGTCTCAACATATCCTAAAATGTAGGCCTCATTCACACCAGGACCAGCACTTTTAGTAAATAAATATCAAGGATTTAGTGAATATCTACGTTGAGACCTAAGAGACCATTTGGAAAGACTGGTAGAAACAAGGAAGATAGGGATGGTCACTTCAATGACCTTGATTAGACTAAATGAATAACACAACAAAATCAAGTCACGAATCTGGGAAATAAACAAGTAGGAAGAAAAAAAGCTTGATGAGGTGGTGGGGGGGATAAGAGATAGGGAAATAGTAGCAAGAATGTGTTTTATAGATGTATGAACTTGTCAATATACTATTTTAATTAAAATAGAAGGAGAGATGCCCCTTGTCCCAATTTGAAAGCAATGCAACCTATGGACATCACTGAAATTGAAGGTCTGCCTATTTGTTTATCACCCTGTCTGCCGCTGCAAGGTCTCGGTGTGTACTGTCAAGTTCCCTCAGAGCATGTACGGGCTCCAAGCAGTCCATTAAAGCTTCTCACCTCTTCCCTGCTCAGCCTTATCTTTGGAGGTGTAAATTAGAGAGGCAGATGTACAATCTGGGATGGTTTCCAGCTACATTTTTAGATTGTGGAATGATCAGCACCGTAGGCGTTGAACAGAATTTTTCAGTCTGTCACATGTCCAGATTCAGTGCCAAGGAAACCCCCTAAATGGCCCCAGAATGCTTACTTCTGGAACAAAGTAAACCTTCACCAGGATGTGCCACGCTCTCTTTATTGGTCTTTGATGTTTCATGGGTGACTGAGCCATAGGGAGAGAAAGGGATGTTTCTTACATTGTAGTCAAAAGAACTTGAGTTACATGGTTAAATGAGCTCTATGAGGAGAAAGATTGGAAGGATTTCCCCCAATGAATTTGTAGAAAAGTCTTATGTACTAAGAAGACAGAGAGCAGAAGGCTGAAATGGCATATGAGGATAATTACTTCTACTGGAAAAAAGCCTTTGGATTTGAAAAGTGCTATCGTACATTTTATCTCTTATTATTCTTATAAAAACTCAAATATACAAAGTAAAACTTGTTTTTCCAAATTTGGATAGGAAATTGAACTCGAGTTGGGTTTGCAAATTCAATTTCACAAAGCTAGGTTATGGGGTGATTAAGTGTCAATCTCTAAAACCAATTGCTACCTATCTTTTGTTAAAACTCAGAGGAAAATGAAATAACATGGAACTCTAGCCTCACTTCATTTTGTCCACTATTTCCAAAATATTTAATATGAAGGGATGTTTTTAAGAAGTGGAACTATCACTTGTGAGTGGAGATTATATGAAGCCTCTTTGTGAACACAGCAAGTTGAGAAGATTGTGACTTTGGATGCTTCAGCCATGGAGATTACCCAATCTCATGCCTTTGAAAAACCTAAATGAAGCTCAGATCTTCGCTGTTTTAATTATTTATTTGATCTTCCTTTCCTCTAAATCATTTAGAGTAAGACTCCAGTGCTAGAGGAAATGCTTTCTTCCTTTCCTCTCTCCTTTTCTCCACGCTTCCCTCCACCCTCCTTGACAGTGGGACAATTCAGAGGTAGATTCTTTCCTCATTACTTTTTGTGGGTTATCCGAATGACTAAAAAATCAGTTGCTCGCCTTATAATGTATCAACAACCTAAATACATATAAAAATCTTGCCACCTTAAATTTTTATTTCTTTTTACCTCTCACTTTTTTTCCTCTAAGGTTATTTTTGAAAAGCCATGGTTTCTGTTTCTTGGTTCTGGAAGATATTCAGTCTAAAATATACCAAACCACAGGTCTTTAGTTTTATGTAACCCAATTACTCTGTCACACTCTGTATAAAAATAGAAACGAATTCCATTATTACATACTAGAAATTCTATACATTAATGGGGCTGAAATCAAAATCTTCCAATACAGGATTTTGGTGCCACAAGCTTCTACCTTTGAAGGAAGCTATAATCAATGAAATCTAGATTTCTATTGTCCACATGCCACACCACATAACTTCAGGGCCATATTTATGCATTATTTCCTTTCCTTCTACCATATAAAGAGCTCTGAGTTAAAAAACAAATATCAAACCACCCACTTCTCTGCAAGAATTACCTTGCCAATTCACTCTTATCATAGATTCTCTTTCAATTATTTAGGCCTCCAACCAAGGGCTCCACTAATGTACGCCATTCTATTTTTGTCACAAAATTCAGCTTGCCTTTCATGGCTTTACACGTTCCAAGAGAATATGCTAGGAATTCCCCCATCTCCTCTGAGTGTTCTCTGGCAACAGAGGAGAGATAGATAGCATTGTTCCTGCCAACTGCCGTGCCACAGATGCTTCCCTCTTGCCACACTCTGTGTTTATCAGGAAGTCATGCCTTCTGGGGACTTTGTGGTACCTTCTGTGCTGGCTTTGGGAATGATGGCTATGCTGCTCTCAAAGAACAGAGCACTTCTCACCCAAATTCATCTAAGAAAACACGAATTACTAAGATTATTTGACTTCAATATTAATACTTAACTCAATAAACCACGCAATTAGCCCCAAAAATTAACCTAATATTGCTAACAAAAATAGTAGGCATAGTGATTTAGCTGTTATCTTTTATGTGTACCAGAAATGATTGTGGAAAAATAGATATCCTAGATATCCTATTATCTTCCTGAGAGGCAAAATAAAAATGCCCTATTTGTACTACCAGGATATATAGTAGTTTGTTTCAAATTTTCAAAAAAAAATTAAGCAAATAGACAATCTATTTTAATACTGTGTTCAATTCAGAAATAAGTGCAAGTAATTGGCAAGGATTGTGAACAAAGTCATCATAATGTTTTTGTCTTTTAGTAATTCAAAGTGTGAAATAGTAATTTGTAGGTTATAATGGTGTGCACATATCAAAAGTGAATGATATTAGTTCTTGTCTTCTCTTCTTTCCTGTGTAAAATGATAAGTTTGCGAATATGCCAGATTCCCATAAGCAAATTTGTGTGAACATTTTGCCATTTTTGAAAGCTACCACTAGATGGTATGCAAATACCCTTTCTTCAATTATTGTTCTATTCTTTCTGAGCTTTAGACTATAGGAAGACATCGTATGTAATGTTCTGATTTGTCTTGTCTTTGTTTGGAGGATTATGGATGGATGTTGCTTGTATTAGCCAATTTTTAATTAATTGGAACTATTTCCATAGAATCAATCTTCTATTTTTACAACTTGGAGGTGATATTTTCACTTTTTCAACTTGCACATTTTTTCTATACCATTTTCCCACTAACTAATAAATCAATTGTTAATAATATTTCAAATTTCTGCAATTAGCAAATATACTTCAAATCTTGAAGTTCTTTGGATGTGAATAATTAATAGCATTTTATATTAACAATTTAAACTTACACATGACAATTACAGGCAACATAATTACCAGTTATAAATAACATCTCAGGATCTTCACAAAGAAAAGTAATTATCTGTCATATAAGCTAACTATGCTTTTTGAGATGATACTATAACCAAGGACAACATGAATTCTAGATGAACATGTTATAAAACACTGCATCCCTTCCAACGTCATGCTTAATAGCTAAAATCATTTCTAGTTATGCTAAAATGTTTCTCAAAATATGTGAAAATGTATAATATTATTTGATATTCTCATTGATTTTCATGAATTTATAAATTACATTAGTCTGTTTCAAATACATCATTTATATGATCAAATCCATGCAGAGCCACCTTATCATAAAACAGAAATTACAATTGACTGACTTGTGTACAATGCACATTCAATACTTGAATTAATGCATCTATGAATATTACCTTTAAAAGTTTATTTATTTTCAGAGCAAGGGGGCCAGACACCAATAAGAACAGATGGCCTTGCTGATCCAGCATCCAGAGCAGCTTTAAGGTTGCTGGCTGAGATGATCCAGCCTCACAGAATACTCCAACCTAGAATTACCAATTATTCCAATTTTCTCATGATTCCCTGAAAGATGATGCTAGTACCCCCAGTCAATAGGAAGTCGCCTATCAAAAACAATACCCGTGTTCCTAAAAAGATGGATTATGGATGTTTGATATCATTTAAGGGGGGTTGGTTACAAGTTGTTATTGGTAATAGTCAGAAAGAAGATGAACAAAAGAGCTAAATTCAAAGATCTCTTTCTAAAGGAAAGAAGGAGTGTGCCATAAGAATGACAGGAAATGAGGGTAGATTATTGAATCTAATTTAATCCAAAAACAAGCTATTAATCTCAAAATGTTTTACATTGTTTTGGATTTATGTTTATTAATACAAATTTAGGTTAATTTTGTTATACTGTATGTATGTTTCTACTCTTGGAAAATTGAGTATTGCACTTATGAAACTCATTTAAAAATGTAATGTATAATTAAAAACTACAGGTGAACAGTCATCTATAACAATCAAACATTAGGTATGTTTTCAAGGTTAAACAGACATATTTAGATAGCTAGATGGTATTCAAACACTTTAGAGACCTACAAAATATGGGATTTAAAATATTTTAATATTATAAGAATTTTCTTGACAGTGAAGCATGTCCAGTCTGGCAGCACCAATTTACCTCAGAGAAGATAATGGACATCAAAAAAGCTCCATATGGAGTTTGTTTTCCCTATGGCAAAAACTAGCCATTTGGGTAGAGAAAATGCCCTTGCCTCAATTGCTGATAGTATACTGTTCAAACTGGATCAGCAAAATGCAAAAAAGTGATTGTCAAACTTTGTCAAGACAAGATAGAACAGTCCTTCAAAATTACCTGCTTTTCAGAAATGTCTGTCAGATATAACAGACCTGTCATCCAAAGTTGGATGCCCTGATGTTACAGAAGAACCTAGGGTGATATCCCTGTTATTAGGTAATATTTCACTCTTCTATGGTCTTTGAAGGAGTTGAAAACTGAAGAGCGATAGTTAACATGTACCTTAGCTATGATAAAAGGTAAGTTAGATGTAAAACGTTAGATTCACAAAGATAAGGTAAATAATAGATTATTTTCTCTATATTTGTCAAATAAAAATAGAATGGATATTGTAACTGTAATTCTTACTTTATAACTGTTTTGTTGTATATAATTTTACTATGTTAAAGTTAAAATCTTCCTTTTTAATTAAACAAAAAGAGAGAAATGTGCAATAATTTTTTACACTGTGTGAATATATGTTGCTATGATTGGGTTAATGAAAAAGTTGATTGGCCAATAACTGGACAGGATAAAGTATCAGACAAGAGAATCAGACTACAGACAGTGGAAAGAAGAATGGTAGCCAGCTAGATGGAAAGGAAGTAGGATGTGCCAGAGAAGTAAAAGCCACAAGTCCGCTGCAACCCATAGATGAATAGAAATGGGTTAATTTAAGTTGTAAGAGCTAGTTAGTAATAAGCCGGAGTGATTGACTGAGCATTCATAATTCATATTAAGTTGTGTCGATTATTTGGGAACTGGTGGGTGGGAAAGAAAAGTTTACCTACTGAAAAGGAGCTACATTCTTTGTTAATTTTCTCAAGAATGGTCTCCAGCCCAGTGTCTCCCTGCTAAAACCCCTGTAACCCACATAACTCTTGCACTACTCTATCCCTCTAGGATAGCCCATTAAGTGTTCCTTAACACTTACAATCATTTTCTAGTACCAAGATCCAAAGTCATCTGTTTGTTCAAAACACCATATGGTCAATGGTCGGGTCTGTCACAGCAATAGCTAGCTCCCTTACCAAATTCTGAATTAGCTACTTTTCTATTTCTGTGATTAAAACACCACGATCAAAACAACTTCTATAAGGAAGTGTTTAATGTGTCTTACAAGTCCAGATTATTGTGATCCATGATGGTGTAGTGAAGGCACGGCAGCAGGATCAGCTGAGAACTCATGTCTCAAACCAAAATCAGAAGCAGAGAGCACACTGAAAATGGCATGAGTCTAGGGACCAACCTCTTCCAGCAATGCCACAGCTCCTCTTTTCTTTCCCAAACAGTTCCCACCAACTGGAAACCACGTATATAAACAAATGAGCCTATGAGGGCATTCTCATTCAAAATATTGGAGTAACAAAAGTATACTAACCTGGGATACAAGAAAGGGCCTGAGTGGAGTCTTATAACTATAAAGGTATTCCTGTTAAAACACCAGTATGATTTCAAATACCTCACTTAATGAACATTACATCAAGACTTTAGAAAAACAAGAAGCCAAGCCCCAAACACATAGCTTAAAAATTTATGATTTAAGGAGTAATTTATAAAATGTTGACCAAAAGAACTATACTTAGAATTAAATTAACTGTGAGTTTGTTCTTTGAAAAAGCTAATAAGACTGGCAAACTCTTAGACAAACTAGCAAAAAGAAAGAGAAAACATAAATTATTAAAATGAGTAATTAAAAGATTTGATAGATCAAAAATAAAATTCTCAAGTGAAATCCAAAATATTTTGCAGGATATTTTTGATAATTTATACTACATATGCTTGGAAAAAATATAAACATGAGTAAGTTTACAAACTCATATGGCCTAAGAACATTAAATATGAAAAATATAAACAATTTAAATAGGCCCATAGCAACCAGAAATACCCACAGTAACTTCCTTGACAAAATAAAATCATGGATGGACAAATTTACTACTGAATCCTACACACTTTAAAGAAAATTTTCACATTATTACTTTTCAAACTTTTAAGCAAAATATAAATGGTAGCCACGTGGCCAAAGTCATCCCACAATGTCAGTATTGTCTTCATAGCAAGCATGATGAAATCATAGCAAGAAACAAACTGTTAGGTCCATTTCTCTGCTGAACACAGATACAAAAGTTCTAAACAAGGTACTCACAAATGGAATTCAAGACGTCCATACACAACATTAATTCTGGCTTTATTCCAACAATATGAGGTTGCTTAAACAAATCCCTAAATAAGACTGTGTAGATTTAAATTCAGGAAACATATGATGATCTTATAGCTGTTACTGAAGACATTGTTACTCAGTCTGCCTACCAGTGAATTCAAGCGGAGTATCAAAAATTCATGGATTCATCACTGTGCCAAATTATAATAAAAATCTAATAAATGTTATTGTCTTCTTTCAAAGCCATCTACAATGTGTTATAATTAGTTGCTTACCTCTCATCTCATTGCTTTTCACTCTTCTCTCTTCATTCAGAACACAGTTGTATCCTCTGACTAGCATCACACTCAGGTTTACTATTGCATTTTCCACAGAGCAGAGGTGGATACACACAGGATTTTTCCATCGTTGTTTAATTACTGTATGTGTTATATTTTTTTCTAGCCAATTGTAGAGAAAAGACTTCTAAATGATATCTTTAGTTTCTTGAGATGCTATGTTTCCCTCTCTGTTTTCATCTTCATTCTGTCCCTCAGTCGTACTTGGAAAAATTTGATCACATCTCTCTTGTAACTTAATTTAGTCAAGTACAAAAATAGCCAGCAAGAAATATGATAATTTAATAAAAAAACAATCTACATTCAAAGCTTAGAAATAATCCCTCTTATAATAAAGTTTATTTTCCAAAACTAATATTAAAAATCAGACTAATAAATTATACCATACGGTGTGAGGTAACAATAAATTTTAAAGTACAGTTCTTATCTAATTACAGGTAAAAGAATAAGTTAAAATGAACACAAGATGCAATTCAATTAAATGAATTAAAATATAACCTGCAACTTCAAAATTATGGACTGATATATTTATTGATTATACTAAAAATAAAAGTTAAACATAATTTTAAGCTACAATTGCTTTCCAATTGAGACTGAAGAATAATTGAATCACTTAGGTTGCATGGTTAATTCAAATGTGCTTCTTTACAATAACATTTTTGTATAAAGTATATTTTTGATGCAAAGATCAATAAAAATATAATATTTATTTTTAAATTTTTATTTTAATTATCAATGAGTTAGTAAAACTATAACTTAGCAAAATCATAACAGGAAATGAAGAAAATAAATACCCTGTAAATATAAACTAAATAAATGAGTCAGATTTTTAGTAGTTTGTATAATTTTCACAACTTTTTCTAATGTTTCAATTTTATGGTTCATACTAAACATTTTTAAATGTCCTTATTGTACAGTATTACTGAATATAATTAAGCAAATAAATATTTCAGCTTTCAACCGTATTGATTTTTATGTCACCTTGACACAAGCTAGGGTCTGTTGAGAAGAGAGACCCTCAGCTGAGAAAGTGCCTCCATAAGATCGACAAGTCTGTAGAGAATTTTCTAGATTAATGATTATTGTGGGAAGGACGAAATCACTGTGGATGGTGTCATTGCTGAGCAGGATGATATGGAAAAACAGAGAGAGCAAGCCCTGTGGAGCAAGTCAGTAAGTAGTATTTCCTCCATGGCCCTTGCTTCAGTTCCTGCCTCCAGGTTCATTTATGCCTTGAGTTTCTGCCATGAATTTCCTCAGTTATAGAGTGTGAACTGAGAGTTTTGAGCTAAACTATTTTTTGCCCGGCACTGCACCCCGTGTCTGCGCTCCGTGCGCTGGCACCCAGTTCGCGAGCTTTGGGCAAGGGGGCTGGGGGTTAAAATACACAGACTCACACATAGAGACAGCGACATGGGTCCTCCTTAAATTCCCCAAGAATGCCTCCTTTATTGTGTTCAAGGGCAGATTCTATAGAGATAGCCAGGCCCCAGGCAAACCCACCAGAAACCACTCTCCTGCCATCAGGAACTCCTGAAGGTCTCGTGCTCAGAGCAGCTGTAGGCACTCAGATCAGGGGAAAACAAGTTGTTTACAAGAAATTCTGTATCTGGGGTCTCACTGCTCCCAACAATTATTATTTTTTTGCAAGTTGCTTTTTCTTATGCGGTTTTATCACAGCAATCTCTGAGACAGAAACTGGTACCAGGTTCATGGAATACCGTGCTGTGAGAGCAGCGACCTTCTGTTTTGGAGAGGATTGTCATGGCATATGAACTATGGGATCTTGAGAGCAATGCAGAAGATGGAGGGGGCCTTATTCTCTTAAGTTCCGGAGACAAGTAAAGTCTCTTCTGTGACCATGGGTAATATTTTGAATTAAGAATCTGGGTTCTTGGTTAACTGTGGTTAACTAGCTGCGAATTAACTAGCACCGCTGAAATTAAACCTTTGTTTTATTGGGAAAATTGAAGCTGATTATCTGGAACATGATAATTATTGGTGATTAAGAAGAGACCAGCATCACTGAGGTGAAACTTTCTTGGGAGTATTTCCTTAGGGATGGCACCTGAACGAGCTGTGGTTCAAGGGTCGATAAATCTAAATCTCAGGCTGGCAGCTGGACTTTGTGATGTGTAAGTTTCAAGGTGGTGCTGGTATGGGAGGCATGAAAGGGACTTAGAGAATAGCAGCTGAGCCTTGGAACTGGGAGAGACCACGCGAGGCCATTAGTAAATGATACAGCCTCCGTGACAACATGAGCTCCAACGTGGAGAGAAACTGAAACTTGGTGCCTTGTGAGCGAGACCCTGAGGAGGGCCTAGGAAAGGCTACCGGTGAAGGTGCAGCCCAGTTCCACTGAAGACGTCAGTACCATCCGGTGACAACCGTAGTCAACTGTAGCTGTGGAGTGGGTCTGAAAGGAGCTGCTTGTGCCGTGGATGGAAGAGTTGGAGAGTTGGTGTTGTCTATAGACTTTCCGCGCCCGGAAGTTCACGAGGCTGAGACGTGACACTGGACTTTACAATATTGGATTTCTTTCCCTACAGAGGTCAACAGTGGATTTAATGAGTAATTTTGGTGAAAGGGTATTTTTTAGATATTTAGATATTCTCTGACTTGATTATAACCTGATTGTTCCCTTTTGGAGTAAGAAAGTCTTTAGCTTGTTTGTTTGTTGTGTTTTGTTTTTTCCTAAGCCCACAATGATGAAACTTCGGAGATACTCAATGATACAAAGTAGGAGAGAGACTTTAGACTTTTAAAGAAGATTTCTGATCATTTAAAGAGACTGAAATTTGCAAGTGAATTTTTAAAGGCTGGAACTTTTAAAAGTTAGAATGATTTATATTGTGATAGTGTTATTAGTAAGGAATCTTGAACATGAGAAAGCAAAGTTTATGGCTTAATAGTGATGCTTATGTGTAAAGCTAACAAGGGGTCACATGTATTGGTAGCTTTATGTCAGCCTCACACAAGCTAAGGTCATTGAGAAAGAAGGACACTGCATGAAAAAATTCCTTCCAAACCAGGCGGTGGTGGCGCACGCCTTTAATCCCAGCACTTGGGAGGCAGAGGCAGGCGGATCTCTGTGAGTTTGAGACCAGCCTGGTCTACAAGAGCTAATTCCAGGACAGGCTCCAAAACCACAGAGAAATCCTGTCTCGAAAAACAACAACAAAAAAAATTCCTTTCGTAAGATTGACATACAGGGAAGTCTCTAGAACAGTTTCTTCCTGACTGATACAGGAGGATCCAACTTAATGTGGATGGTACTACCCCTTGGCAGGTAAGAAAGCAGGAGGAACAAGCTATGGGGAACAAATTAATAAGTCACATTTGTCAATAGTTTCTGCATTATTTCTTGCGTCTGGGTTTCTGGTGTGCATTTATACCATGAATTTCCTCAGACATAGTGTGGGAACGTAGAGTTGAAAGCTAAAGCAAACCCTATTGGCTCCAACTTGCTTTTGACCCTGCTGTCTTATTAGAGCAATAGAAAGGCTAAGACATTAACTGCATGTTCTTCTATTTTAAAACTATTGCATTGCTGATTAATTTTATGTATTGCATTTATAATATAAAAACAATAATCTCATTTATTTAAAAACATCATAAAAAGCAATAAGGTTCTAAGAACCTTTATATCTGGGTCTTAAATACAGGTAATGTGGAATTGTTGATAACTAAATGTCAAAAAATATATGTCAAAGAGTATGTCTTACCTTCTCTCTTTTGAGGGTATGTTCTGTTTTTTTATCATTGAAATTAAAAAGACATGTTGTAAAAGAACTCTTGGCAACTATATAACATGTTTACGGGTCAAACATTCAGTAGCTATCAAATAAGGAAAAGGGAAGTGAAATGTATGTATATATATGCATATATATGTGTGTGCATGTGTTTATGTTTATGTAATATATTCATATACTGCCATAGAAAATTAAAGAATATCATTTACAAACAGTACATTCATGTTATTAGCAACAACATTTTTATTGACTATACATTTTCTCTGCCCCTCTCCATTTTTCTCTCCTCCCTTCTGCCCTCTCCCATGGTCCTCATGCTCCCGGTTTACTCAGGAGATCTTGTCTTTTTCTACTTCCCATGTAAATTAGATTCATGTATGTCTCTCTTAGGATTCTCCTTGTTGGCTAGGTTCTCCAGGGTTGTAAATTATAGGCTGGTGGTTTTTATTTGCTTTATGTATAAAAGTCATTTATGAGTGAGTACATGTTATATTTGTCTTTCTGAGTCTGGGTTAACTCACTCAATATGGTGTTTTCTAGATCCATGCATTTGCCAGCAAATTTCAAGATGTCATTATTTTTTCTGCTGTTAAATGCTCTATTGTGTAAATGTGACACATCTTCTTTATCCATTCTTGGGTCAAGGGGCATTTAGGTTGTTTTCAGGTTCTGGCTATGACAAACAATGCTGCTACAAACATAGTTGAGCACATGACCTTGTGGTATCCTTTGGGTATATTCCCAAAAAGTGGTATTGCTGAGTATTAAGGTAGGCTGTTTTCTAATTTTTTGAGAAATTTCCATACTGATTTCCAAGCAGCTTTACCAGTTTGCATTCCCACCAGCAATGCAGAAATGTTCTCTTTACTCCATATCCTCTCCAGCATAAATTGTCATCAGTGTTTTTGATCTTGACTATTCTTACAGGTATTAAGACAGAATCTCAGAGTTGATTTGCATTTCTCTGATGGCAAAGGATGTTGGACATTTTATTAAGTGTCTTTCAATCATTTTAGATTTGTATGTTGAGAGTTCTCTGTTTAGGTCTGTACCCCATTTTCTTATTGGATTATTTGTTCTTTTGACAACCAGTTTCTTGAGTTCTTTGTATATTTTGGAGATCAGTATTCTGTTCTATCTGGGGTTGGTGAAGATATTTTCCCATTCTGTAGGCTGCTATTTTGTCTTGTTGACAATGTCCTTTGCTTTACAAAAGCTTCTTAGTTTTGGGAGGTCCCATTTATTAATTGTTGCTTTCAGTGTCTTTGCTACTGGCATTATTTTTAGGAAGTGGTCTCCTGTGTCAATGTGTTCAAGTGTACTTCCCACTTTCTCTTCTATGAGGTTCAGTGTAGTTGGTTTTTTGTTTGTTTGTTTGTTTGTTTTTGCAAAAAAAATAAAGCATATTCAACAAACGGTGCTGACATAACTGGATATCAACACATAGGAGAATGAAAATAGATCCATATCTATTGCCATGCACAAAACTCAAGTTCGAATGGATCAAAGACCTCAACATTAGTAACAACTTTTAATTAAATTTAAGCATATGAATAACACCTTAAATACATTTCAACCTTGCTTTTTAAAATCATACTTAAAAAGAAAAATATATTAGTATTACTTTATTAAAATTAAAACTGCATTAAAATTGAATTCTGCCTAATGTATTTGAACCCAGTGTAATCAGAGTTCTGTCAGTATTTAGAACCAGAAGAGTCTGAGAACATCTCTGTCCGGACTCTAAGCTAGGTTCTAGCTCTCTGTGGAAGAATCTAGAGGACACACGCAGCTCTAGTTCAGGATTAATTTAATTTATAATCTCTAACCACTGAATGATAAATAAAGATTTTCAGAGGCTAATTAATTGATCACTGTGAGGGGAAAATACAGGCAGAATTAGAATTCAAAACTAGACTGTAATAGCTTTATAGTGTCCACTTTTATATATTAAGTATATTGTCTTCATGAACATGTGTCTATTTCAAGTGTAATGATCTAGAAATGCTTAGTTTTTACTGAGCTCTGTTACTTGTAGAGGTATTTTATTTCACGTCGTCAGAAAATTTCTACAAAAACCCTTTCAGCCTTGTATTGTATATGGCATCTTTTTGATTGTCTGCTACAGTGTCTGTCAACCTTTCCAATGCTACGACCCTTTAATACAGTTTCTCTTGTTGTGGTGACACCCAAACATAAAATCATTTTCATTGCTACTTCATTACTGTTAATTTTGTGAATATCTTATGATATGCAGGATTTCTGATATGCGACCCATGTGAAAGAACCCACAGATTGAGAACTGCTGGTCTACTACGAGGGAAAAAAAAACTGTTTAAGGGATACCTCTAACACCAGCCTTTTCAAACTGATCTTCATCTTACATTTTTAAAATTGAGACAAAAGTTCCTATCATCAAAGCTGATGATATTAAAATTAATATGTAAGAATTCAGAAAGTTTTGTGAAAGAATTTATAAAATAATTTATCCTACTATGAACATCATTTTTCTTCTTCTACTTTATGTATATCCAATGTGAGGATACAGAAGCATTTGAAAATCTTTAGCTAGGAAGTGCACCAGATAAATATATAAGTTTAAAATACTGAAACATTCGGTTTTACACCAAGATTATGGGAACAGACATTAACTTTAAGGAATTCATACTTGTATTCATATTTTAGCTGGCTGAACACCTTGGGGAACAATATTTTAATAGAATTAGCAGAATTAATAGAATTCCAATTTGTATATGTGTATCTGGCTGTTGTTTTGCAATAAATAAATGCACATGTAGGCATATATACATATGAATATATGTTATATGAGTTAGCTATACACCACCGTCATAATAAATAAGAACTTGAGTAACTTTTAATTACTTGGTCATACACACATTATTTTTCTAACTTCTCCACAAAGAATTCCACTATTCTCTGTAAGCAGAGGACATTTTAAGCATTTCTCAGCAGAGTACAAATCTTACCATATGTTTCTATGATCTCTAAAACATATTCAGCTGTCATTAATTGAATGAAATATTGACAATTCAGACATGACAAGAGAAGTAAATAATGAGTTCTGATTAAATAGATGCTAATTGTCCACTTTATGCAGCCAATGTTTAAAACGTGGTTGGAAAATTCATTTAGTTTACATCCTTCTGCATTCTCTGCCTTCCTTGGTTCTGTATCCAGAGTGAGTTCATTATGAAGTGATATTGGGTAATGAAATGGCTAACCTTGTTTGTCAACTTGGTTGCTTTCTCTAAGATAGAAGTACACTTCTGGATATATTTTCAAAGACATAAGATAGTGAGATAGTAACTTAAAGAGAAAAATCTGCCCTGAATATGGGGTCTAGAAGAAAAATTAAAGAGATCATGACATGTGTGGGCTCTTGATTTCTCTAGAGCAAGTATATCCATTGCTGATGCTACATTCTGTGGACATCAAACTTGGCCTTCTTCAGACTTTCAGCACAGAGTTCCATGAGTGAGTTTTCTAGTTTTGTTTTTGAACTAGGGATTCATCATTAGTTCCCTTTTTTCTGAGTGTTCAGGTACTTGGGATCAGCTACTGGATTGCCTGAGTCTCCAGAATTCAAATTATCATTTCTGGATCATGTAAATTAATATGTTATTATTATGCACCCATATATATTTTGCATATAAATATTTCTATATTTGGGTCTCATTTCTTTAGAAGGCCTTCCTAATATAAATTAGCTTGAGATGAAAGACTTACTAAACCAGGGATTATGAGTATAGTCTATACATAGCAACTTTAGGATAGTTGGTTTTTCTTCATTAAAAACAAATTCCAGGGGCTGGAGAGATAGCTCAGAGGTTAAGAGCATTGCCTGTTCTTCCAAAGGTCCTGAGTTCAATTCCCAGCAACCACATGGTGGCTCACAACCATCTGTAATGAGGTCTGGTGCCCTCTTCTGGACTGCAGGCATAGACACAGACAGAATATTGTATACATAATAAATAAGTAAATATTAAAAAAAACCAAATTCCAATGTTGATAGAATTTGACAGTCAAAAAAGATACAGGCCACATTTTAAAAAATGTTCATAAAATTGAAAATGGGTAATTCTTCTAGAACTCTTTGGAGAAATGAAATCACCAGACAATCCCTACCCCTGAAACTGGAGAGAGAGTATACAAGAGTAACAGCTATCAAGAAGGAGAAATTGCTAGAGTTTGTGACTGGATGGGATGTTTATGTGCTAATTAGCAAAATGTTGTTTGACTGTGAGCTAGCTTCAAGGCTAACAATTTGGTGCCTCTATTGTAAGTGTTCCCTACTCTATCAGTATTCTTATCTCAAGGGTTTCTACCACGATCTCATAAGAATCCCTAATGAAAAATCCCCCTGCTTCAGACACAGGAAGGTAGTTAATTCCAAGAACACCGTTTTCCTCTTACCAAGCTTTGCCACTATTAGAATTTATTTTATGACGCCTCATCTGATCTGGGAGAAAGGCAGGAATGCTGACCTACTTTCAAATGAATGGAGAAATCAGGAAGCCATGAGATTCTTCTGAACCTGACAGTTTCCAACACCCTGAAAATGTAGATGTCTTGTACAATAATAATGCCTCCCTTCCCAAGAGCTCAAACCACATCAGCATCTTCTGGTATTATAATAGCAGAATACATTCAATATGAAAATCATTCAGCAGTGCACTAGGCAAGGAAAAGCTCAGTCTGAAGGAACAAAATGAGACCAAAAGTAAGACCCAACACTGATTTGTCTTTAGCAGGAAAGGAAGTAAGTAGTTACTAAAACTATAGACTAAGACTTGATAAACAACCTGGATGGCATGCAAGGACACATGACCAATGTGAGAAGAGAGATGGATATATAAGAATGAATTCTAAGGAAAATTTATACATCAACGAAAAAAATTGAGGACTGCCTCACACATTCTTACCAATATTCTGGTTCTAGATAACAAATAATTGATGTTGTTGAGGATATGTCACTGAAACTGCTAAAATTAAAATGCAAACAAAGAAAATGTAGGATTAAAGTAAAAAGATCAGCATATCCAAAGAAACTGCTGCTGTAACAAAGGGCTTCCGGTAGTGGGATGGGACCCCAACCAAGCCACAAAACTTTTGACCTACAATTTGCCCTGCTTGCAAGATGTGCTGAGGTTAAATATGGCACAGAATTTGTGTGATTTTCCAAGCAATGACTGGTCTAACTTAAGACCCATGGGATCCCAGACTGGACTCCATCCTTTATTTTCCTCCTACTGTGTTGTCTATTCCAACCTTGCTATGAGGGTTTACGCCTAGACTTGTTGTAACTTGTTATGCCATTTTGGGTTGATATCTCTGGGAAGTCAGCTTTTTTCTGAAAGGAAAGGATGGAACAATGGATCTAAAAGAAAGGAGAGATAGGTGGTGGTGCTGGGAAGAAAGGAGAGAGGGGAAACAGTGATCTAGACATATTGAATGAGAGAAGAAGAAATAAGTTTTAAAAAGCATAAGGGGATGAAGAAGATCAAAGATAAAGAAACAGAAGAAACATTTGAATCAAAATAACAGAATTTCTCACACTTCAGGACAGACTCTTAACCAAGAATCTAGTAAATTTAGAGAATTCTAATGTGGGATTTAAAAACAGCACAAAATAGGTGTTCAAACATAAAAAAAATCAAATGAAAATAGAAAAAATGAAAGAACAATAAAATTACACTGTGCTAATTTCCTGAAATCAAATAAGAAAGATGAAAATTGAGTAAAATACTCAAGTTTTTGGTAAAAAAAATCAATATTTGAATTCTATATGCCCTAAAACTATCATTTGAAAGTGTGGGAGAAAAGATGATTTTCTGAGAGAATTTTCAAAAATTATTTTTGCAGAATTGCTCTTTAAAAAGAAAAGCCAAAAATATAGCTCACAAACTAGGATTTATATGAACAAATATTTAAGTAGTAATGGCTGAACAAATGACTCAACAGTTAAATGTGGGTACAACTCTTGCAGATTATGCAAATCAGTTTCTAATATCCAAGTTAAGTGGTTTATAATTCTTTTTTTCTCGGAGAGTAGGGTGGTTTTGAGACAGGATTTCTCCTTGTAACAAATCTGACTGTCCTGAAACTCACTCTGTAGACTAGGCTGGCCTTGAACTCACAGAGACCTGCCTGCCTCTGCCTCCTGAGTGCTGGGATTAAAGATGTGCCCCACTACTACCCAGTTCTTACAATGTGACACCAGTCCAATCCAAGGTCAATATCATTTTCTGACCTTCACTCATGGTCTCTCTCTCTCTCATACATACACACACACACATATACACATAATTAAAAAATAAAAATTTTAAAAGAAATATTAAAAAAACAATGAATGGAGATAGAGTGGAATATTTTTAAATACTTAATGAAAATTACTTGACATCCACAGAAGTAGTGCAACCAGTGATTTCCTCATATCAACACTCCCAATGAATGACAGCAATTTTAGGAGAGAAGAGTTTGGGGTAGGGAAGAGACTGGGAATAATCTTCTTCTCAGTGGTGTTTTTAGAAAGTGACAGAGCTGTGGTGTTACAAATTCTACGATGATTCTCCGAACACTGAAGGTGACCATCAAGTAAAATAACAAAGGTTTCTTCACTTAGTAAAAGTGAATAAATTTTATATGATTAAATGGTTATATTTATAACCATTATATAAAAAACATCGACTCTAAACTAATAAGCTAAACAATCATTTGTAGAAGCAAACCAGAAAAAAGGAAAGATTGATACACAAGCAAAACAATGAAAAAAGAAATACAATGACTAAGAATGGATGAAATAAAATGTTTGTTTTTCAAAATAATAAAACTATTATCACCACTCATTTTATTCTCAAAATCATAAACATGATAAACATAAACATGATAAATATGATATAAATTGTTAATATCAAAAATGATTGTCATTGTAATGATTCCATGACCATGGAAATAAAAAATGAAGAGTATTATTAACTTCTTGCTCTGCAATATTTGTAATTATACAAAATGGAACAGTATTTAATAAACAGGATTTTCTAGACCCTCCATGAAAGTAGTTGATCTGCAATATACATGCATATGTGCATGTATTAAATTCTTTGAATAAGCAGCTAATAATCTAAAAATTAAATCATTATACCAACATTCCTAACACACCATGTCAAATATCTTGATCATTTAAGAAGAAAGTGAAACTAGTATTCTATAGACTCACTTAGAACATTGAATCAGAGAGATCAGTCTCAAACTCATGCCATGACAATTTTATTTCCATTTTCTAAATGATTAAAAATGGCACAACAAGAGAATACAATAATACTGGTGTTCAACATACTCATGAGTATTTTTCCAATATTAGTATATCTGATTAAGCAGTTGATGCACAAAATCAGTTATACTGTATTAATAATTGAAAAAAATCCAGATGTTTTAGGCTATATCTTCATTCAAAGTCAATCACTGTTACCTATCACATTGTTTTATACACACACACACACACACACACACACACACACACACACACACACACACAATAGGTGGAGATCTATAGCGGGACTAGGACAAATACTTCATAAGTAAGATTCATTGAAATGAAAGCAAGAGAACCTCAGCCCGGTTTCAGATCCTCAAAACTCCAGTAAAAGCTGAGCATTGTCATTCATGCTGGGCAGGAGATAGATCAATGCTGGAAGATCTCTGGTCTGCTAGTTGACTTGACAATAATGCTAACAAACAAAATAATTTTCTTTGTTCACTGGTGGGGATTAAATAAAATGGTTTTATGTTCTCAGAAGAGTATCACTTGCGTAGTTTGAGATTATTAAATAAAACATTTAAAATTATCATTAACTGTTATTGCTTCTGAATCATACTTTTTACAAATGTACTTTTTATTTTATTATGCTTTCCTTTATTATTTTATTATGTTTTTCTTCTGTTAGAGACTAGAAAATGTGTCTATCCTTCTCTTCTTTATCATGCAAGGTTCGTTTTTTCCCAGCACTCTGAACTCTACCTACTCTGAATTTTCCATTTCTTTTTTCGTTCTCAATGTGGTTATCCCATATGCACCTATTTAATTTCTAATAAAAACTTGCAAATAAAAATATCACACACTAAAATCACCAAGGCACAAAGCCTTTGCATTTCAACAAACAGCTACACAGTTAGGAGAGCCTGCTAACATCTCTATTGGTGATTTCTTTCTTTCTCATCATTTCTAATTAGTGTTAAGTTTTACAGCATATAAGCAGCATGAAGCTTTCCTTTTTGTTAAAATCCATGTAATTTTCATTCAAACTAACCCCCTACAGACAGTGATTATAAACTGTAGGGACATGAAACATAGCCATGTGATATCCAGAAGAGTGACCGCAACTGGAGACAGACAGCATTCCAGTCTTGAAAGAATTACAACATGCACAGAAGCACCAATCTTCCCTGCCTCTTCCACTAAAGGCATTTGAAAATCTATGGGACAGAATGGTCAGAACTCAAGCAGGAAGCCAATGGCATGATGCTGCGAATGGAAATATTCAGAAGAAAGAAGACAGAAAATGGAAATACCCTAAAATACAGCCTACTCAACAAATGTGAAAAATGACGATTATAAAGCAGTACGCTGAGAAAATAACAGATGCCAAACAGAGATTGTGCAAATCAAGGTAGAAGGAATAGTGTCTGATGTACAGCGATGATTATATAAGTTATTTAGATAAGAGGATGTAGTCCTTACGATATAAAGATGTTTGGTAACTTAGGATGGGGTACCTGTTGGAGTAAGGACTACAACCCTGAGCAGGGTATTGTTTCCCAGAGACAAAAACTGGAACATTTCTGATCCTGAAAAGCTGAAGATGAGCCAGTAGGTATTGACCACAGTACATTATGACTTAAAATCTGCCTGTGATGATAAATTGACAAGAAGATAAATTTCAAGCCCATTTCTGGATTTGACATGGGTCCGGGTTGCCTATACGCGTGTGACACGTCTTTCTTTGCACAACTTACTTGCTAGAATATTTGGTTGCAGACATTAGAAATGATTTCAGTTTCATTCCAGTCCTCGTCTCTGTTTTAGCTTTCTTCTAGTAATACGTATTTATTCCTTGACCTGAAGCAATTCTACTTTTCTGTAACTTGTGTAATTCCTACTCAATCACCTGCCTTCAACTTAATTAACCTTTTGTTCTAGGAAGCTCTTCGTTGTTGCATATTATGTTAAGGCCGTAATTGTTCCCATAATACCCACTCTCCTCCTACTGTATTTAATTTACTTGTTCATTTATCCATATTTCTTATTCACTACTAAACCGGTGATATGGAGAGTCACCAAATACAGTTCCCTTCACAGAATCCATATTCCTGATCCACAATAGAACCTCAATTAATGCCAAATTTTTAATGGGTGACTTCGTCATCATATGAGCTACTGCAATAAGAAACAATGGTATTATTATCACTGTTTTGTAAAAAAGAAAAAAAGTTTAAAACAGCATTTAGGAAATGATGAATGTTACCTACAAAGCTATAAAGAAAAAACCTATTATCTCAAGAGCTTCCTTGCTGCCTGAGTTTGTTACCATTCATGTCAAATATGAGTTTTATTTTTTGTTGACTGTAATATGGAAGATGTAACCTTGGGACCTGTCTACACTAGGCGAGAACTCAAGCCAAGAATTATGCTGCCAGCTGTGTGGTGGTTATTTTGAATAGTGTTCATTAATACAATGACAAATAATCATTTTCTCTCAACCACTTTAAGCAAGTGGAAGAAATAAGGCTCTGAGGAGGTTAAATCTGTTTGGTTTTCTTTGAAAATATATTACTGATTTCAAATTGCTGCGACAATACTGCTATGAAGTTAAAAGTAAGTTGACAAGTCAACTTCCCAGTGGAAACTCAGAGTAAGCAGCATAGCTAATGTCTTTTCATAAACTATAAAACTTTCTAAGCACAGCAAACTCCCAGCAGGAAATTATGGATTTAATTTATGGTATCCTCAGACAACACAAGCAAGCAAATTGTCTAAGGATGCCTGAGTAAATTACTTCACCTGATTGCACTGCCCTGCCCGATTCTTTCTTCCTAAGTTAAATTCTTAGTCTTTCCTCAGATGGTACTTAGTAAACACATCAGATATAACACAGGACTGAAATTTGTAAATAATAACATTATGATTTGTTTTGGAAATAGATCATTTTAATTTATGACCTTTAGGAGTTGATGAAATGGTAGTAACTCTGTGCTTATAGTTCATCAGAAACTGTTCGTCAAATGAAAGTCTAGTTACAACCCATTGAAATATCACTTGTAAAATGTTTATAGCATGGGGTTAAGAAAATCTAGTATTAAGATATTTCCAAGTATTTAAAATTATAGATGTGTTATCAGTGTATAGAAAGAATAGATGAACTCATATGTGAAATCTTGACAAAGATGATGTAGGCAAAACAGGATTTATATTGATTTGTATTGATTCCCACTGCTTTGAGAAAACAGTTTACCATTTATTTGGTCCAGGTTAGCTTAGAACTTGTAGTTGTCCTGCCTTGGCCTCCCAAGTGCTAGTATTAGGGGCACCTGTAACCTACTTGAGTACTCTAACTTTTAGTAAGTGCTTTTTTTTTTCTTGTTTTTTCAAGAAAGAGTTTCTCAGTGTAGCCTTGACTGTACTGGATCTCACTCTGTAAACCAGGCTGGTCTAAAACACACAGATCCATCTGCCTCTGACCTCTGTCTCCCAAGTGCTGAAATTAATGGCATGCGCCACCACCAACTGAGTATTCTAACTTTTAAAAACAAATATTTATAATGAACCCTTAATGGTGTAATAAACTATCTAAATTATCCATAATCATTTATCTCTTCATATGCACAATTTGATGTTTAAGAAATTAATAGGGATCTTTGTTACATTAAGTAATACCTTAGTTTCATCTTCCTAAACAGAAATGTCCTATTGATCCAGGGATTTTTTTTTATCTGAATACCTTATTTCTGAACCATAAAGTTGTCCCTGAATCAGATCAGATGGGAATGACTCACAGAAACATAAATAACTGTTTAAAGTGGAATCAAGTATAAACAATTGTGTTTCAGAGCCCATGCATTCTTTACAGTATACAGCTAGACATTGATTTACCTTCCAGATATATGAATAATAAAAATACTAACCACATTAATTTACTCTAAACTTTCAGATCTGCATAAACACTCTTAAAAATCTAACTTCATACCAACTATACCAATAACACAGTATATTAGTGATTAAAATTGCCCAACAATTTAAAAAGACTACCTGAAAATCTTTCCATCTAATGTCCACTTAAGAATTTTATAAGGCTCCAAGTTGAGAATGTGATGTGCAGCTGACTTTTGTAGTCTCAACAAAATCTGTAAAGTTAATGCCAGCCTATTAGAGAACTCTAGTGATTTTCTTGATGTTTATACATGCTGTTAAAATTTTATGCTTCAAATTTTTACTTTTTCAGGATTTGGCTCACCTTTACAGATCATTTGGAACACATTCCAATTGCCCATCTTCTCATAGGAATCCATTAGCACCATGTAACTAATAGCAGATAGTTGGCACACATTATGTAAGGCAAGGCAGTCTCTGCTTAACATGGTCTGGTTTAGACCTTAACCACAGACCTTTATTCTACATATTTTTCCTTGTTTTAAGTCAAAACAGACATATTTAACATTAGTTCTTTTAAGAAAGAACATCTAAAATAAATTATGTCTGCTCATAGTAAATAATTTGTCTCTGCTTCTATAAAAACCTTATTTATTAGTATGTTACTTAGAACTGTCTTTACATTGTTTTCTATTTATTTGAGGACAGCGTTTCATTATGGAGCCCAGGCTGACCTCAAACTTGTCTATCCTCCCTTAGCTTCCAAAGTATAGGAATTGCAGGTGTGTGGCACTAAGCCTAGTTTTTAGTCTTCTGAATTACCTGGGGAACCTTAATAGATATTGGGCAGTGAAGAACATGTCCCTGCTTCTGATGCAAGTGAAACTCTGAATTCTACCAATTCTGCCATGGTTATTTCCTGATAGTTTTTATAGACATCTGACATAGGATTACATCTAAAATATACAAATAACTGAAAACTAAGCATCCAGAAAACAAACAGCCAGGTACAAAAATGGGGTATGGATCTAAACAGACAATTTTCAAAAAAGTAAATACAAAGAACTGAGAAACATTTTAAATATGCTCAGCATCTTTATCAATTTAACCATTTCCTGGAAATGCAAACTAAAACGAATTTGCTCTTTGAAGATCTGGAAAGCAAAAGGGCCAGCCACTCTCTTACCTCAACCTCAGCCCGAAAATGGCAATCCTGCCTGCAGGAATCTCAGAAAGAGATTGTGTGTTGAGAACTGTTTCTTCCAGGTTTATAATCCTCTCTGTGGTTGGTATTAAGTGCATGCACCACCATAATTAAAGGCAGGCGACACCCGATTTCTATGGCAACTAGTGTAGCTTCTGGGATTAAAGATGTGTGTTACCATAATCTGGTCTGTAAGGCTGACCAGTTAGACTGTTTTCCTCTCAGTTTCTCAAGCAGTCTTCATTTATTAAAATACAATTGAAATGCCACTACAGTTGGGTTTTGTACTAACAACTGGTGCTGAGGATGTGATACCTGTCTGGCTACCTTCTAGGGGATTTGACGTTTTGTGAAAAAATGTAGCTAAACTATGGGCAGTTTATTTGGTCTTTTATAAAATTATTCTTAGGCATTCTTAATCTAAATTGCTTGTTTGTGGAGATTTTGTGTGTATGTTGTTGGTCTTATTGAGAAACATAATAGACTTCTCAGCCTTTAGATGGAGTCTTACTGATAAATTGCAATTCTTTTGATTTAAATGGAGACCAGGAGATTCTTATTAATTTTTTTCAAATATATGAGACTCACACTCTACTATTGTCTAATGAGTATCTGGTAATCACTGTGAGACAATGCTTTCTACCTTCTCAGTGTTCTTTGTGACAACATGAGCTTATTAATGTCTTGTTTCATGCACTCATTGTTTAGGGCTTAGCCAATAATCTGAGTGGAATCTATATTACTCCATCCATTACTAGATGACATCCTCAAGATTTACCCAATTTTTTTAATCGCATGCCTCTAAAGAATATAAGATGGACAATATCAAATAAAGTAGTGGTCATATTTTGAGTTGTACCCAAAAAAAAACCGTGTGAACCCCATATACGGGAAACCCATATAAACTAACCTGTGAAAATGTTTACATTTAATCTTCTATGGTTTGTGTTTATTTGGTTCAACTTCAGCCTTTTTAAATATCCTATCTTCAATTGTTCAGCAGTAGCTAAGAAGTATGATTTTTCTTCCTCAATTAAGAGATGTAAAACATTCCATCAACTTTATTATCTTGAATTACAAATAATTAACAAACCAGGAGTCATTGGAATATTTTATTAAAATTAAATTTATTTAAATGTAGAGTAGCTCTTAATTATGTGAATGTTGAGACAACAAATGAATGAGAGGCACCTGCCTTAGATGTGATTACATTAAAGCACATCAGTCATACTGCAATGAGCATGCAAAGACTTACTTACATGAGCATAAATGAGGGTGGCAATCAAGCAAGCAGGCAGTCAGCCATCTTTGTGCAATGAAATTTCAAGCATATATTTTAATGATTATTAATTTCATTCTTGCATTAGAGTTCAAGAATTTAAATTGTTTGGCTAGGGCAACACTAACGATATTGGGAAAAGATCTATATTTTGTTCAAAATCAACCATCTGAGTACCCCTCACACTCACAGAATACTTGATTGTACAAACAAAATTTACACTCTCACCAGAGTGAATCATATTAATACCCTCTGAGGTAACATCTTGTGATCTTCTATTTTACAGATTACAAATAAGACTTTAAAGTAGCTAGCTGTGGTAGCTGTCCAAATAAACACAGAGTATTGGAAGTGAAGCCTGGTTCTAGACTTGTATATTATATATCCTGGTAGCACTTCCGTTTTATTTATCCATGGTAGTTTGGTTGGATCCTACCTCACTGGGTTTGATTTTGATAATGTTCCTGATACAATCTAATCAGTCTTGATAAAGCACAAAGCAGAATGGGATATTTGGTGTTAGTTTACAGTTTGAGTTAGATTCCAAATATACAACAATACTTGGGGAAATAAACCCAGAATTGATTTATAAGCATGCAGAAGTCACTTAAACTGGCACCTGTTAAATTGGAATCTAAGCATCCTAAACTAACCAACTCTTATACTATATTGTATTTGTAAGAGAGTATGTGATTGATGCATGGGAGAGACACACATAGAAAGAGACAGACAGGGAGTTTTTTGTTATTTTCTATTAAACCTGTATATATTTTTTCCTATACAGAAATGAGTAAAAACTATTAATTTCCACGTGGACAGGATGAATTTTGTAAGGGAAAATCAAATGAGTTCATTTTGTAAAATAAATGCATTTTAAAGAATAAAAGAGACTCAAGTATGTTGCTTCCCGCTTACAGTGGTTCATATAAAGTGTGGGAGTGAGTGAGTCAACTATACAGGTCTGTGGCTTTTACTCCCCACGACTTAGAAGTAAACTGCTGTTTCTCCTCTGGGAAACAAAATACACAAAATAGCACTCAGTCTTTCATATGCCAGTCCCAGATATTAGACTCTCTTTAACATTAAACTATACTTTAACAATAGCTACTTCTACAAATAGCATAGCAAACTGTGAGTAAGGGCAGTAGATTTGGGTATGGATGAGAACAAAATACAATGACATAGGTGTATGAAGACAGCATGGTGATTTCATATGCTAATGTACACAACTATTTTAAAAACGAAGAAAGAAGGTTACAAAATTACATAATTTTAATGGCTGTTTGGATAAAAGTATTGGCCTTGATGGATAAAAGTATTAGCCTTGACTATCAGGGAATTCATCTTTTATCTGTCTGTTCTGAACTGAAGCAGACCTGGAGAAATCTGCTCTTGTGTGTCTATTTTGCTTCTATCGCTTTGATAGCAAAATTGCACCATTACTTTGATTATTAGATGTTCTGTATAGAGCTTGATGACACTTCTAAAAAGCCCTCAGTGCTGAGAGCTGAAAGCGACTGATTGTAGGAGAGAATCTTGAAGAATTTATATGTGATTCTTGTTACTGGAAAACTGTATTCTAACCTCACAATCTATTTTGTCCAACCAAAATTTAATAGTGGTGCATATATGTATATGAACATCTAAATCTCTATATGTACAGAAAGTCATGCTAAAATAAGACATACATTTACTTTAATATAATTTCTACAAGTACAGTATTGCTGAAAATCAGCTCAATTTTTACATGGCAAACAAGTATAACATTGACCCTAGATCTTTTATTTCTGAACTTAAAACTAGACACACACAATCATTAAAATTGAAAATAAGATAAGATTGAAATCTTCATAGTTATGGGATCTTCTGTTTTGAAAATGGATAAATGTAGTGAAGGGAGACACATGGTTAAATAGAACTAACTGCAGATAGCACAGGTTTATGGATAAGTTTCCTTTCTTTTATGAGTAAGAAAGACACATGCCTATCAGGCTGATCAGTTTCCATAGATAGAAAAGTATTAGAATACAGTTAAATTGTGCAGTAATTTGTCAATATAACTATTGAAAGCTGTTTTTCATACATCAGTGTATTTGCATACTATAGAGAGATAATTACTTTCGCATACCCCCTTTTGTTTATATAAATTTAAATTAAGCACAGTAAGTGTGGGTAGACTTTGGTGGGAAATTGCCAACTGCACACCTGTACATCTATTATTCAGTGAGAAGCTTTATGGATGCTCTGAGTGTGCACAGGCTTTCAGAAGCAATGGTGACCTCTCAATACACAGAAGAGCACACACAGGTGAGGACCCTGACATGCATATTACACCTGAGAACTCATTCATACAATACCCATGAAAATGTCTACCCCAAAAGTTTAGGCCTTCAGAAACAATTCTCAGCAAAGAGATATTTAGATGTATTGAATGCTGAAGGCTTTCACTTAGAAACGCTCAGTAAATCTCAGAGAGAGCCAACATGGAAATCATGAAAATATGGGAACTCTTTCTGCTCAAGGTGTTGTATACATCAGAGAATGTAGAATGAGAAAATCAAATAAATGAAGCAAATGCTAGATCCTTTCTCGCAAGATCTTATTTCTGGAAACTTCTAGGGATACTCAGCAGAATTCTCAGAACTATGTCTTAGAAACACACTCATGACAAGTAAGTTCATTACAGGAGATTGGAATGAGTAAGTCAGATTTTCCTAAGTAAATCAAATGTAACTTTATGGAAAATTGGCAAATAGAATGGAACAGAAGTAGTAAACGAATGGGTTCACTGTGTCACAAGATGATTTGAAGCATTCCTGCTGAGATCAACCCATAAGTTTGACAAATTTAAACAAAATCAGGTAGATATCCCAAAACATACAATCACAAAAAATAATCACAGAGCAAGACTGATATATGTATCTAGTAGGCTTTGATAAGATATTCTAGAATATGACACTGTGCAAAATAACTCAATACTACAGATAAATTTGAACATTATGTATTAAAACTGAACTTAGTAGCACTAGGATCTGTGGCAATTCCAAAACTTTCTGCCTATTACAGAATTGAGCAGGAATTAGTCCTAAAACCTCAAAAAGATGATAAATGGTCATGTTTACTTCATTTTACAAGTGAAATAAAATGTAAATATAAAATTAACTTACATTTTTAAGTGTAAAATAATTTATGCATGTTTGCATATAGTTATTATAATAGATTAATTAAAAATGCTGCAGATCCTTGGTGGGCAAAGTGGCAGAAACACTGCAGGTCCCTGAGTGGCAGCAGTGGGCCATGTTGCACCAGGCACCAAAACAGGGATCCGGAAAGAGGCCAGTCACAGGCAGGGATGGAGCAGTTCCCCAAGTGTCTGCAGCAGGCCACGAGGAGAGACAGACAGATGGGCACACCATGAGACCGCGCTGCAGGTCTCTGAAGGTGGTTGGTCCTGGGTAGGGAGCCACACAGTGGGTGGATAGGCAATCCAAGCAGAGTGATGTTGGATATTTATTTAGTGGGTTATGGAAGGGAGAAGAGCAGAGAGAGAGAGGCAGAGAGAGAGAGAGAGAGAGAGAGAGAGAGAGAGAGAGAGAGAGGAGAAGGAGGAGGAGGAGGAGAAGGAGGAGGAGGAGGAAGAAGAAGAAGAAGAAGAAGAAGAAGAAGAAGAAGAAGAAGAAGAAGAAGAAGAAGAAGAAGAAGAAGAAGTAGAAGGGGGAGAAGTGGGGAAAATGGAGAGAGGCAGATGCTGTCTCTTGGAGGAGAGATGGAAAAGAAAGAGAGTTGGGCTGCAAGCAGGAAGGAAGATCTCAGAGAACAGGGGAGGGAGTGGGTGTGGCTTGTCTATGAAAGGGACAAGACAAATCATTACATTTATTGACAAAATCCAGAATTTGTTGTCAGAGAGCATGCATAGTTCACTTTTGAATAATATTATCTGTGGGCTGAATTAAGCATGCACATAAAGGCAGCTGGAATGGCCAAATTAGCACAAAAATAGTTAGAAAAAGGAGCAGTTGGCACTAAAAGTGTAAGAGCTACGCCAAAAGCATAAGATCTATGCCAAAAGTGTAACAGTTAGAAAAGTGCAGGAAATTAAAAATAGTAACGTCACAAAGCCCATGGAGAATACTTCCAGCCAGAATGGCACTGAAGGGGAGCAAGGAAGGGGGGTGGGGATTTGACTTATTTACTAGAAGATGTTTGAAATGTTTGATGCCCTCATGATCTCCCATTAGAAGCTATGGGAACCAGGGCTCATGCAGACATGAGTGCTGATGTGATTGGCTAATTCCCTTTCTGCTTCTTCTGGGATTCATGTTTTTTGGCTTTATATGTTGTATGATGTAAGGCAATAAACAAGTTCTTGCTTGACTTGACTCCGCACTAGGTCTGATTGTCTCTGGGACGCTGGGGGCTGGGTGGTAAGCAGCACACTTCCCCTCCTCAGGCAGTCAGTTGAGAGAGGATGGCTCAATTCTTCAACAGGATCTACAAAGGACTATGCAATTATTTCACTAGAAATAGATAGTGTTTCTTCAAAAAAAATAACAAAATAAATTTAGGGGAAATATTTATGAGAAAATACTAAGAGATGGGTAAAAATAAATTTAAAACAAATGGATACAGGGAAAGGACTCAGTAATCAAATTAAAAGGGTACTTGCGAAAAATTAGTTTGCTTTTTTTCAATAAAATTAATAAAAACAAAAGTGATTCTACAATACATTTTAAAACTGTATCTAAGAATTTATTTAGATACATCATAAAATGTACAGACATAAAGGAATGGACATCTTTATGTTATATTAATTCTATGTTAGATAATTTGACAAAATAATTACCTTTCTACCAAGAAACTGTGATTTATAACAATAAAAATTTACTGCTAGAAAAAAAGTGGTTATAATGATAGAAGAACATCTTTTTCATTACATAATGCCAATCCATAAATACAGGGTTGATAGAATTGCACCATCATAATAGCAATGATTGATTCAGGCAAAAACAACCAAACAAATGGCAAAGTAATTGCATCGTATCTTATTGTGAAAAACAAATTTCAGCATCTAAAAGCATTGTCCACATGAGTGTTACTGAATTTCAGCAAAGAAAGCATTATATCCTCGGGAAAAAAATTCTGGGGTGAATGCCATCATGACTGCGGAATATAATAGCCAGTCTGATCAGTCCCTTTCCCAAGGTGATGTGGCAAGGGAAGCCAGTACCAGCTTTACTACATCCCTGCCAAGAATCCCAACCAAAATTAATCATAGGTAAATGATCAGAAGGCACAGAGTATTTGACATTAAAAATAAAAGTCACAGGACATTAAAATTAAATGATTAATAAACTATTGATAAATGGCCTAGGTACATAATTATATAGCCATAGCAAGTACAAAACTTCGTTCATGTCAAAGTCAAAATTTTAAGAGAAAAGTCAAAAAGGCATTGTGAAATTTTAGATGTCGATGGCAACTTTAGCCTTATAAATTTCTCTAAATTAAAATTAATTTAAATATATCTTTCAAGGAAAGCCATTTGCCATGACATTATTTTCAGTAGAAAGGTTTTCACATAAAATTCATAACAATGCAAGAATTTGGATGAAATAAAAAATAGATCTTATGCATTGAATATTTGATACTTTTAAAAGAATAATAAAAACATTGGAAAATACAAAATAAATAAGCTTGCCAAAAATATCTGTCCCATGAGAAATCTTCATATTTCAGGGTGTACTACTCAATATTTTAGCATTTTACTTACTTAGTTTTAAGTCTTATAGTCTGGCTTTTCCTGTGCATCATTTGTCATTTCGCACAATGTCCTTTTCCACTATCCAATACCATAACCTCATTTTCTAGGTACAGCAATATCCAATTATGGCTCTAAATCTGTATTGTTTTGTTTTCTGGATAACTTAGAAAGACTTATTAAAATTAGATTCACTTTTTAAAAGATAGGATTATACATTGCTAGTTCATGCATGTGTGTGTTTGTGCATGTGTGTGTATGTTTGTTTGTGTGTGTGTATGTATGTTTGAATGAAAGAGAACTCTAGCTTATAGCTAGGAAATTAATGAGGAGCAATGATAACAACCTCACACTGACATTTTACCTTTGGGTTACTTGCTTTTCTTTGGAAAATACTGAGTCTAGTGCTCCATAGCTAAAGACATCTGGTATCATTTTCTCATGCTGCTTGAAAGGATAAAAAAAAAACCAACGTTGATGTTTTCCTTGTTACTGTCTTCACATCTTTTATTTATACACGTAAGGAATGGAGAAAAGGCTCCGTGAGTAAAGTGCTTGCTGCACAGTCGTGAGGATGTGAGTCCAACTGCCCAGCACCAACATAAACCCAGGAATACTGGCATGTGCTGCCTTTGCCTATGGCACTAGTGCTCTGTGGGGAAAGGAGACAAGTGGATCGCAGGTGCTTGCAACACCAAGAGTCTTGCTGAAACTTAGAAGTTGTCTCAAAAATAAAAAGTAGAGTGACAGAGGGATTTACCTGAGGTTTATCTCTGACCTCCGTGCATCTCCCGCTCCCATACATGAATATAATCCACACAAGGAAAACTTGGAGAATGCTTGTAACTACATAACTAGAAGCAAGGTCGAAGGACAGCACACTAGCAGGAGCAACCGTCTATCCGGTGTTCCTTTGGATTGGACTCATGCACAAAAGATCCTCCTCCTGCCCCAGGAAGTGGCTCTCACCAGCTCCTTTCTTGTACCTGTGGTTTCTTTTCATCTCACCCGTTGTCAAGCTTGGTGTTTAAATGCCATCTCCTCTGTATCATTACTTGGATTTCATGTATGAAGCTTCTAATCCACCCTACACCAGATTAACAATTTTCAGCAAAACATGCAAAAATCCCATTTCTTTTTTTTGACATTTCATTTTTTAATTTTAATCTTTTTATTTTTTTTAAAAAACTGTCTTTTCTCATTTTACATGCCAAATCCATTTCCCACTCGCTCTCCTCCTGCTGCCCCCTCTACCTTCCCCCCTCCTGCCACCCAGCCACTCTCAGAGAGGGTAAGGATTCCCATGAGGAGTCAACAAAGTTGATCACATTGCTCTGAGGCAGGACAAAGGCCCTCCCTGCTATATCTAAGTTGAGTAAGGTATCCCTCCAGAGACAATGGGTTAAAAAAAATGCCAGAACAAGCATTAGGGATAAACCCTGGTCTCACTACCGGTGGCCTCACAGTGTGCCCCAGCCATGCAACTATCACCCACAATCATTCAGAGGGTCTACTTTGGCTCTATGCTGTTTCCCTCGCTGTCAGGCTAGAGTTGGAAGGCTTCCATTAGCTCAGGTAAATTGTTTCAGTGGGTATCTTCATCATGGTCTTGACCTCTTTGCTTGTCTTCTCACTCCTTTCTCTCTTTGATTGGATTTTTGGGAGCGCAGCTCAATGCTCCGCTGCGGTTCTGTGCATCTGCTTCCATCAGTTGCTGGACATTTGAGAAAGTCATCAATCTGACTACAGGGCAAGGCCAATTCAGGCACTGTTTCTACTATTGCTTAGGGACTTTACTGGGTTCATCCTTGTGGACTCCTGGGAATTTCTCTAGTGCTAGGTTTCTTACTAGCCCAATAATGGCTCCCTCAGTCAAGATATCATTTTTCCTTTCTGTCCTTTCCCCATCCCTACCATCCTGTTCCCTCTAATTCTTCTTTCCCCTCCTCATCTTCCCTCCTCTTCTTCTTCTGCCTTCCCTTCTCCCCTCCCCCCCAATCCCCATTCCCATTTTTCTCAGAGGAACTTGTCTGTTTTCCCTTCCCAAGGGGATGTATGTACATTTCTCTTAGAGTTCTCCTTGTTACTTAGTTTCTCTGGGGTTGTGGACTATAAGCTCCTTATCCTTTGCTTTACAGCTAGTGTTCACCTATGATTGAGTACATACCATGCTCATCTTTCTGGTTCTGGGTTATCTCACTAGGGACATTTTTTCTCGTTCCACCCATTTACATACAAATTTCAAGATATCATTTTTTTTAACTACTGAATACTACTCAATTGTGTAAATGTACCACATTTTCTTTATCCATTCTTCAGTCGAGGAATATCCAGATTGCTTCCAGGTTCTGGCTATTACAAATAATGCTGCTATGAACATAATTAAACAAATGTCCTTGTAGTATGATTGAGCATCCTTCGGGTATATGCCCAAGGGTTGTATGCTGGTTCTTGAGGTAGGCTGATTTCCAATATTCTGAGAATCTTTTATACTGATTTCCAGAGGGGTTGTACAAGTTTGCATTTCCACCAGCAATGGAGGAGTGGTCCCCTTACTCGGCACACTCTCCAGCAAAATCTATTACTGGTGTTTTTGATCTTAGCCATTCACTTCTTTAAATATATCATCAATATTTCAAAGTAAAAACTGTACTCTTTATTCCATAAACTGCTTTGAAAAATCTGGATATTAAAAACGATATCCTTTTGTACATCTGTGACAAGAAAATAGTTGGAAAATTACAGAATTTGAAGAGGAAGGCTATCTTTTGTGTTAGAGGAGCTAACAAAACACTTTAATGCACAACACACACACACACACATAGCATAATGACAAGCAGTTCTTCCTGAGAGGCCTGACCTCATTAATTATTACTGCATCACTTTTGGCAGCTCCTGAGGCTCGCTGCAGTGACAGGTGGCTGCTTGCCAAAGGACAGTCTTCCATCTCCTTAGTGGTCTTCACCCTCTCATTAGCTGTGTGTGATATTGTCACATCTTTCTGAAGAAGTCTCTCTTCATAAGAACCTAATTCATTCAATACTCTGTCTGTCCTAAATTTTGGGAACCACACGCTTATAGGTATTTCAAGAAGCTGTATTTTTAGCCTGCTTTGTATTGTGCCCAGTCAGCACTCACAGTTCTCCTCTTTCTGTAGCAAGGTGGAGAGGAACAGCTAATGGCTAAAAAGAAATTGTTTAGAAGGAGCCTCATGATTTCTGAATGACTCTTTCTTTTATCAAGCCAAATAATGATGTCCTATGGAATAGCATCATTATTTGGTGTGGATTCCATAACACTAAAGGTCTACCATTTTTTTTTTCTTCAATAAACTCTTTATCAATGTCTATAACCACAGTGTCCTGATTTTGATTTCTCTCTGTCTTTAATTTGGAATGAATAAAAAAACAATACAGCTTTGGAAATCTCGGTACAGTGTAGCCACACAAATATTAGGATATGCCAGGTTGGTGGAGAACAATTTGAGAAAATTACCATAATACCCCAAAATATGAATTCTTTTAAAAGTTTCTTGGGGCAGAATGATCAAGAAAATTTATCAATTTCAGTGGAAAAAAATATTGCAACTCTGGTTTGAAACTTATTTTTGTTTTCGATGTGTTTCCTAAGTGCTAGGAGGAAGCCCAGTTCCCATTCTGCACTTTCCCAACAGCTTGCTAAGTCTGCAGAACTAAGGTTAGAGATTGGTAGCTGAGATAAGAATGTTTGAAATAGTTCTTACTGCTGCCTCATGACAGTTATGAAGAAGAAATGGAAGAATATTGTCTATGGCTTGCAAATCTACCCTGAAACAAATCCGAGGAATGGATCAAATGAAGTCTAAAGATAATTGCTCCCGTCAGAAATCATAATTTAGCTGGGAGGTGGTGGTGAACACCTTTAATCCCAGCACTAGGGAGGCAGAGGCAGGTGGATCTCTGTAAGTTTGAGGCCTGCCTGGTCTACAAGAGCTTGTGCCAGGACAAGAACAAAAACTACAGAGAAACCTTGTCTCGATACAACAAAACAAAACAAAAGGACCATAACTTAGACAATTCCTTTATATTTCTTTATGCTTTATACAATAAAACAAATGTATCTATAAACTGTATTTGTTTCCTTTCTTGAATAATAAAAACAAACAATTATTCTGTGGATTTATCAGGAAAGAAAGTGCACTGAATTCCAAGCCAAGTATAGTGCTGATATTACTATGTGGTCTAGAATTAACTTGGAGGATCCACTCTGAAATTCTTGTTTTCATTACTTTTGATTGATATGACTCAATTGTAGGCACTCTGAATGAGTGGATATTTTGTTTCCTCATCTTGTAAAGAAAATTAGGATTTCCCAATGAGAGACTCAAATTTTGTATTTACTAGGAGGTAAATGTATTTTTAAATTAATGCTCCACATTGAAATGTGAAATGTGTCACATTTTCAATGTATGTTAAGCTTCCCCTTGAAAGTTGGTATACTCATCACTTTTCTTCTGTGAATTATAAGTCATTCTACAATAGAGTGACCCTTGTCAACCCTGATGAAGGTATCTTGACCTCCCAAAGGAAATGTTATGCCCGTAGTCACTTATTTTGTTTGCAACCTCAGCAGCAGCAGTGACATCTTTATAATTAATATAGCATCAGGCTTCCTTCAAAGGGCATCAATAGAGCATGATGGTGACTTGTGTGAAGACCTCCCAAAGCAGAAATTAGAAAATTGATGGAGGTGATCAGGGTTCAAAACTGTATTTCTGTTTTCTGTTTTGTACCTCCCTCTGTTCCTCCTGGGAAATCCCACACAGAGATGTTAATCAAAATTCTACTAGAACTTATATTAATCTCTTCATGACTCATAAGTGAAAGTGGAGCTTGTGGTGTATTTTAGATTGAAGACTGAGTAAAACTTGGATCTTCAGTATAGCGTAGATCGCTTCTCTAAGATCAATTTAGCATTTGATATTAGTACTTTGGATTTACACCAGCTTTGGGTTTGTGGGAAAAAGTGTGTTTCAAATGGTTTGGTTTTGAGCCTCCTTCAAAATTATTTCAATAAAAGCAAATTGAATAAGTCCTTATTGTGCAGAGGTCACCTTGCACATAGGAGTTAGAAAGAAGTTGGTCTTGTGCCATTCTAAATTTAGCAAGAAGATCCTACTGCGCACAGACACTTTGTCTCCATAATTGCCAGAGATTCCCCCAGCTTTGTCATAGAAGCTTATGAAAACAAGTGCCACCCTCCACCACAGCAATGCCCAATTACACTTGAGCACCATTAGGTCCTGTGCTTAATTGAAACTCTTCTCAGAAAAGCACCTGGTCCTCGACATGTGAAATTTCAATCAGATCCACCCCTGTAATGAGGCTTCAGCAGAGACAGTGTCTCCAAAACAGCTTGAGACGAGCTCTGGACTCCAAAGTTGTCCCTTCTACCTAGAACAGAAATACAGGTTCTTGTTGGCAACATTACTTGGGAATAATTCACTGAATGTGGTTTCTGGAACATGTGATTCAATTTGCCTTGAACAGAAGGAAATGCATAATGTTTATAATTATTCAATATCATTTAGCACTTAGATGACATTTTTTATTTTGTTTTTTTGAGACAGGGTTTCTCTGTAGTTTTGAAATCTGTCTTGAAGCTAGCTCTTGTAGACCAGGCTGCCCTCAAACGCAGAGATCTGCCTGCCTCTGCCTCTCGAGTGCTGGGATACAATATTTTCCATAGAAGAACAAAAGAACTATACCATATGTATCTGAACTGGGGATAAGGAATATGGTATTACAGAATGAATTTCACAAACAGAATTATTTCATTAAAGTCAGCATTCTTTGTCTTTAGTTACTCTAACTTTTAAAACCTCAGATCTTTTCACTCAAATATTCAATTCCTGCCATTGATTAAAATAACAAAATACCTGACAATAAATAGCTGGCCCATTCTCTCATGTCTAATATAATCTTTAAATTATATCACTTTAATCTCTGTATCTATTTTCAAGAAATGCTGCTTTAAGGGATGTTCCACATATGAAAACATCCCCTAGGAATGTTAATGAGAAATGCCAAAAGAAATATCATAATTTCTATGAGATGTTAAAGGATAATTTTTAGGTCAAAATAATTTATTTGACAACTATATATAATAATTCCAGAAATGAATGCCATAAAAAGACTGTCTCATATTAGTATATCAGGCCTTTTCTCCCCCACCCAGAAAAACCTCACGTTTTGGGAACCTGCACTCCTTTCCATATACACTGTAAGTCCAAACACATTTATCTGGTTTGGTTTTCTGATAACTGTATGACTTTCAAGGAATTCTCTGCATTTAGGAAACAGTATTACCTGCTATTGGTCTGTCTCCTTAAATAGTCAGGGATTTGTTGTTATTGTTGTTTTTGCAAGAATCTAAGTCACAAAGAATTTAAAATAGTAGCACTTTCAACACCATCTGAGTGATTACTATCTAGAAACAACAGACAATATACTTGCTAATCCTTTACGGCATTTAACATGGTGTTAGAAGCAATGACATCACCCTGCCCTGTAATGTTCCAAATAGTAAGGAAAACTGATGTTTTCTTATAAAAAAAATCATTTAAAGTAAAAATTATTTTCTTTTAAAATAATTTCAAAAGTCATGAAAAAAGTGATATATTTTCTACAGAAATACAATTTTGTAGTGTGCTCTTCAAATACCTAAATAAATATTATATAGAAGGTTGTTAACAGTGTAATTTCTCTACTGCCCATTCTATCTTTCTTGATAGTTCTGCAACCTGAGAGAATTTTATTTTTTTTTTACTTTCGTTTCTTTTATGATGAAATGTAAAACAAACCAACTATAGTTACTTTGTAACTGTACAGGGAAAATAAATGAGCTAGCACCAGCTAAGTCTCTGCAAGAGTGATTGGTGTATGGAAGGAATGAAATAAACAATACTTAAAGGAATCCTAGCTTGGGGATGCTTTGAGCACTGTCTTGAGGTACTAGCTTTCACGCCAAAGTTCTGAATAAGGGAGGTAATCAATATCCCCACGCAGCTATGGTGCCTATCAACCCCAGTTATGATCAACATGGTACGACAAAATAATCCGACAATTGTAGTAGTGGCATATGTGCATTGGCAGTAACCTACAGTCCTCTAAGTATACTTAAGATATGTTCTACAAGAAGGAGACCATTTCTGATACTGGAAACTTAGTTAACTACTCACTGCTAGTGAAGTTATGCTATAAATAGAATCTACAGCCATTAATTTACGAAAACAGCAAACTTCCTAAAAGCAATCTATAAACTTTTGTTCTTATACACACAGGTAAGTGTGGTATTCATCCCTCATCATGGATTTTTTTTTTTTGGTAACAGATGAACCTCACTAAAAAAAAGCCACAAACAATAAAAATACAGAGCTGTGAAGTCCAGTGCCAATGAATACATCTACAAGACAATCCCACAGGCAAGGCTCAGACAACATTGCACAGGAAGAGCAGAAAAGATTTTTGTTTGTTTGTTTGTTTATTGAACTATACATTGGCTGGGCAGCGGTGGCACACATCTTTAATCCCAGAATTTGGGAAGCAGAGACAGGCGGATGTGAGTTTGTGGCCAGGCTGATCTACAAAGTGAGTTCAGGGCTGTTAGAGAGACACTGTGTCAAAGAAAAAAAAATTACCTATCTATAGGTCCTCATGGCGTAACAGTAGCACATCTGATCCCAGAAAAGTTTTAAGAGACAGAGGATCAGAGAGTTCCCTAGTAAAATCATAAAATGCATGCATGCTTTAAGTTTCCCAAATATACTGCACAAATGGGAGCTGGGCAAAGAGATTTGCAGGCAACTGGAGGAAGCTGGGGGAAGGCTTCTCCCCAGGAAAAATCACACCAATTAATTGTCCAGTACCAAACAATCAGCCCTTAAAAGATACCTGCAAGTAACATTATAATATGGACTCAACAGGTTATACTGAATATATGTGCACATACAAATACATATATGCACACAGAAATAATAATAAAAAGTCTGTGAAATTGAAAAATAATGGGCAGAGGCTTATTGGGAAGCTTGGAGACAGGAAATGGAAGGAAGAAACTTGGTGATACTCTTTATAATCTCGAAATTAAGCAAAATAGAAAACTTAATAGAATTACATTATGATTGATAAGAGTCAGAGTCCTTGAATTCATCTACACAATTAGAGAGTTACTCAAGAAGGCTGAAGAGATAACTCAGAAGTTAATAGAATTGCCTGCCTTGCAGAGGATCAGGGTTTGATGCCCAGAGCCAACATGGTTCTCTCAATTGTCTGTACCTCCAGTTCTAGGGTACCCCACACCCTCTTCTGGCTTCCACAGTAACCAGGCACACACAAGGTACAGTACACACAGCCAGGAGAAACACTTATATGCACAAAATAAAAGTAGTTTAAACATAGTTATTTACTCTATTCTATTTTAATGTATTTTTTTTCTTCTTGTCGTCAGTAGCCTGCTAAAGGAAAAGATTGACTAGTGTGTATCTTACACTGCTGACTAGCAACTAAACGTAATTATTCAAAGCATTTTAAAATAACATGGGCTTGGTACTTGAAGTATATTTTGAAACTCCATTGAGTTTTATTTTCCTTTATTGCTAAGAATGAAAAAGGAATGATTTGTATTTCCTTTGACAAACCGTTTTTAGTACTTGAAATAATCTCTAAATCTCGGATTTCAACAGCTAGTGCGACGTTTATATTGATGATTGGGACCATGCCTAACTGACTTGGTGTTCTTCCTCAGACTCAGCAGGTACTCTAAAGTGACTGGGCAGCTGCACCCTCCCCTTTGGTCTGTGGAAAAGTCCGCTCTCCTCCCCCTCCCTATCTTTGACAATGCTCGACTTCTCCTAGTAGATAATGAGAAGCAGGTGCACTTGAGTCAAAACTCATTAAGATGGAAATCCTCGGAGGCTCGTGTTTCCTCTCTGTGTACAGGGTAACAGATACAACACTCACATTCAAGTAAGTTTCCGTGCCCAACCTGTTGCGCAGACACGGCTAATGAGAAATGCATGGTGCTAAAAATGAAATCACAATGGCGTTGCTTCTAATCTATCCACTTTCAAAAGCATAACTAAATGGCAAATTCCTCATAGCCAGTCATTCATGCATTTCGTTTGTTTTATGTAACTCATTTTAGAAAGTAAAAAAAAAGATATGCAAAAAAATTTTCTAATCTATGAACAATTTGATACAATTGCTGACAAGGATTAACTGTTTTAGGAGTTTAAGATTCATATAGTAGAAAATATATCCACAAAGAAATTCAACAGTATAAATTGCACAGTGACAAAAGAGATTCATTTATAGCAAATCTCAGCAGAGTCTAATAATCTTGCTACTTCCTTTTGCAGTGAATTATATACAGTATAGAAAACTATATATAGATATCTTCCCTTAGCGCCGTAATTATGTCTCTTTTGATCTAATTATAGCATAAGTTAGGATCTCAATTTCAAATTTCTTATATATTTAATTTAAGTATGTAAGTTCATTTAGACCCTTTAGTATATGGACCCATTTATGTTTCTATAGGAGCAATTTATCAAGTTTAGAAAGTATCTTACTCTCTATTACTCTCTATTTTGAGAAATAGCTCAAATTCTTTACAATTGTTTTAAATCCTTGAAATATTAAATTACTTATACTTTGCTAATGTTATTTACAAGATACATTTTAGGGTCAAAATATAATAAAATGTTATGTTTTATATTTTGAATAGCATATTTATATTCAGGTCCTAAGCAATATTGGACTAGTTTTTTCTCTTATCGTTTTAGTATTATTTTAGCTCAGTGCTATTATTAATATCTTCTATATAAAAAACAAAATGTAAGTAAAAAATTTAAATTATATTAAAACACATGCCACTATAGAAGAATTAACAAAAATTTCTTTGTAGAGTATTTCAATTCTGCTAGATACATGTATAAATGAATGAATATATAAATGCATATTTAATTATATATTACATGCATATACGTTCTGCTATATCCCACATACATGAATAATGCTGCCTTTTGTTTTGGAAGCTTTACAGGAGCCTAAACTCTCATGCTTATTCTTTGCAATTCATTTCACTTTAGTCAATCAATCTTAACATATTTTTACCTTGAGCTTAAATTATAGTCTTTAATAGCAGGTAATACTTCTGCTGTCACTACTGTATGAAACGTTATATGTATTGTTGCTCCACATTTTTCCCTATCAAAATTTTTATTTTAGTATTGATTTTTGTTATAGTGTCTTGGTAAAGACAGGATAAATATATATTTTGACACAAATAAATGTAATGAATTATTCCATAGTGGAGACACACTTCATTTTATTTTATTCATTCTGGAGTGTTACAGCAGCCTTTGGAACAACATAGGACTCTTAACTAAATGATTTCTCTTTTAGTGGTCCCAGCTAACGAGGTGGTTAAAAAGAATTGTGCTCCACATATCATTTTAAAAAGTTTCTTGTTCAAAGGGCCGTGGTGGTTTGAGTAAGGATGGCCCCCGTAGGGTCATGTGTTTGAATGCTTAGTCATAAAGGAGCACTACTCCTTGAGAAGGAGCAGGAAGCGTGACATTGGAGGACCCGTGTCACGGGGGGTGGGCTTTGAAATTTCCAGAAGCCCCAGTCAGGCCCAGTCTCTCACTGTCTGTCTCTGCTGCCTGTGGATCTGGGTATTGAACTCTCTACTAATTCTCCAGTTGGACATGCATGTTGTCATGCTCCCCACCATGGTAATGGTCTAACCTCTGAAACTGCAGCCAAGCTTCCAATTAAATGCTTTCTTTTATAAGTTGCATTGGTCATGGCGTCTCTTCACAGGAATAGAAGAGTAGACAGAAGTAGGTACAAGGGGTTTCTGTGACAGGCCAGACCAGAAGACCTTTGCAATGACAGCATCAGATCTCAGAGAGAGAGAGAGACAGGAAATGAAGGTCTTGGGCTCCACGGCTTTGGAGGGCAGGATGCCATAGCCTTAGGCTATGGAGTTTGCTTCTGAGCTGAGACTTGGCTCACACGCCCCTTAGGCCCCTGCCAGGCTTCTGTTATTGTACATGTCACCCTCATTTTTATTCTAGCCTTCATTTCCAACAATGTCCTTGGTAACTAATTTTTTTCCCTTGTTCAGAATGCACTGCCAGGATCACACACTACATATAATCTTCATTGTCTCTCTTCTGTCATAATTTTTATTTATTTATTTATTAAAGTTTTCTGTCTCTTCCCCACCAAAAAAAAAAAAAGTTTCTTGTTACAGTTCAGAATAATTTTCATTTATATGAAGAAAATGTTTTCAAAGACAAATGCAGTCCCTACATTAAGAAATTAATAAAGTAAGCTCTGTAATTTGTCACTTAAAAACAAAAATGTGTATTTTATGCACAATATGCTCTCTGGTAAAAATATTGATACTGGCTGGATAGAGAGCTCAATTGTCTTTGATCCTAAAGAGCTTATTCAGATTTGATGGATTTTATCCATCTGAAGAAAAGATGCCTATGATAACACACATAGAGTTATGTAATACATGATTATATAAATCAATGAATATATAAATTAATTTAAATATTCATATAAATAATGTGAAAAAATATATACTAATGAATGTCAAGGCACTTAACATGGAAATACAAGCAGGAAACTCTAATGTATTCTGAAGTTTGAAATAACAGTTATTTCTAGCTTCAGAAAATGTACACAAACTTCCTTCGTAGATCTATTTTTGACTGTAAGCTTCATTTTATTATTCAGAAATAGCTAAACTTAGTAACTCATGCTTTTCTAGTACAAGCTGTAAGCTAACAGTTTTGAAATAAAAATAAGCTTTTCTCTATAAGTTGCTTAATATTTATTTCAAGCTTAGTTTTATTATATCATTCAGAAGTAAATTGGTTTCTGATCACAAGTGATTAGATTTTTAATCACACTCCTCCTTTGTATTGTTTTATATAATTTACAAAGTGAAGAATTTATCTAAATGTAAAAGTACAAAACAAAAAAGAAAACAGTATAGAAGGACTTCTAAATGTTAGGATACAAACATGATTCATAAAGTAAGAATTGAATAGCTGAAGTACATTTAAAAGTATTAAAAATTCTTTTATGAAGATATTATGAAGAAATGAAAAACAAGCTACAAACTGAAAAAATGCAAAACTGTGCTTGAGAAACAATCTTCATATAAAATGTACCAAGATTTTTAAAAATTCAATTGTAGCAGGACAAATAACCTCATTAAAAATGGACCAAAGAAAAATATCTACAGGTATCCCAACGAAGAAGATATAAAGATGAAAATGTCACCTTAGAAAAGTTATTATAAAGAATGTTGTTAGAAAAGTACAAAATAAAGTAAAATGAAGTAAAACTATCCACAGTTAAGATGGCCAAAATGCAGCTCTGACTGCACCAAATCTAGGCAGCTGAGTAACAAGAACTGTCATTTATTCATGGTGTGAGTGTAGAATCCTAATATCATTTTGAGAGCAATTTGGCAGGTTCATGAGACGCTAAACACACTATTGTTATATATTCTTCCATTCATACCCTTCAGTGTGTGAAAAGGAAGGAAAAGCTATGTCTTCCCCCAAACATGCACATGAATGTTTCTAACAACCTTAGCTTGGAAGTAGTAGGATGTCCTTTATTGGGGCAAAACATTACAGGTCATCGGGAAAATAATAGTGGTGTGACCAAAATGGGGTCTTTATCCAAGAGGGTGTGAAGAAACCTCATGTACACAAACTAGGTGAAAGAAACCTAGGCTTCAAACGACATCATGTTCCATGTGTGATATTCAGAAGAGCACCAATATAGAAAGACAAATAAAAAGGTTGGCGTTTGTAAGTTAACAAAAAATATAAAGCATAGGGCTTGGTAGCACGGGGAATCTATTCTGAGAGGTAACGTCATGATGGACCATAGAGCATGGTAAATGTGTTAGAACCTACAAATGCTAGAGTGGACTATTAAACTGTGGACTCTGAAACTGTGTTGATCTAAGCTCATAAATTTAATTTAGTTTTCTATAAACATTTTCTATATATTTAACACTACTGAACATTTTTAGTATTCTTAAAAATAAGTCAGAATTTCTTCTTGTATATTTGAGTTTCACTGAAAATTGATCAATATTTTGAACCCAAATTAATCATAATATAAGTAAACGTCCTTAGTTAAGTCAGTGTCCAACCTGATCTGTCAGTTTGTAAGCAGAGACTGCTTGTTCATTTCCCAGCCACTCAAACCCAAATAATCACACAAAAACTATATTAATTACAACACTGTTCAGCCTATTAGCTCAGGGTTCTTATTAGCTAATTCTTACATCTTAAATTAACCCATTTCTATTATTCTGTGTATTGCCACAGGGTTGTGGCCTACCATTAAGGTTCTGGCTGGCGACTGGCATGTTTTTCCTTTTGCAGCTGCATGGCTTCTCCCTGACTCTGCCTTCTCTCTCCTTATATCTCTATTTGGATTTCCTGATTGTCTTTACTCTTCTAAACCATTGGCCCAAACAGCTATATTGATCAACCAATAAAAGCAATACATATGCAGAAGGACATCCTATGAATGATTTTTTATAGAACTCATCTTTTGATTATTTCATTTCACTTTTTATGACTAGAATATAATAGTGCTTCAATTAAGCTTCAAATAGTAGACACATTTTTAGTTTTAGTACAACATGTAGGAAAAACAGTAGAAACTGCCATCATTTTAAATAAAGGAGAGACAAGCTTATCAAAAGTAGACAATTAAATAATAATAATATAATAATAAATAATGTGGTTTACTCTCAACATTTGTTGGTGAATATTCTGCTTCCTAACTACAACAATATCACAGCATATGAATAGGAAATTAATTATGAATTCAAATTTTAGAAGATTTAAATCTTAAAATAACCAAAGTGGATTCTACTTAAGCAGCATCTGTTCCCACCCACCACCTCCTTTCCGGGTTTTTTCTTCTCATCGTGTAAAGAAGGGGAGATGGAGGACAATTGGCAGTGTTGTTATGTGCTATACCTTAAAGTTGAGGATGAAATTGATGTGAGTTACACTGTCTCTAAAGGACCAATTGAATATTCTACAGTAAAGCTGTTCTTTAGTAAACATAGAACTCATGCTCTATCTTAAAATAGAACGTGAAATGCAGTTAACAGCTTCTCATAACAACCCTTTTAACAAGGTTTTGCTGACCATACCTTCCTAGGTTTTCATCACGGCAACAAATATGGTTTGTTTACAAAATATATAATCTGCTCATTTTATTTCTCATTGTAATTCATTGGTGTTTCTCACAGTTCCATGCCATGGTTTGATCCTTCTGTATGCAGTGAATATATATTCCCTTCATTAGTTAATAATAAAAGCTGTTTGATCAATAGCCAGGTAGGATGAGGTTAGGCAGAACAATCTTACTGAGGACTTGTAGGAGGAGGGGCGGAGTCAAGGGAGATGCCAGCCAGCCCCTGAAGAAACAAGATGTATTAAAGCACAGGTAAAACCACGAGGCATGTGGCAAAACATAAATTAATAGAAATGTGTTAATTTAAAAGTAAAAGCTAGTTAGTAATAAGCCTGAGCTGTTTGACCAAGCAGGTGTAATTAATAGTAAGCCTCTGAGTGACTGTTGAGAAGTGATTGCAGGATGCGGCAGGACAGAGAAAGCTTCATTTACAGGACCATATGAATTCATTACTATTTAACTCCACCACATACAATATAATAAATGGCAAATAAACACTTTGGATAAGACGACAGTTGCCATACATGATTTCAGTTTCCAATGTGTTTTTATTAAAAAAATATTTATTTCTTATGTTGCATATATAAGTGTTTGCTTACATGTATGAATACACACTGTCTGTATGCCTGGAGCGTGAAGATCTCTGGGAACTTGGATCTCCTGGAGTGTTGTGACCTCCTGAAATTAGTTATGGATGAGTGTAAGCTGCCATTTGGGTACTGGACCTGGGCCAAGGTTCTTTAAAAAATGAGTACGCCATTTGAATACCTGAGCCATCATTCCAGTCACCAATATTTTATTTATTTATTTTATAATAAATATTTGTTTGTATTACTGAAATTTCACCTACCATTAAGTTTTTTGTCACTTTTTTTAATGTCAGGACGGAGTTACCAAAATGTGATTAATTGCTGATTTTAGACTAATGAAAGCTACTCTTAAAATATTGGCCAGAGTATTTAATACCTTCTATAAGACCCCCAAATTTCACAAAATGGAAGGGAAACTGGTTGTTTTGGTGAAACTTTTGGGAGCCATCAGTAATACAAGATAATATTTTACTTTTTCATTGTGACCGAAGGCTCAAACTGGATCTATACCAAAGCAAATTATTCATTCATCTCTATAGCATATTCCCCATTAAATGTAAAGAGACATTTGTAAACAATATTTGGGAATATTGGCATAATTTCTCCAAACTGCTTCCTGCTGATTGGGGCTGCTGTTAATCAGGTCTTTTATGGTGCATCCTGTGTGCTAGGTTCATCTCAGCTAAGAGTAGGGCAAAGAAATTTTGGGGGGTGTTCACGGCAACCTTCCAGGGGGGGAGGTCTTATTCCATCAAACCACACCACTTTGGAAGCAATCCACAGGTTCTCATCCTCTGTGGAAACAAGAACAGGAAGTAGTTGAGAGAAAGACACTCAAATTCCCTAAATGATTGTTTGCTGGAGGAAGTGGTGTTCTGGAGCTTGTCCGCCATTGTGTGCCCAATGAGCAGGAACAAGCGGCATGCAGGAGGTGAGCTTGAGCCCCTTACATGATTTCTGAGTGTGAGCCTACTTCCCGGAGTCCCCACAAGCGGCACCAGCTGCAGCTGAGCTTCACAAGTGCAGCAGCTGACTGCTGTGAGTGCTCTAGGAGAGGCCCAGAAGGTGACAGCAGGGCAAAGAGGCAGATGTCCCCGACTCTGTGGTGGAAGCGGCGCCTCACCCCAGCCCAGACGTTACCGGGCTTGGGCTTGATGGAGTCTCCCTGGATGAGAGAGAGTTCAGGATCACTGTGGCAGTAGTGCCTGCTTTGGTATTTCCATCAGCCAGATGACTGTTGTGGCTATCTTGCACAGTGACTCCAGAGCATTTTCTAACTTACTGCTATCATAATTGTGCAAGGTCCATGCCAGTCCAGAACCTTGCTCTAATTAGATAGGAAAGGCACAGCTATTGGGTGCTGTGGACCCCCAGACCCTGAATTTCCTGTAAAGAACTTGTTTTCCAATGCTTGCAAATAGAACTCAAGTCTGGCACAAATGAAGTAATTTTACTGTAGAAGATTTAAAGACACTTCCACGACTATAAAAACCTTGATTATTATTATTATTATTTTTTTTGGATTTTCAAGACAGTGTTTCTCCGTAGCTTTTTTTGGTTCCTGTCCTGGAACTAGCTCTTCTAGACCAGGCTGTCCTCGAACTCACAGAGATTCGCCTGCCTCTGCCTTTCGAGTGCTGGGATTAAAGGCGTGCGCCACCACCGCCTGGCTACCTTGATTAATTTTTGCATCACTAAATCTTTCACGAATACTGATTCTCAATTGGTCTATTCTGTGAACTGTTCTTGAGGAATGTCCTGTAAAACTAATATTCTTCCCAGTAAAGCTAAACTTATTAGTGTGTTTAAAGAAACTGGTACTTTGCTTTCCCTCAAGGTACCTAAGTTTTATCAGAATATTTCTCAGACATGCATTTTGTATCATTTTCCCAAGTACAATTTACGATTTCTAAGAATGTTTGTTTAGGTTTATTATTTCCTCAAGCTTACCACTTTAAATACTACTTTTATTCTGCTTCAGGTTCTCTGATTATTTAAAGGGCATTATTTCTCTTGCTTATGTTCCATTTCATAAACTTTCTCTATAAAAAAAGTAACTCTAAGAAAAAGCTCAATGTACTCTTTCAGCTCTTCCCTTTCTAAGTGGCTCTTGTTAATGTTTTATTCTAATCTGTATTTCTATAAGGATCATATAATTTATTTTTCATTTCTTGCTTAATTTTGCACTTCTATTCTCTTTCTTTCCTCAACTGTGTTGACTTTTGTTACATTTATTTTTCTGCAGCATTCTTCTTAGATATTTTTATATTTTTGGTTCAATGTATTCTAAAATCAAACCCAAGTAATCCCAGTGGGAGTATGAGCTACATTTTACAACTGACAATTGACTTAGGGAGCAGGATATTTATCAGAACATATTTTGAGTTTTAAACTTTTGCTTACTTTTCACAGAATATTTCCTTATATTTGGCTCTCAAAACATTTCACTTTTAGCCTTTTGTTGACCATTCTCATACATCAAGAATACTAGTGATATTCATCTATCTACCTATCTATCTATGAACATATACACATATACATACATATTTATACATATGTATACCTATATAAGGATATAGATGTCCTTAAGAAGGGTACTCAAATGGTTTTGGTTTCTGTGGGATGCTTAACTTTCTTCAGTCCAGGATATAAGTTAGGGTCTTTCATAAAATTATTACCCACACTACTATTGCATTAAGTTCTCTACCCCTGATCAGTAAGTTTTAGTTTTTAATTTTTAAATCATCTTTCCCTGTCACTGCTTACTTTTTTCAAAGCATTCCATGGGAAGAATTGTGTCTGTCACAGCTATCATCTTCTTTGAAACCCATTCTACCAAATGGTGCTTTAAACTACCTGTTGAATTTGGTGTTTAGGTGCTTAGTTTCATCATTTCTCTTTCTGATTTTGAACGTCATCTTAGTTACTTTCTTATTAATGTGTCAAGAATCAGCTTACAGGAAGAAGAGTGTATGTTGGTTCCATTTAAAAGTATAGTCCATCATGGCATAGAAAGAAAGGAGCGAAATATAATTGATTACACAGCACAGGCAGTTGAGAAGCAGAAAGTGAGGAATGCCCACTTTCCCCTTTGTACTCAGTCTGGGATTGCAACAATGGGATGATCCCTCCTGTGCTGAGAGAGTCTTCCTACTTTCAGTTGGCTCATTCTGGGAACTTTAGCTAAGAAAGGCACACAGGTTCTTCTATTAGGATTTTAGATCCTGTCAAGAGAACAATATTAACAAACACATGTGTCTTTCCATTCTCTCACATAAACTATAACGTCTGCACTCTTTCCCATACTCTCCAAACTAATCGAGTGTTCCCAGCTACATAATCTGGTTGTAGTCTTCTGCTTACAGGTATTGAAAGCCTACAGGAGGGGGCTTATTTACTAGCAATCCCCAATGTGTTTCCAATTGTACTCATGTCTTCTATTGTAGTTTTTAGAAGACTATAGAAGAGGCTTCAGACTCGGGTGACCATTATCATCGATAAGTGAACATTTGCTCAGAGAATATTTAAAGCAACATTCTGATTATAGGAGATTTTTGACAGCTCAACTGCAATAATAAATGGTATCGTTACAGACAGCTTAGCTACAATTTAGGTTACTGAAATGATTCACAATAGCAAAACAGCAACAGAACTTGAAAGGTGAAGATAGGTTCAAACTATATTTCCCCATATGTAAACTAGTTTCAATCTCTCACACAGAGACTCTATTTAAAAGAAGCATACATTATAGACTAACGTTTCTATGAGTTAGTGGATTAAGCCAGCCTCCTACTGATGTGTGCTAAAGATTTGTAGTGACTGATTGGACTGAATAAAAATAGTGTCTACTGTTCTATAGGAAGTGGCGCTATTAGTAAGTATGGCCTTATAGGAGTAGGTGTGGCCTTATTGGAGGAAGAGTGGCTTTGGGTTCTCCTATGCCCAAGTTACACCCATTGTAGCCAACAGCCTTGTCTGCTGTGTGCAGACCAGGCTGTAGAGCTCTCAGTTACTTCTCCAGCACCCTTTCTGCCTGCACCATCATGCTTCTCACCAGGATGATCATGGACTAAACCTCTGAAAACGTAAGCTACCCCCCATTAAATGTTTTACTTTATAAAAGTTTTCATGGTCATGGTGCCCTTTCACAGCAATAGAAACCCTAACTAGAACAGAGGTTGGTACCAGCACCAGAAGTGTGGTGCTGGGTCTGATAGGCCTGACGATGCTCCTATTTGAAAAACTTGGCAGCTTTGGCCACATGGCTCTGGCTTTAGAGTCAAGGATGTAAGAAAGAGGTTATAGAGGAATATGGATGTTGGGATTTGGGGTTCGAAAAGTTATTGAGTTCTTTTCATGGGGCTTCATTGTCCATACTTGTAAGAACTTGGAAAAGAGTGGTGTTGATGGTGATTTGAACGGTGGGGGCCTGGCCCAAGAGATTGCAGAGGAGAAGAATGTTCGTATATGGACTAGAGATCAGGTTTGTGATATCTGGTGAAGAATTTGGCTGCTTTTCGCCCTTCTCCAAAAAGTTTGCCTGAGTCTAAATTTAAGAGTTTGGGATTAATTCTTTTAAAGCAGAAGAAATCTCATTACAGCCTAGTATTATTCTGTTGTGGGTTTATTAGTGTTCACTCTTATGAAGATCTATACTGAAAAAGACCAAGCTGAGAAAGAAAAAATACAAAATTTATAATTTGAGAAGAAAAACGGCACTCAGAAGATGAATGGAGTTAAATCCTGCATTCATGAGGATAAACAGATTAAAGAAATGTGTGATGTTAAATGGAATATAGAAAGTTGTGACCTCAGGGCAAGATTCCATCCAGGTAGGCTTCCATCTTGTGAAAAGGTAATATAAAAAATGTTCAGAGCTAGTGTAGTAGTACAAACCTTCAATCCCAGCACTCTAGAGGCAGAGGTAGGAGGATTTCTGAGTTCAAGGCCAGTCTGGTCTACAGAGCAAATTCCAGGACAGCAAATCTTAGGCAGTGAAGGAATGCACTGAAAACAGAAAAACTTGTGAAGAAATAATTGAAGCATAGGGCAATGTTTCAGCCCTAGCAAGAATCATAACTTTGCATCTTTGTCCACATGGCTCTGGCTTTAGAGTCAAGGATATATGAAAGGGGTTATAGAATTTTCCTCCATGACTAAGGAAAGCTGCTGAGGCCAGGCATATGTTGGGTTGTCCCTAGAGGGAGGCTTAGAGAAAATGTTATGTGAAGCTATGGATGTGGGGCCTGGATTACATTGGAGACACATGCAGTTACAGCATCATGCAGAGTAAGAGACAGTTTACAGCTGGTAAAGTCTGGGTTCTCATGATCAACTCACCATCCAGAGCTGGATCAATCCATTCCATATTTTGTGTTCTAAGTCATCCTAGGCATGCCAGGGTTTCCATTTATCCTATAGGTAACATAACTTGCAAACTTACTCTTAATAGTTGGTGCTGTTCATCCCTTGTCTTTATGTCTATCTCTCTTAACTTCTTGGCATAGCTATTAAGAAATGAGGTAACAGTGGGTTTCTATGATTCTGTTTCATTCCCTGTTCCTTGAATTTTCCCATTAACTCCTGCTACCATCTATTTGATAGCGTTCTTTTAAAGCTCTCACAGTTAAAATAATTCATCCAGAACAGTTATACAAATATGTGTCATGAAACTTCATGACACAGTGACCAGTTCAGGCCAGCAGGATGGTTAGCCTAGAGAAAGCAAGGAAAGCATGTAGCACGCATGCTCCCGGGGTCATGCCCTGACTTATAAAGTAAACTCTTCACAGGCTCTTGACAAGTGGATCAGGGTCTCCATGGTTCTTGCCACAGGAGACCCATTTATGCTATTTTTGGTCATTGTTCCCAAAAGAAGTCACATGGCTCTGGAAAATGTTGATTGATTTTTCTCCCTTTGCAGATACTATAAAAACTGATCTTTCAGCAGACAACTTCCAGGTCAGTAGCATTTTTATTCCTTCAGTACCTGAACTGTGTGGGGCTTTTAGCAATAGCTTTTTACCTTCTTGTGCTGGTAGGCAAGAAAGGGTAACAGAAACAGCCTATTTTGCTTGGGGAGTCTCTTCAATTCCCCCTTACTGACAATGTGAAGGGAGGCTTTTCCAAACCTTGCACTGGAGTTTGGATAGATTGTCAGGCATAACTCCTTTTTGTATACCATCATGACTTTCTCCTGGGTGGTCACATGTAGACCAGTGCAATTAGCACCATATTTGCCATCTTATACAAAAATCAGCTGAGAGTGGACCAAAGAACTCAGTGTGGAACTAGAAACACTACATAAGCAGTGCTATAAGAAGACAATGTTTGGCAAGGACTCTATTCTCTCAGTAATTAAGGCCATCAGTTGACCAACGGAACCTAATGAAGCCAAATAGCTTCCATGCAGCAATGGAAACTACTTATCAAAGAATAGTTCCTTATAAAGAGAAAGCCGGCAGAGTGGGAGAGAATCTTTGTCAACTATACATCTGATAGAGGAGTAATATTCACAGTACACAAAGAACTAAGCGGGAAAAAAAATCAAGAAACCAAATGACTCAACTAAACAATAGACTGCTGATTAGAAAAGAGAATACTAAAGAAGAGAAATAAAAATGGGAAATTAATTCATGTGTTCAAGATCCTGAGCAATTAGGGCCATGAAAACCAGACATACTTTCAAGTGTTATCTACCTCAACCACCATGACCAGGTAAAGAAAACAGTTGACAACAAGTCTTGGCAAGGATGTTGGGGAAGGAGAACCCTCACTCATTCACTTGGTGTGATTGCAAACTAGTGCAGTTGCTATAGAAATCAGTGAGCAGAATTCTCAAAAACTAAAAGTAGATCTGTCATATAATCATTGGCACAAGTCCAAAGTACTTGATCGATTAGTCACAGATCCTTTATCAGTCATATCCAGCGCCTACCTACTCACAATAGCGAGAAAACAGAAACAGCCTGTATGTCCTTTAACTGATGATTGCTATATGTCCTTTAAGTGATGAATGGATAATAAAAATGTGGTAGATAGAAATGACAGAATTTTTTTCAGATATGAAGAAAAGAGACATCTTCAGGTAAATGTTTAGAACTTGAAAATAATACACCAACTGGAGTAACCCAAACCCAGAAATTTGAATCCTGAATGTTCTAATTTCCTTATGTACCTTACCTCTAAGTCTTTATACATGAGTCTAAAACATGGGTAATTAAATCTTCTACAGCTGACAGTGTATGTTCAAGAGTTATTTAAGGAGAAAAAAGGCAAAATTAAAAATACTGGGACAAGTGTAAACACAAATTCAATTAATACGACAAAGTAAGACAGTTCCAAGGTCTTCATGTTATGTCAAAGTAATATATTGATATATGACATATTGACCCATTATAGCATAAAATTTGTTGGGCATGAAACTAAATGTCAAAAATAGCAATAAATGTAAACAAATAAAATATCTCATTTTATTATTCCTATTCCACATTATCTCTAATGCTCTAACTAGAGAAAGCACAAGATAAAGGAACAAAAGGATTGCTGCTGGACATATTTAAGAAAGTAAAATTAGTTTAATTTATAGGTATGATGATTATTTATGTAGAACATACTATAGAGCCTTTTCCTATTTTTATTAAATTTAAGAGTAAATTATAATTACATCATTTTCCCTTTCACTCTGCTTCCTCCAAGGCCTCCCGTGCATATGTTAACCCTTATTCTTTCTCAACTCATGGCTTGTTGTTGTTGTTTCATATTGTGGAAGAGGGGGCTCAGAGATTATGAAAGCCACAGGCATAAGAAGTCTGCTATGAGATTGCATTTTCTAGGAATAATTAAATTCCCAGTGGAGCGTATGAGGACACCAAGTATCAACAGTACACATAAAAGTCAGTTGTGTTCCTATGAACCATTACAAATAAATATAACTTAAAATACCACTTACCAATTTTTAAGCATCAGCATAAATCTGTCAAAATACTTATAGCTTGGCAAATACATAAAATATTGCCAAATGAACCTGGCAGTGGCATAAATGACTGAAGAGACAATATTGAATGGAAAATCTAAAATCTTAAAGATATTAGTTCTTTTCCACTTAAAGATTCAGTGGAGTTCAGATATGAATTCCAGTACAATATTTATAAATTTAATCTATATATGAAAAGCTAATGTTTGTCAACATAATTTGTTCTTTCACAGCTGGGGATCCAGCCTAAGGAACTGCACATGGCAAGCCAGTGTTAGGAAACTAAGATCTGAATCCAGCTCTAATATTCTATGCCTATGACTTTCATGAGTCCATATAAAGAAAGATTATTTTAATCCACAATTCCAGGTGCTCATATTGGTTAAAAAAAGAAAACATGTCAATAATATCTCTGAAAAACCTGACTGGATATGAAAATTATGTTGGAAATTCAGCTAAAATCTCTCACCATTGGATGCATTCTTTGCATTCTTAAGGAGACTGGCATTTACATATTTGTACAGTTTGCTCTGGGATTCCATATTTAGCTTTTAATCATAAAAGGCAGAGGCAGGCAGATCTCTGTGAGTTTTAGGTAAGTCTGGTGTACAGAGCAAGTTTCAGAACAGGTTCCAAAGCTACACAGAGAAACCTTGTCTCAACAAAGCAGAGCAAACCAAAATTGATGTGGGATTTCCCCTCTGTATGCTGTGAATACGTTTTATTACCACTGGTTAATAAAGTAACTTCTTTGGCCTATGGCTGAGCAGAATAAAGCCTGGTGGGAAATCCAAAACAAAGATGTAGTGAGAAACTAGGCAGAGTCAAGGAGACACCATGTAGCTGCCGAAAAAGAAGGACCTGGAATCTTTTCAGTAAGCCACAGTCTTATGGAAACACATAGATTAATAGAAATGGTTTAATTCAATATACAAAATATACAAGAGCTGGCTAGAAATATACCTGAGTCATTGGCCAAATAGTGTTGTAATTTATATGGTTTCTGTGTGATTATTTGGGTTTGCACAGCCAGGAAACAAATGAGCAGTCTTCATCAAAAAAAAAAAAAAAAGAAAGAAAAGAAAAGAAACAGAGAAATCGTCAGCTGTGCCAGTTTCATTTGGGACTGTATAAATGACATTTCCATGGGAACTGATTCTAGAGGTATAGGGGGAAGAACAGAGTACTGACATCTTGATGAGTGACCTCTTAGTTTACTATAGTTGATTCTTAAAAATCACTGTCCTAGCTTAGCAACTAGGACATTTTCTGTTAAAATACTAAAGTACTAAAATATAATACATTGATTATAATGGTCAACATCCATAGGAATTCATTAAATAACACAAACATGTTAACTACCTCAATTATGTACAGCGTAGTTTTGTTTAGTTGGTTGATGCCTTCTGTTGGTTCTTCATTAAATAGACAGTACTATGGGTTCTCTATCATCAAATGAACAGCATGTTTTGAATAGATACATAAATGTTTTGTTCTTCAATTTATTCCTTTGTTTTTAAAAGTTTAGATATTTTGTACTCAGTGTTGGCTATTTTGGAAGGTTCAGGAATCTTTAGGAGATAGGCCCTCTCAGGGAAAGTAAGCCACTTTCAGAAAACCTTGAGGTTTTTATTTATGATAGATATGTAGGTAGGTACGTAGGCAGGTAGAGAGAGAGAGAGAGAGAGAGAGAGAGAGAGAGAGAGAGAGAGAGAGAGAGAGAGAGAGAGAGAGAGAGTCTGGCACCACAGCCTGTCTGTTCACAGCTTCCTGAGCACAGATACAATGTAACCAGTCGCTTCCCGACTACAGACACAATGTAACCAGTCCCCAGTATTATGGATGATCCACTCTGGAACTACAAACCTTCACTCATGGGGAGAGTGTGGGTGGAGTGAGAGGTGAATTACTTACAGAGAGACAATGCTCCTTTTTCCAAAAACTATTTCAAACAAGTATTTAAACAGTTTAAGGCTAAAACCTACAGCACCTTCAAGTTTAATCCCCTAAACACCTCCTCTCATCCATAATCCTAAACAATATGCATCTCATCCACCGCCCCCAAATATAAATTTTCATTTGCAAAAGGAAATTGTTGAAGGTAACAAACAAATTCATGGGTCTTTTAATTTAATTTTTAGGCTTTGTTTAATCTTTGAACTTGTTTGTAAATTACATATTTTAAACAATCTAACTTCAAAAGACGGAGGACCATAGCTACAAACAGCTCCTTTAAGGCATGTAAGTGGGACCCTGTCCTGAGAAATCTTACCCATCCCTTGCTGTGCACTGCCTTCTGAACAAATCCCAGCTTGCTTCACCCCAACTCTTCCTGAAATTCTTTGCTATGCTAAAAACCAAGATTGCGACTCTATCAGAAAGAACTCGGCAGGCTGCACAGGCTGCAGCATTAAGACATTGTCCACTCCCACTGAATCTGTGTTAAGGAGGTAAATCGCAGAAATACCTGGCAGATACCACACGCAAACAACAAAAAGGAAAAATGAATTTCATTGTTGGTTAAGATAAGTTGACCAAAAAAAATCCAAACTAATTACTACTCGTGTGAGACCAAAGTCTCTCTCCCTTAAGCAAAGTCAAACTGTAATTTAATGAAGCTCCAGATATTAGATTGTATGTACACCATTTTTGACATGGCTCCTAACTGTCCAAAATGGCCACCTCACCCCCATTCTTTGCAGTCAATAAGAAAGAATGAAAAAAAGCACATACTAGCTCACAATAATAATAATAATAATAATATTAACAGTAACATAATGCCTCTACTTAAATACCATTTCAGTAAGTAACAAATAGATGGAAATGTCTTGATTGCCGCATACACATGCTTCACTGAGAGTAAGGGATCCTCTCACTGGGGAGGGAGGACAGAGCGAATGATGGGAACTAACCAGCAGAACAAGACACAGATGGATATTGTGCACTCTAAGTGCGCTGGGATTTCTGGATCCAGAAGTGAAGGCATAATGGAGGTTTATAGGCAACTATAAAATAAAGACTTCAAGCCGGGCGGTGGTGGCGCACGCCTTTAATCCCAGCACTCCGGAGGCAGAGGCAGGCGGATCTCTGTGAGTTCGAGACCAGCCTGGTCTACAAGAGCTAGTTCCAGGACAGGCTCCAAAACCACAGAGAAACCCTGTCTCGAAAAAAGCAAAAAAAAAAAAAAAAAAAAAAAATAAAGACTTCAGACATAGCCAGTGTTCTGTGCTTCCCACAGCACAGGCTTTCTTTACAGGCATTAAATTTAAGTGTCTTGAGATCAGCAGCATGGATAATTTGAAATATAAGAAAGAAATTTGCTTCATACAACAAAAAAAAAAGTTTGATTGATGGAATTATGTACTCAGCACCTCTAAGGAGAAAGTGAAATAATATACATTATACTAACATCAAGCAAAGTTAAATAAACTTTAACAGTTGGTGAATATGATGGACCACATAATGGTAAAGAGTGGATAGATTAATGTTGGGGAAGATGTAAGTATCCTACATAGAGACAGAGCAAAGAAAAACACAGAGGCATTGATATTATTAGAAGAGCAATGGTTTAATAAGTTGTAAAACATAAATTTCCCAGTACAAGTAGAGGCCACGTCCTATGGCAGGTTAGAAATAGAAACAATGTGCACTGATGTAGGAGGGCACTCCCGGGAGGGGCAGCATGGGTAGAGTGAAATTTAGATTTGGAAGCAGCAGTAATTCATGAACACATAGGGTACTCTGCGTTTACCTATGGCGAAAATCTTCAGAACGTGTTCAGAAGCTTTGTAACACACAGTCTACATGGCTGAGAGGGATTTTCTCTTTTGCTTTATCAGGGGAGTAGTAGGAAATAGAATGGAAATGTTACACAAGTCTAACAAACTAGCAAATGAAGCCTTTGCTCATTTTGCTAGCTTTTTCCACACAGGTGCATCTAACACAAAGAGAGCAGAGGACTTTTATTTCCAGTTTGAGAAGCAGTCTCAGAGGTGGTAATGGGGATGTCAATACCGTGCCATCTCAAAATAAAATGAGTCAATGGGAGTCTAGAAAAGAGGTCTCTATTACACAGATAAATATTCAACCCAGTTTGTCACAGGAACCTAACAAGAAGGGGGTGTTTGCAGTAGTGAACAGATGTTACCTTTTCTCACGACAGCAGTTCCCACCCAACCTTTTCTCCTAAAGGGAACTTGAAGAAAATGGCAGCATTCAGAATTGCAGAGGAAAAACTAACGGAGCCTTTGGTTATCAAAATCACATCTTGATTTTTAGAAAAAAAGGCTCAGGAGTCCAGCTTTCGCTCTGGCACAGTTACTCTCTTAAAGACTGGGACTCCTAAGAGTTTTCCTGATCCCATATTGTTAATTCTGTTGAACTTGTCCATATTGGGCTTCATGGTCTAAGCTGATGAGGCACACTAGTCATGTCTCTTCCTCAAGAGCTATACTGATTGGTGAAGAAATATTCAAGTAATACTCTTTTTCTACTTTAAGTAAAATTATACTGTAGTTCCTCTTATATACAGGAAGTATTTCCCAAGGTCATCAGTGAACACTCAGAGTACAAGGTATAATTGGATCCTAAATGTGGCATGTTTTTTTATACATAAATATGTGCTGTGATATTTAGGTATAAATCAGGCACTGTGGAGATTAAATAAGAAGAGTGTTTGGCTCTTTGCAAGCATTAAAAATATGTTTACTTTTTCTTTTTCCAATCAAGAACTTTAAACTTTACTTAAGACAAGCACATGCGGCAAATTGAAACTGTTATCATCACTATTCTTATAATCATTGCCCTCATTGGGTGATTAGATGATAATAGTGTGTACGCATTGTGACAGCACAACAATCCAATAATTCAGGTGGCATTACACTGGTTAATATGCAAACAGAGCATCAACATTGTGGATGCCTGTGCTAGGCAGAACAAAGTGCCAATCATCCTACTGTTTAGAACTGGACACACTTTAAAACTTACGTAGTTTTTATTCCTGAAATGTTCCTACTTTTAGAACACAGTTGTGGGTATGTATAACCTAAACAGTGGAATGTTGAGTCGAATATGGGAAATTCCAGCTTGTGTCATATTTCAGTTCAACAAATGCTAAAAAACGTATGTTTTATAACTCTGAAGATAACTCAAGTTACTCAATAGCCATTTTTCCAACTTTGCAGATAGCTAAAGTTACTCAACAGCCTTTTGAACATCAAGTTACTAAGTATTTAAAACACATATTTTTAAACTATGTAGTCTGCTTGTTATTTTTTCTCAGATAATAATTTCAGGAAAAAACACAGATGCTGCAATTATTCCAAGAACTGTTGACCATACTTTCACACTTTAAAAACTTATGTACTTAAAATACATAGATATGAATGGATAAAATTAACTGTGTCTTTATGCACAAGTGTTTGAAATACACACATATATTTCATAGGTAAGTAAAATCATATATAAGTGTGTATTTGCATAAACAAGAATTCATTAATTTCTCTTAAAAGAATTATCCTTAGTATTTTGATATATGAGAAAAAGATCCGACCTTTTTAAGATTTGGGAAATTTGCTTGCTACATATATTCCTAAACAAGTTTATGCAGGATTGAATGAACTGTGCAACTCTAGGTGATCTCTAAGCTCTGATAAGAATACAGTGGCTCAGGGAAATGACAGACCACATTACTACTTCTGAAGATAATAACATGCTGAATTCAAAGAGGGTGGTTGATTGAATGACCTCTAGAATTCAATAAAGCAATGTCAAGAACCAACAAATTTACTGAATAATGTCATCCACAGCATTATTGGCTTTCCTAATGACACATTGTTTATACTTTCAGAAGGTGTACATCAATTATTGATGGAATTGTTAGAATGACAAAAATGTCAATACAAATTCATTATATAAGTGCCACATAAAAAGACGCAAAACCTGTTTATCCAAAAATTACCTCAAGGTGAAACAGGCATTACTTTGAAGAACAACAATACATGAAACAAGGGACAAATAAAAGGTATGCATGTAAATATTTAATTCATTTCAATATAAAATAGTGGAGGAACAGTCTAGATATCGTTAGAAAGAGCAGCCTCAAATGACCTTGGATGTCATGAAATGTGTAGCCTATGTGTTTATGTTGCTGTTATTGCTAATATTTATTGAGAGAATAGACTTTAGTTATTAACTGGCTTGTCAACCTAAATATAATTTGTATTCTAGGTTACCTGAGTGCTTTCTCTTTGAGACCATTTCATGGACAGAAGAACTTCTAAACTTTATTATTCAACTGTTAATGCTGTGGAAATAATTGCCTATTTGACATAATTCCAAAAAAATGTCAACGTCCTCTTTTTGTAAAGAAATGCCTGCTTCTGGTCTGATTGTATCATTTGGATTCATTTATTTAATTAAAATAGTAGTTGTTTAGGCAAAACTTAAAACGTTTTGATGTTGAGAAAAGTGATGTCATAATTTATCTTTATTGTTCTCAGAACTCCGCCTTCAGCTTTTGTTGGCAGAGATTTTTGGACATTTAGTATTATACACCACTTTAATAGTAATAGACTTATCACTGCTTACTTCTATAATCGGCCATGCTTTGTTAAACAATCAGATTACAAGATCAAGTAATCTATCATCATAGTCATATAAAACAGTTTAACACAGTGGAGATTTACCATATATTTACCGCATTAAGAAGAGACATGTCCACTTGAACTTTTGCAATTAAATGGTACTCAAGGGAGCGAAGCAGAATCTTACAGAGGATGCTATATAGGTGCTGATTATGCAGCAAATGTATTGTTAGAAATGTGATTTTATTGTCAAGTATCAGAATGCCCAGCGTTTGTTTAGACTATGAAATAGTTGATGAAGGGGAGAATCAAAATGTGTTAAAGTTATAAAATTATTTTTGATGCTTCCTTGCATATTGAGGATGGTAGGAAGAAGAGAAAAAAATTGAAAATGATACTAAGGTCTTATTTGCTTATTTTTACTCACTGTGTCTTAGAAGGACTAATCACAGATACAAAAAAAAAAAAAAGAAAATACAACAGGATATTGGTTGGAGGAAGACAACGAGTTAGATCTGAGTATGTTAGTTTGGCAATTTTTCAAGAAATACAGTCTGAATTAGCTAATTGGCCAAGGAAATAAATACCTGACACTTAATTAGGCATGAAAACTTAGTTGAAATAAGTACACAGTAGCAGAGTTGTGGTAATATCAAGAGACAATGAATGAAGTAATAAAACAAAACAAAAAAATGTCCTTTAAAAATTGTAAATGTGTAGACCAAACCATTGCTAATAAGAACTCTGAGTAAAAAGCCAAGAAGGTAGACAATCAACAACAGGGTCTCATTGGAGATGTGCTTACAAGTAGAATAACTAAATCTTCGTCCAAGTTTCAACCTGCCTGCTATGCTCACCATTGATCCTAGCGACAATTCTCAACCATATGAATATTTAGGACATAATAGTGATATATGACTTACCATTGAGTTTGACCGAAATACACACACATACACACATTCACACACACACACACACACACACACACACACACACACACAAAGCATTGATTAAACAAATGCATACACAGCAAACACAAGTCATTTAAATGAAAACATCAGATGATTTACTGTCAGAAAAACATAAGCATTGCAAAAGGAAACAACGGCTTTCTTTGTAATAATACTGGTAATAGACTGGATAGACATTTCTCCAGTTAAAATGTAATACTCATCCACAGAACCCAAATTTGGTTTGCAACACTCACATTCAAAGACTCCTGTAAACTGCCCGTATCTACCGCTTCAAGAGACCCAATGGCCACATGGGCTCTTCTGACCTCCACAGGCACCTACACTCATGTGAAGATGCCTTCTATCCCCATGCCACGTATACATAATTGAATTAGTTTTTAATTAGTGAACAAAAATAGCAGAGAAAATTCTTAAGTTGAAAAAATAAGGTAAAAAAGTTTTTACGTTGCTAAAAAAAACAAAACAAAACAAGGTAACCAAGTTTTGGATGACAGATGGTAAAAAGAAAAGTTCTATAAATTCCAGCATAGGAGAATTGGAATCAAGTCATGCAGAATGTATAATAGAGCAGGAATTTTCCTAACTAGACAGTGGTCTCTCTACACATAGAGTGTCTCACTCTAGTCTTCTTACCATAGGTTCTGACACGAAGAGTTTATGCCTATAGAATCGAAAACACTCTGTAAGGCAATTGACTTTTATACCAAGGCCCCCATGCTTGACCACACTTGAAAGAAAAATGATTGGAAGTTGTCAGAAAATTTGTTAATGTAGTCTGTATATAGAAGATTAATTATGCCATAGACCTGGGAGCTCTGAGGACATAGAGTGAAATTATTACTCTTTTAGATGAGATTAATTCTCACCTAGACATCACATTTATTTTACAGCACTTGAAATTTTTATGAGACTGGAAGCTTTCGAATCAGAGACTAACACATTTTGATCTTGGCATAATCAAATTCTGAAAATACAAATTTTCTAAAACTCAACTGTTTTATAACTATTTTAAACCACAAACACAAGATTATTGAATGGTTTTGTAAGCTTTCCAAGATACTTGAAAAATGGATATTTTTCAGCTATTTATGTATTTTTTTTTGGAGATGTGGATCTAGAATCCATCCTGGGTAGATGAACACAAAACCATGGAGCTATACCACAGTCAAAAAATATTAATTTAAACCTGACCTTTTTGTTGTTTTCTTCTCCCATTTCTTTCCCCTTTCTCCCTTCTTCCATATTTCTCTTAAAACATAAATATATTGAAAAATGGTTTTTTTAAATGTATGTGACTGTACTGAAGATGCCTTTCCCGCATGTATTTTCTCTTACCTCCGTGAAGCTAGTTTACAGTGTTTGGATACATGCTCAGATGTTTGCAATGCTTTGGCAGAAGCCTGACTGTAGGTAGACTGTTACATAAGCCCTGCTGCTGCACAGACTGAACATTTGGAGTGCCGTCATTGACAGTTGCAGACACCAGGAGCTGTTTTATCTAGACTTACAGGATGTCTCAGTAGATCTTTAATCTGATAGAATTGTGCCAAAATAACCTGGTGCCATGCATGCACAATATGCCTGTGCTAAAAATTCTTACACACACACACACACACACACACACACACACACACACACACACACACCTCGAGTGAGTAACCTCAGAGACAGAGCAACTGGGATCTGGTATTTTCAAAACTAATGTGTTTGTGTTTGTTGTTTCCAAAGAGCAAAGAGAATATTATCCATAAATATGTTCAGTCTCTCTGCATCCTCTGTATGTGATGTGATGTGTTTGGTTCCCTCTACATAATGTCAGTGTAATGTATAGTTTACCTGCTGGTTTCTCTTCATTGGCATAAGTGTAGAGTCTGCATTGGGATTTTGAACGTTTATTCTAAATGAGAAGCTACCATTAAGACATTTTTTTGACAGAAGAAAAAAATTCTTTACAATACAATAAACATTAAAAATCAGCTCTAAAGGGAATGCATAATTATTTAGAGAAGGGTAGAAAAGCACAAGTCGTGATCGGGTCATGGGTTCTGAAAATTTATGTGCTTACAAGTCACATAAAATGATAATAAAATTGCAGTTTCATGGTCCTATCTCAGCCCTCCTGGAAAGGAATCTGGGGGTGAAAATTTACCAGGAAATTAGAAAAAACACTTGTGGTGCTGGCTATGCCAGTTCTCCTCAGCCACATCTATATTTACATTGTGTCTAAAACAAACTTTAGAACTTCCTGGATATATTAGCCGATGTTTTTCCATGTTGCAGTTGGGATTCATGCTTTCTTTCACCTTATATTCATTTAAGAATGTGACATGAGGTTATAAATAGTCCAGCAATAGTGGAAATGAAGAAAAGAGAGAGGGCTCTGTTACACATAGTTATATACATGATTACCGCCCATAAAGCAGAGAGTCCCAGTGATTGTGACTGACCAGGGAATTGGAAGGAATTAGGTCATTTTCTGAGCAGGTACATTTGCCGTCCGTATTACCAGGGGATCTGCCCTGATTTTCTTGCCTTATTGATTGAGTCTTGTCCTAAATTAATCATCGCTACATCCAAACCCACTATGTTAGTGGTCAAAAAAACAGCAGTGGTCAAGGGTGTTCCTGAAACACTCCCATCATTCTTTCACTAACTTTAGTGCCATATTAAATAGAAATATGATAATTCTTTAGATATATATCTACTCTTTTTAAGAAGATATGTAACTTAATTCCCCTAAAAAAGTACAAGGTGGCCTTTTAGACCTATGTCATATCTAAAAAGATTTAAAGTCTGAAAATGGCTAATTTTATGTACAAGGAAAACCAGGGCTCTATAATTATTTTGTTGCATATTGCTATTATCCCTGGTTATTCTTGGATTATAATTTTCTTAAGATTAATTTAAAATGAAAGTGTCATATAGTATAGAGGCCATGCCCAAGTGGCGGGTAATTTAAAAGGCTACTGGCTGTAGGATTTCCTACAACACCTCCCCCTTTTGTTTAAATAAGAGAATTCTAAGCCTAATACAAAATTATATGTAATAAGAACAAATATCAGCTATAAAAATAAAAATTATAATCAGCATAAGCAATATCAAGCAAGAAACATGAGATAAATGTTTCAATAATTATCCTATCTTAGAGATACCATCTTACACCTGTCAGAATGGCTAAAACCAAAAACACCAATGATAGCCTTTGCTGGAGAGGATGTGGAGTAAGGGGTCCACTCATCCATTGCTGGTGGGAATGCAAACTTGTGCAACCACTTTGGAAATCAGTGTGGCAGTTTCTTAGGAAATTCGGGATCAACCTAGCCCAGGATCCAGCAATACAACACTTGGGAATATACCCAAGAGATGCCCTATCATACTACAAAAGAATTTGTTCAACTATGTTCATAGCAGCATTATTTGTAATAGCCAGAACCTGGAAACAACCTAGGTGCCCTTCAATGGAAGAATGGATAAAGAAAGTGTGAAATATATACATATTAGAGTACTATTCAGGAGTAAAAAACAATGACATCTTGAATTTTGCGTGCAAATGAATGGAAATAGAAAACACTATCCTGAGTGAGGTAACCCAGACCCAAAAAGATGAGCATGGGATGGACTCACTAATAACTGGTTTCTAGCCATAAATAAAGGACATTGAGCCTATAATTTGTGATCCTAAAGAAGCTAAATAAGAAGGTGAACCCAAAGAAAAACATATAGTCATCCTCCTGGATATGGGAATTAGACAAGATTGCTGGGCAAAAATTGGGTACTTGGGGGTGGGATGGGGGTAAGGGGAGATGGAGAGAGAAAAGTGAGAAGGGGAGGATGGGGAGAGCTTGGGGGAATGGGATGGTTGGGATAAAGGAAGGGTGGATATGCGAGCAGGGAAGTATATATCCTAATTAAGGGAGCCATCTTAGGGTTGGCAAGAGACTTGACTCTAGAGGGGCTCGCAGGTGTCCAGGGAGATGTTCTCAAACCATTTTCTTAAGGATATAATATGAAGAAAAAATCTGACTCCTAATATCCATTAAATGGATGTATTACAATAACCATATAAGCATTGCAGAATACAATCCACAGTATTAGGGGAAAAAAGTTACTAAAATTCTGTATGGTAATATTGTCTGTCATTATATAACTTTAAAGTTTATTAATTTATTAATTAATAAAACATTTACCTGGTATTAGTTCCGGTAAATTTTTTAGGTGTAATAATCTTTATTGTTCAACAGGTGTCATGGTTGTAGAGTTGCGAGTAGCAGTCTTGCAATCAGTGGTAATACTAAAAGTTCCTGAGCCACTTTGGTTTTGTTCACGTTGGTGCTGGTTAAATACTGAGAAATACGCTTTGCTTGACAAATTACAAGCAATTAAAGTAATTCTATACATGGAGAAAGAAGTCCGGAACTCACAGGCAGGGAGCACAAACTGGAAGATGTGCTAGTTGACACACAGCAAGTAATGGGACAGTGGGGGGAGGGGAAGTGTATAAGTTTAAAAAATTTCCAAGTCTCATCACACAGTTTAGCACCAGGAATTTTACAAAATAAATAGATAGATAGATAGATAGATAGATAGATAGATAGATAGATAGATAGATAGATAGATAGATAAATAAAGCTTAGTAGGTAAAAGCAAGCAAGTGGGCAGGGGTGGGAAACTTTCTGGGTTGTAGACCAGTTAGGCTTTTAAGCTAGTCCACCTGGTAGATGTGGAGCTCAGCCCCATGCGAGCTCCAGATGAAGAAGGAAGCTAAGAAGAAATCCCATGCTAGCTCAGAATTGAGTATAATAAAGGGTTATTTGGGGGTAGACTCACAGATCACAATTCTCTGCACAAATGGGGAACAGGAACTGAATTATGACACCAGAAGAGAAGTCAAACATGAACTTTACATGTATAAGAGGCCACTCCCAAGTGAGCAGGTAACTTAAAGGCTACCGGCTGTAGGAATTTCTACAGCATGTGGGTGCCATGGAGATCCTTATTCTGGCCATCATGGCAGACTTTATGTGACAACATATAATCTGCTTTCACTTAGTGTAAATTCAACCTAGATACCATCGTGCCCTTGTAAATACGCAGTCACTCCTAATTTGAAGCCACAGGATCCCTTTTCGGGCTTTCATTTCAGTTTTGTTCTCAAATCTCTGCTGAGATGAAGAAAGCTAAGCATTTTAGCTTAAGCATTGGCACTAAGTACTAGACACAAAACGAAAATGCAGAGAAGAAGAAATACATGGAAGCAGAAGATAATAGAGTAGTGAAGAAACTTTCAAACTCCTTACTTAGACAAATTTATATAGAAACTAAAAGAATTATGTAAAAGTTATGCAGTTTGCCAGAAAGCCTTTCCAATTTAATGAACAGCATGCCTTCATATAGAAATAAGCATTGAAATACTACTGTTCTTCAATGAACGAATGTTTCCTAATCAATCTCAGGCAATGGATCTTTTGTTTGTTTCTTTTCTTACCTTTAACTATTCCTAGCTATTAAACCTGTTGTTCCTCTTGTTGATATACCTTTTTACCATTTTGGGAATAGATATATGACTATCCACTTAGATGGTATCTTGGTCACTTTTTTATTTCCGTAATAATATGTAACAGCTATGCCTTATAGAAGAAAAGTATTTAACTTGGTGCTTACCATTTCAGGGCGTTAGCACCCACGGTGACCAAGCAGAGGCATGGCAGCAAGAAAACTTGAAACCTTGCACCTTGTTCAGCAATCTCTGCTCAGATCTATTGTGCATTTTGTGATTGGGTAATTTGTTTTATTTATTCTTAGTACTTTGAGGTCTTTGATTGATGTGACTGATAATCCACTATATGCGGATTTAGCAAAGATTCATTCTTACTCTGTAAACTTTCTCACCATTCAATTGTTTCCATTGTTAGATGGTTGGTTTTGGGACTTATAAGGTCCCATTTGTCAATTGTTGACATTAATTCCTGAGAGAATGGACCCAGGTTTCAAAAGTCGTTTCCTACATCTGTGCCTTAGTAGGTGCTCCTTATGTTTTCCACTAGCAATTTTAGTGTTTCAGGCTTAACATTGATTTTTTGGTACGCTTTGGAATCTATTTTTGAGGGGATGACAGATAGTTGTCTATTTTATTCCTCTATGTGTAGGCATCACCTTTCCCTACCTTCACTTGTTGAAAATGCCTTTCCAGTGTATATTCGTGGCATAAGATGACTTAATTACTTGTGCTAAAGTTGGATCTCTTATTAAGTTCCATTAGTGAGCATGAATGATTGCATGCCAGTACCATGAGCTTCTTACTACTATACTCTGGGATGCAAGCTGATGGCTCGCTGCTAAGCCCTTAGCGTCATTCATTTTTTCTCAAAATTGCTTTAGCACCTAGGCTCTTTTGTGCTTCCATATGAGTCTTAGAATAGCTTTTTTTTTATTTTTGTTATGAATGGGGACTTGGATTGGAATTGCCTTGAAGCCATAAATTGCTTTCGGTGGGATGGTAGTTTTTACGTTGGTAGTTTAACTCATGAGGATCAAGCGTTATTTCCATGGTCTAGTGTCTTCCTCAGTTTCTTTCTTCAGAAGTGTAAGTTTTCATGGTTGAAGTCATCCGCCAAGTTGACTGTGTTTATGCCTAGGTATTTTTAGATCATTGTGAAGAGCAATGTGTCTGTGATCTCTTTCTCAGCAATTTTTGCTATTGCTTTAAAAATGCTATCAGTTTTTATAAATCGATATTGTATCCTGTCACGATTCTGACAGATTTCATCCTTTCAAAGTTTCTGGTGCAATTATTGAGATTTCTTACATATATAAGATTATATTGTCTGCATATAGGAATAATGTTATTATCCTTCCCTTGTCTTATTGGTCTAGTTAGGGATTCAAACACTATATTGAAACAGAGTTGTGAAAGTAAAAAAGCCAACTTTACTAAAATTAAATGAAGAAGAGATAAATAACTTAAGTGGTCCTACACGGATATTGAAACGGCAATAATAAAGCCTTATAACTGAGAACTGCTCAGGTCCAAATGAATTCACTGTAGAATGCTTTTAGACTTTCAAAGAACTATTAACTACTGCTTCTCAGATTTTTTTCCATAAAATACAAACAGAAGAAGAACTTCCAAACATCTTTTATAAAGTGTTACTTTAATGGTAAACACACAATCAAAAAGCACTAAAGGCCAAAAAGAACTAAGGCTAACAGCCCTAATAAATATAGTGGGAAAATTCTCAGTAGACTACTTACAGACTAGATGCAGTCATATTACAGAGAGATTATTCACCGTAATCAAGCTATATTTATCCTAAGGATGGTTCAACAAATGCAAGAAAATAAATGTAAGAAATCAAACCAATAATCAGTTAAAGAGAATTAATATCCTAACTGCTGGAGATGACGACTCAGTGGATAAGAGCATTGGGATTATATATTGATTGCCCTTGAGGTAAACCCAATTGTAGTCCTAAGTTTCCATTTCTAGTGACTCACAACCATCTATAATTTCCCGCTATTCTTGACTCAGTGGGTACTGTTCTTGTGTGTATAGATATAAACACACAGAGACATACATAAATGCACATATACATACAGAGACAGACAGATACACATACACAAATGCACATGTACAGGCACACGCATACTTTTTAAACTTATAAAACTCCTAAATTATTGTGTATATATTATAAACCTTCAAAATATATATGAAGCCCAAACTGATATCAACAGTGTAAAACACCTTATTACTGACTGAATAGTCTAATAAACATGTATATTTCTAATCCTAAATTAAATGTGAGGGTGAGTGGAGCAAAAGTATTAACTCATAGAACTGCAATTTCATATAGCAGGAGTCACCATAGCTGGTGCACCTGAGGCATATTTGGGGCAAAAACCGTTTGGGTCAAAATAAATAGAAATAATATGAAATAATTGCCTAGGGCAAAAAAGTTACCAAAAGAATTATTCATAAGGAAAAACATCCCAAAGCAATTTTCATTTTTAGATTTCACTCAGACATCTACGCGTATTTTACACTTTATTAGCTAATGCCTCATCTTTACTAGAATAAAATGCCATGGTCTGGGAGATAATATTAATCAAAATTGGTCTTGGGATAGATTACACTCTATTCAATGATGATACGGCAGGAAGCCATGTGCTGTAACAACAATAATGTAATGTGTCATTTCTTTGCTCTCCTTTTATGAGCTAAATTACTACTAGGACCCCAAATAAGACTTCATGTGTGGATAATTCTCTTCCCTCTTCTGCCTCCTTCACTATGTGTTATATTATAACTGGATATAATTGTGTCACTATAAATCTTGATAAATTGTTTGGATATGGTTATGATAACAAGATACCGTCTTCATATCTAATGATTTATAACAGATAATACTTCCTTTAAAGGAAAACGGGAAGAGCATGAGACTTTGAATCTGAAAACTCAGTGGAATCATATAAGATATGAAGTACTTGAAATATGAAGAAGCTATTTGTGGAGAACCCTCCAGTGGCTACAAAGACATGTTTAGAAGCCCTTATCTTCTATGTAACTTTATCTTAGAGAATAAAATCTTTTGGTAGAATAAATGTTTTCCAGTTACACAGGGATAATCAGCACAATGGTAACAGTACATTTGATGCCTAAAATATTTACTAGGAGATAAAAGAGAATGTTAAAACAACTAGTAATAAGATTATCAATAGTTAGATTAATGGAATTTACTTAGAATAAGAAAGTTCTAAAAATGATGTGTCTTCCAAGAAAAGGCAGCTTTTAAAGTAGTTTTTGTAATTGAAAATAGGTTCTTCTCTCATACATTACATCTGACCACAGTTTCCCCTCCCTTCTCTCCTCCACGTCACCCACATTTCCCCAGATCCACTGTCCCTCTGCATCCCTTCAGAAAGGAGCAGGTCTCCAGCAGACTACAACCAAATACAACAAAACAAGATGCAAAATGACGAGGCAAAAACCTTCGTTCATATCAAGGCTGAACAAGGCAACCCAACAGGATGAAAAGAGTTGCAAGAGCAATCAAAAGCAATGTTAATCCAGGAAAAGGAAACATTATCACAAAACACTGATTTTTCACAATACCAATTTTAAGATGTAATGAATTCAAGACAATGTATGGCAAGATTAACGGTGGGAAAAGGTTTGTGACGTCCCATAAGCAGAAATTTTATCCACTTCACCTCAAATGGGAGGAAAGAAAGTCTCTTTGTTCAGGCACACTACAGAGACACAAGTAGTCAGTTAACAAGAAAGATCTAGATCTCCTCATTAATGCACGTTTTCAAAGGAGAAATAGAATTTGCATAAATTCTTAATAATTATTGCAAAACCAGAAGACAAGAATAAGACGGACATATTATATAACTTGTGAATAAATGCAAATACTAATTCTTATGTGACTTTCTCAAGAGACAGCTAACAACTCAAAAGACTCTGATTCCAGTCCATTTCAATTTGAGCTATGCAGTAAATGCAGACATCACACTGAATACTTAAAAATCCACATTTTTATCTTGATTCCCATATTTTATAGAGTTTTGTTAATAATATTGTGCTTAATAACAAAATACTACTTCAGTACTAAATAACATCAAACAATGCCCTCAGGATATTCAAAAATACTTTGTAAATATGGTTTTAATATTCATAATAATTATTAGATTTAATGCTGGAGTTACTTGCAAAGTCAATGGGTAGATGGCAGTAGGACTCATGCTTTGGAGACAGACATCTTCAGATGTGTTAAAAACTGACTAAAAATTTTCTTCGGAGGTAATTACATTAGAAGACTGTGAGCCTTATGAGGAAACATATTTGACTAGTAACGAATTAATTATTTATTTAAAGCTTCAGCTCATAATATATTTCAAATGACAGTATGCTAATATAAGAGAATTATTAAGTTAGAGCAAAATTCTAAAAATACAAAAATTCACAAGAAGCATTTTCCAGTTTGACTTTATCTTTACATCGCTGCCTGGATCTTTCCAGACATGCTTTGTAAACTGTGTACTGGTCAATGCTTGTTGTCAACCTAATGAGATCTAAGATCACCTAGGAACTATAAGCTACAGTTCACCATGACCAGCCCACCCTGCAAAGCTCTGTCTCTGTGAATACTTACTGCACTCCCATCCTGAAATGGTTAACCTGCCCTTCTCTGTGAATGGAATATTGGACTCTCTGTTCTGAAGTGGTTTGCCTGCTAATGTGGTGATGATGGTTTAAGGTCATGGGCCTCAGTAGAGAATCGACTGCCACCACTTTAGAAGACCAGCATAATTTCAAACTACATTCTAAATCTTATCCTTATGGCCATAGTTAAATGTAGCTATCACTGAGTATCACAGAAGTCTCTCTTTAGGGCAAACAGAAAGCACTGCAGGAAACCACAACCGAATACAATGAGATTTCAATAGATCTTGGTGATCACAAAGTCCCAACGAATGCACCTGCAGCACAGCTCCAGCACAGCTCCTGCAGCTATGGCTCAGGGAACATCATGACAGGTGGCAGAGGACATTGTAACGGCCAGAAAACCAGGAAGTATGTGACAATCTCTCTTAAAAATGGGTATGAAAGCAAGACATAAACAATGATGTGTTGGAGGAGTTCCCTCCATATGCTGTAAATACCATTAATGAATAAAGAAACTGCCTTGGTATGTTGATAGGGCAAAGCTTAGGTAGTTGGGAAAAACTAAATGGCATGCTGGGAAGAAGAAGGCAGAGTCAGAGGGATGCCATGGAGCCACCACTGCCCAGACAGACATGCTGGAACTTTGCTGGTAGGCCATGACCTCATGGTGATATTCAGATTAATGGAAATGGGTTGAATTAAGATGAAAGAGTTAGTCAATAAGAAGCTAGAGCTAATAGGCCAAGCAGTGATTTAATTAATATAGTTTCTGTATGGTTATTTTGATCCTGGGCAGCCATAATGAATAAGTGGCTACTCATTGCAACAATGATGTTATCAATAGGCATGCTTGCTCATAAGTACAAAAACATAACTGGGTCCTTTACCTAGACATAGAATTAAGACAACTATTGGCTGCTGGGAAAGGGAGAATTAGCCTCTTCCAGGGATAAGTCAACTAATTAGTTACCCAATACAAGGTAGGCATCCCTGAAACTGTACATACAAACAAGAGGAGCAGACTCAGTAGGTTCTATTTATTTATGTGTTCATATATACTTGTGTGTATATTATTGATGCATATATGTATACATATGTATATGTAGCAATAATCAATGGAAATAGCCAAAGAATAGTGAGTAGAGGGGACATGGGAGGAACTGAAGTAAAGAAAGGAAAAGGAGAAAATGATCTACTTATATTTTAATATAATAAATTTTAGAAAAACAGAGAGGACAACAGCTACATGAATAACTCACAATACCAGGAAAAGTTTTAAAAATAATTTGAAAGGTAGGAAATGAGTTTAAAATGCAAGATAATATTATAATTGTGGTTTATTTATTTAGTCATCAATATTGACATTAATTTATATGTAGTAATATGGGCGGCGGGGCTGCGTCCCCAACACCCCAGCCGCCTGGCTAGCTTATGCCCGAAATAACAACACACAAACTGTATTCATTTAAACACTGCTTGGCCCTTTAGCTCTAGCCCTTACAGGCTAATTCTCACATCCCGATCAACCCATCTCTAATAATCTGTGAGCACCGGTCTTACTGGGAAAGATTCAGCATGTCTAACCTGGCGGCTTGCTTCATGGCGTGTGTCTGCCCAGGAGCCGGGAGCATGGCGTCTCTTCTGAGGCGTCTGCTCCTGCGAGGAGAGCTGTGGAGTCTGAGCTCACTTCCTCTTCCTCCCAGCATTCTGTTCTGTTTACTCCTCCCACCTATCTTCTAACCAATGAGGACCAAGCAGTTTCTTTTTATTTAACCAATGACCTTCCTCCATCATTTATATAATTTTAATTTATCAGTATAAATACCTTCATACAGAGGAAAATGGTAAAGGACTTTATTTGGAGAAAGAGGTCAACGCAAAAAGGAGATGGAGGGAGGAGGAAAAAGAAGCACTAAGGGTCTTTGAAAAGGCCACATGGAGTCATATTAGTTTTTATTTACCTCAAATTGCATATAATATATAAGTGCATTTATATATGTGTGTATGCATTATATGTGTGTGTGTTTAAGAAGTTCAGCCATTTGGGTGCACAATGATTCTTTCAAAAGTTATACAGTCCCCTTCCCATCTCTCACCGTTGGCCCTCTTCTCATAAAAGCATTCCAGTTTCTTCTTTCATGTCATATACATATATGCTTTTCTATATATATATATATATATATATATATATATATATATACATACATACATATATGACAGAAATATATAGGTATAAATAATATAAATATATAATATATAAATATTGGTTTATTTATATGTAATACATATTTATGCATATAAAGTGACTCTGCTTATCACTATATATTAAAGGATTTTTCCCTATGTGCTTTTATGGCAGTTTGAACATTTCCAGGTCACATGACAGATGGCTGGGTATAGGGAATGACCTACTACTGATATCTAGATGGAAGGAAACTATCCATCTCTATGCTATTCTCAGGGTTCCCAAGGGTCTGGCTATCTCTCACTTTACTTATTACTGCTTGAGCTGAGCTTCCTACCACTATATATTTGGTTGCTTTTCTATAGTTCTCTTTCTCTCTAGGACCACTTATTTTACTGTCCGTCACCCTATGGCCATGGCAGGTTGGGTTCAGGCCCTTGACTTGTAACTGTCAAATTACCAGTATGGTTTAGTTCTAAATAACGGTTTTTCCAGATGGCACCGATCATAGTTTTTCAAGTCATGGGGAATGGCAAAACAGAACTCATCAGTTCTGCTGCCTTACAACATCAGAGCTTTCACCTGCTGAACAAGTCACGGTCTCACTAACCTGCAATAGATTTGAAGCAGGATAATTAGTTGTTGGCTTGTTTTCTGAGTAGTACTGTCAGTCTCCTTTCACTCGGGCCACGTGGCTCACCACATGGATATGGATTCTGCTTTCCCTGCAGTGGCTGTAGCTGTGGGTGACTTACTTTTACTGTCCCCTCTAGTTCTTTGCCCTGCTGAATTATTATATCCTTCCTTTTATGAGTTCTAATATTCATCCCCTCTTTATCTCATTGAGATAGATTAGTTTTTTGTTATCTTGACTCTACCTCTTTATCAGGTCATATAGAGGCATCTCAAATATGCCGTCTTTCATTTGTCATGTTTTGATGGCTAAGAAAGATGGAATCATTATGTCGTGTCGTGTTTACCCTTCACGGTTTTTATTTTTCTGAATTCTGATTTATGTCTCATAATGACAATTACTCTAATTTCCCATTATACTTGTTTGCAAAATGTAACTTTGTCCACCTTTGCTCTTACACTGTACTTATCACTCTATAATACATTTTTAACCAAATGGCAATTTCATTCTTTTTTTCTCCCTGAGAAGTTCTCCCTTATAGTTAATGGGTTTTTCTCTGCTTATATTAATGGTAGTTATATGGTGGAAATTAGGCAAGTCATTTCCTTACCCATTTCTGAAATAATAAGATTTGATTAAAGGCCTCCCTAATCAAACACTGCCACATTTTGAGATAATATGGATCGGAACTTTGATATATGACTATTTGAAAAAAATAGAACTTAGGTGCATAGTTAGCTATATAGACCTCTAACTACAGGCATAAATACATTTGATGCTTAGTTGTGAAATAGTTAAAAGTGCACACCATTTCCCCAGAAGCAGAAAACTGGTTAGTATTACTTAACACCATTGTTGAGGGCTTGTGGCTGCCGCCTGTTGTGTGATCCCCATTTCCCGGGGCGCAGAAGGGAAGAAGACGTGCAGGCAATGACACAGACCCTGAGAGATTCCAATACAGAAGCTTTTTATTGTAAAGAGGTTGAGGGGTTTATGGTATGAGGGAAATTAAGCTGCCACAAGAATGATTTTTGTTGGTCCCTTTGAAACTGGTGGTTGCTACTGGCATGTTGCGATTGGCTAAGAGTGTGCATCATTAGTAACCGTGCTTTTGGTCCTCTGACAGGTTGTTTTGACCAAATCTCCTTATTCACTGTGAGTTGGCATGTGCTTGCTGTGCTTGTGCTATTGACCTGCCTTTATCACCCTCTTTATTTTTTTTTATTTTTTATTGATTTTTATTGAGCTCTACATTTTTCTTTGTTCCCCTCCCTGACTCTTCTCTTCTCCCTTCTACCCTCCCCCAAGGTCGCCATACTCCCAATTTACTCAGGAGATCTTGTCTTTTTCACACTTCTTTATTTTATTTTATTGGGTGACTTTGAGGGAGTTATGGATTTTTATAACCCCACCTCAGGTATCACCCTCCCAACATTTTGGGCTGTGCCTATCTTAGGTTGACCTGCCAGACAGGCTCTTACCCTTATTTGACTACCAGTCCTCAAAGGATTGGGTACCCAGAAGGTGCCAAGAAGTCAGAAGCAAGGGGAGACTTTTAAAAGAACTAGGGATTTAAATGGCCTCCTGTATTTGTGTTAGCCAAGCATGGATCACCTCCCTTGTGTAGTAATAAGGGCGGCGGGGCTGTGTCCCCAACACCCCAGCCGCCTGCTCAGCTAGCTTTTGCCCCGAAATAATTACACACAAACTGTATTCATTTAAACACTGCTTTGGCCTATTTCTATCTAGCCTCTTCTAGGCTAATTCTCACATATTAATTTAGCCCATTTCTAATCATCTGTGTAGCACCCCTAGGTGTGCTTACCGGGAAGATTCTAGTCTATGTCCATCCTGGGTCGGAGCTTCATTGCTTGCATCTGCCTGGGACCTGGGAGCATGGTGTCTCTCTGAATGTGTCTGCTCCCGAGAAGAGAGCTGTCGAGTCTGACCTCACTTCCTCTTCCTCCCAGCGTTTTGTTCTGTTTACTCCACCTACCTATGTCCTAACCAATAATATGGGCCAAGGCAGTTCCTTTATTAGCCAATGACCTTCCTCCGTCACCCTTGGAGGTTTTCGTCTGGCATCCTCTGTAGCCATTAATTCCTGCAGTGTTGCCTTATTCACCTGCTGTTGTGAGGATCCTAGCTGTAGGAGACATAGGCACCATGCAACAAGTTTAGAGTGGTCTAGCAAGGATTTTATGTGATCCCATACTTGGCCAAAGAATGTGGTAGACAAATCCAATGGCTTGATTCATGTTTAGTTAAGTTGCATAAGTTCTGATTAAATGTTTACAGCTGGGCAAGGGTAAACCAGGTTAAAAACTTGGGCAGTTTTAAAGGGACAAATGAAATTGCTGATGGAGGAGCCTAGCCTGTTCCAGCAAAGACAAGGCCACTGCCATAGTCATAATTGGGCAGTCTAATCTGTGGCTAACTGTTGCTAGCATTTCTGGCAGGCCCATATGTGATCTGATATGGGATATGTGATAGGAGTCTCCTCTGGACTATAATAAGTCTTGAATAGTTTGCATGGTTTTGGAGATGGAATCCTTTGGACTTTAATATTGCAAGAGATATCATTTTGCATGCTTGTGTGGCATAGAGGCTAACTGACAAAATATTTACAGGTTCTGATTGGGTCATTTCCAATACCTTAAGGACCACCAATTACTCCCCTAGTTGTACTGATCCAGGATTTAGTTGAATATAGGTCCTTTTCCACATGTTTTGCGTGTTCCTGAAAAAAGCCTGATTTCTGCAGATGTCATTTTTCATCTTCTTCAAATTACTTTATAACCCTTCGAAATCTTTCTGACAGCTTTAACTGACACAGAAGAATCAGTCAATTCAGTTTGATTGAAGAACTTTGATTTTTATGAAATGGAGGGTCTGCTCTTAGAATTTTGGAACATGTTTCATTCATTTTTCCTTTATATAATTTCATAAATCATCCACAAATCCTCTTTACAGATATGCCCGCGAAATTGAATTTAACAAAGCTAGTTAATTAAAAATATAACTGTGTTCAGAGAATGAAACCATAGCTGCTTAACCTAAGCATTCAGCTATTCCCACACTTCGTTTCACTTCTCCAGACAGCATGCTTTGTTCCTAATCTTGCATTTCCTTATGGCTGTAAATGGATAGAAAGCCTAAGTCTCGAAGGATTAAAATGTAATATTCTGGGTAAATAATTTTACACAAGGAAGCACTTACTTTTAAGATAACTATTAAATACGATGACACAGAACACTTTTAAGATATTACACCCTATTGGATAAATCTGTACTTTAATTTTTTAAACCAAACTTTGTGTACTGAATTATGAAAATTATGCAATTAATTTTTGAAATGAAACAAGCAAAAATTGTTATTTGAAACACAAGCCACTAGATAACATGAATTCATTTTATTAACTTTTCTTTTTATATATAATTTTATTCCTGAAAATTTCAATGTCTTAGAGTTCTGTCTCAAAAATGTAGATACTAGTTCCATCCATTTGCCTGCAAAATCAAGATATTATTGTTTTGTTTTTGTTTTTACCACTGTACTCCATTGTGTAAAGGTATCACATTTTCTTTATTTTTTGGTTCAGGGGCATCTAGGTTGTTTCCAATTCTGGCTATTACAAATAATGTTGCCATGAACATAGTTGAGCAAATGTCCTTGTGGTATGAGTGTACAGCCTTTGGGTATAATTCCCAAGAATTGTCTTTCTGAGTCTTGAGATAGATTGTTTCCTAACTTTCTGAGAAACTGCCATAGTGATTCCTAAATGACTGTACAATTTGCTCTCCCACCAGCAATGCAGGAGTGTTCCCTTTACCCCACATCCTCTCTAGCATAATTTGTCATCACTGTTTTTGATCTTGGCCATTCTTACAGGTGGAAGATGAAATCTCAGAGTTGTTTTGATTTGCATTTCTCTACCGGCTAAGAATGTTGACCATTTCCTTAAGTGCCTTTCAGCCATTTGAGATTCCTCTGTTGAAAATTCTCTGTTTAGCTCTCTATTCCATTTTTTAATTGGATTATTTTTTTTGATGTCTATTTTCTTGAATTCTTTATTTTGGAAATCAGCCCTCTGTCATTTGCTGGGGTGGGAAAGATTTTTTTTCCCATTCTGTATGCTGATCTTTTGTCTTGCTGACTGTGTCATTTGCCTTACAGAAGCTTCTCAGTGTCAAGAGGTCTCTTTCATTGTCAATCTCAGTGTCTGTGGTACTGGTGCTATATTCAGGACGTTGTCTCCTGTACCAATCCATTGAAGGCAACTTCCCACTTTCCCTTCTATGAAGTTCATCGTTACTGGAATTATGTTGAGGTCTTTGTTCTACTTGTACTTGAGTTTTGTGCATAGAGATAGATACACAAGAGAAAGTCAGCTCTTGCCTGGCAGGGGTGGCGCACACCTTTAATCCCAGCACTCAGGAGGCAGAGGCAGGTGGATCTCTGGCAGAGGCAGGTGGATCTCTGTGAGTCTGAGGGCAGCCTGGTCTACAAGAGCTAATTCCAGGACAGGCCCCAAAGCTACAGAGAAACCCTGTTTCAAAAAAACCATACAAACAAAAACAAAAAAAGACAGTGGTGGGGAAACCCACAGAAACAGTTGACCCAAGCAAATGAAAGCTCACTGACAGCTAGGGAACTCGGAATGTGGGTGACAGTGGTGTGGCTTGGGCAGTTTGTAGAGTTACTGTCAGTGGCACCAGTACTTACCCCTAATGCACTAACTGGCTCTCAGGAGCTTTTTACCTATGGAAGGATACCTTACTCAGCCCACAGTGGAGAGCCTAGGTTCTGCCTCAAGTGATGTGACAGACGCTGTTGACTCTCCATGAGAGGCCTCACCCTCTCTGAGAAATTGATGGGAGTGTGAAAGAGAAAGTGGGGAGGGGAGCAGAGTAGGGGACGGATAGAGAACTAGGATTGATATGTAAAATAAGATTGTTTTAAAAACAAAAAACTATTTTTTTTAAAAAAAATTAGATACTATTTAAAAGTCACTGAGGTATATCTCACTGAATTTTTACTCTGTTGCACATAATATTTGTTATATTTGGAGTATTAGTTGTGAAATTTTGTGGATAAACACACAGCAGTATTTTTTATTGGTGAATCACATTTCACCGAGAAACCTGAAACACATTATGATGTTTCAACAACTGCAATAACATTAATAAAATTAGGCAACAACAAAGTTTTGTCAAATGTCTAAGTTTTTATTGCCACCATTGTAGTTACAAATGAATATTACTTATACCATGAAGTTTTAATATGTAGCTTTCATGGAAGGAAGGAGATAAACTAGAGTTCATTAAACCCATATTTGTTGAGCGCAGAAGGTTGTTTGAAACATGTGCAACTTTGGTGGCTAAGGCATTGATTGTAAGAGGCAGAGACACATCCATTATCTTAGTCAAATTCTCTAAGTTTCTTGAAACGTTCAAAAGGCTATATGTTACAGAGAATGTCAATAATGATCCAATTAAAAGAATTATACTACTTGCTGTTTGGCATGGCGGTGCATACTGGAGATTGCAATTGGGTTTCAAAATCTCTTGATGACTGGCCAAGTCAAGTTTGCTGGCATTTCTTCCTGACTCTGCGATGCTGAGTAGAATGTCAAGGGCCTGCTCGGTTTCAAAATGAAAGTGTAATGAGCTGGAGCTGAAGGAAATAGAATTGGCAGAATTTTGTTATACGTTTTCCGAAGCTGATGTAGGGCTATTTATTCAAGAATTTTGTTCGGTTTTCTGACAGTAAGAGACTATGAGTTCATGACCCATAATACCTTAACATAAATATTCTTAATGGAAGAACTGTTTCATAAAGATGAAAATGGCAATCAGGTAAATGAATCATGGCCTTAAGTGAGGTAAAATATACTGTTTTATATTACATGTTAAAATCAGGATTGATATGCACATTAGGAATTTTCCATAGATGAAAATTATCAAAGAAATGGGGGAATTATTTCCTTGACAGAAAAGGATGAAATGGTGCCACTTTGCTTTGCCTTAGTGATTGATTAGGCATTGATTAAGGAATAAATGATACAATCTCTGAGTTTAATGTTTAAATATAGGAACAGTGGATAAAACTCGGGGTGCCTGTTGAACACTATTTTGCAAATGTTGGGAAGTGTCTTCCCTCTGGACCAAGCCATCATTCAGCTCTCAGTGAACTGAAATAAAGAGAAACCCATCCTCTTGTGATCAGTCCTAAACCCTTGTTAGATACTGCCAATTGCCATTTAAAAACAATTAAACAATATTGCTTTCTTTAACATTCCCTCACATGTGTAGACTCATGGGGAATAAAGGCAAAGATTGAGTTAAAAATTGGCCTTTTAATAGTTATTTTATTCCCTATTTTGTTGAAACTAAATTTTACTCTGTGACCAGCACTGAGGTTACACTGACATGAAATTCAATGAGAAGAGAAACAGGTGACTTCCACCTCTAACTTTTCTACTGTGCTTGGCTTGGCTTGTGCTTCACTCCAGGTGAAGAAGCACGCTCTTCTTTATGCTTGCAAGCCCTATGCTACCAAGATTCATTTCTTTTTTCAATAAGAAATGTCAGGTGACATTTCTTATTGAAAAAAAAAGTCTTCAATTTTTCTATTCCTTTCCTTAGTAAGAATTCCTAATGCTATTATTCTTATTAACTGTATTTGAAGATATAGCTCTTAAATGTATTAGCAATATCAAAGTAGACAAAACCTCATTTGTAAGGATGTTTGTAAAGCCTTTTTAATTCAGCTTAGTTATTTGATGTTTCTACTCTTTTAAACCCCTTTCTCTGTCTATCTCTCTCTCTATTGCTCGTGTGTGTGTGTGTGTGGATATGGATGTGTGAGTATTCACGTACCCACCAGAGGACAACTTTTGGCATCTTTCTCTGTTGCTTTCCGCCTTGCTTTTCAAGACAGGGTTTCTCACTTAGCTCTGAGCCAGCAATGCACTCTAGAAATCATTTCCTCTCTCCGCATCCCAGAGACTGCACACAATCCACTGATAAGTCAGTCTTTTATGTGCATCTGAACTTGAGCTTTTACCAACGTAGGAATCTCCCCTGCCTCAGCCTTTTAAACCTTTCTTAACAGACAATGTGGTGATGTTTAAGTCGTGGATACAAACAAAGTGCAGAAATGAATTTAGTTTCATAAAGACACCGTCATTTCCTATGGTGAAAGCAATCTGAAAAACAAAACCAGAGATTGACAGTATGGGTCATTAGCTATTTTTCCAATCACTGCTACAAAGTACCTGGAAATAAAGCAATTTAAGGAAATAAGAGTTCACTTTAGCTTTCATTTTGGGGATGAAATCCATCCCACTTGGGAAGGCATGGGGACAGCAGAATAAAACAGCTGGTCTCTGTGTTTGCCTCGGTGAAGCAGAGAGAGTGAGAGTACCAGTTTATGTTCTCTGATTAGTTTAGAACCTTCGTCCATGGTATGGTACAGCCCCCCTTTAGAGTGGGTTAGTCACAGCTCATTTATCCCAACCTAGAAAATTTTCTAGCAGCAAGTGAAAATGTATAACCTAGGTGATTATGAATCCCATCAAATTAACAGTATTAACATTCACAGTGGGAAGACAGTCACTTCTCTTTTCTCTGTAGTAAACGCATTATAGTATATTCACAGGTTTGCTGGGGGAACTAATTTGTGAGTCCACCACGTCTGTCCAGAAGACTGACCCATATCTCCATCATGGAGTCAACACACTGGGAACATTAGAGGAAAGCATCTCTAGAGCAGAAGTCTTGCATGCCAGAGGCAGGGAAGGAGAAGTGAGTTAAACATGGCCAGTTAACTTCCTTACATTTGCCCATCAGACAAATCCTCTCCGCAGAGAATGTAGAGCAGAGGAGTGGAAACAAAAGTCTTCCTTATGGACTAATAGTAGAAAAATGAAATGAGCTAGTTTAGTCAATTGCTGAATGATAAGATATATTGAGCAAGGCACATGCTCTTTTTCTCTTAAAGCTTCAGAACATCACGAATTCCCCAAAGGTTTCTCTCCCCACGGAGCAGCAGAGATGCTGAATGCATATTATTTGATCCTATTGCTGCCCTAGTTTAGCTATTTTCATCTCCAGTGTGTTAAATTCTTGCAGGAGCAGGCTCAAGTGTCCAAGACTCCTCAGCAGGTGCCGGGCATTGCCACGGTGTTCCTTTGCCTCTACTGTCATTCCTCAATGGTTAATTAACTTTTACTGCATAAAAATGTTCAACTATTTAGAATGCTGTATTTATTTTATGGATAAGAATTCTAGAAGAAAAAATCTTGTTAATAGACACGTAATACTAAGCTAATATAAATACAATGCTGTTAATAAATATGTGGTGCTGTTAATAAGTGTGATGCTACGTTAATAGACCTGTGATACTAAGTCCATGTTTTTACCACAAATAAATTGAAGTTGAGAGATACAAATTAAAGTGAAACCTCCAAATGAAAGTCTCAACCACTTCCTGACCTTCAAATGCGCTCATTAGAGTGGCTGTATTTCATTTGTATAGATATATGTCTTTATCTCAATTGCCATCTTACTTCGAGTTTATAATTCTACAAAGCATAAAGAGCAGTTGTCCTAACTTTATAGAAAAGAGAATTAATTATAACTAATGTTTTATTTTCATTGTGTACATTTAAATCATGCAGCACATTAGTATGGTATACAGACTGAGAAAGAGTAGAGTGAAGTAAATTTATATAAGCATTATCTTACATCATTACCCAATATGTGTTATTTTCAAAACAAGAGAAGCCAAGGCCTACTCATTTGGTGTGAATCCTATGAAAACACAGATTTCATTGCTGGAGTCTTCATGATCACTCTATACATTTGAGCCCATGAAACTTCTGACAGGTGCCTTCCCAACTCCTTTCAACACAGCCCTTCTTAGTAACTCCATTTGAACCCTGTGTAACTCTGCATTTTTATTTTTAAAAATTTTATAAGATGCTGATATATATTTTTGTTCTAATATTTTTAAATTAAAATATAATTACCTTTTTCCTCTTCTTCCCCTCCAATCAATCTTGTGTAACTACTTGCTCACTCTGTCTTGTGAGCATGTATGTATTTGGTGTTTCATGTGTGTCTGGAGAAGGCAAGCACTTATGTCTTTAATTTACCTTCCTCTTATTTTAAAAATGTTATTTATATTCAATTAAGGCCCTAATTTTATGGCATTATTTAACCTTATCCACAAGTTCAAGTTTCAAAAATAGTCACATTAGGGGATTAAGAGTTCAGTGTGTAAATTTTATAGAAACACAAATTCAAAAATAGATGATACGAAATTAGCTTTGTTCTTGAGGCTAAGTATAAACCTCTGTGCTTGGGTGTTCTTTCTTCTCTGTCAACTGTGGCAGCAGCATCTCCTCATGGACCACAGCATGAGCTCTGTTCTGCCTCCTTTTCCTTACATACTTATCTGCTTTTCAGATCACTGGATTGATTTTACATCTGGCTAGTTGAAACAGGAAAAAGTCTCATTCCATGACTCTGTAAAATGAAGAGCAGTGTGTGTGTGTGTGTGTGTGTGTGTGTGTGTGCGCGTGAGTGTGTGTGTGTGTGTGTATTTCAGTGCCCATTGGCTGTTGTTCATATGTTTGCATAGGGCTGACCACTTGAAATTGAAGACTGGTTTCATCCTCTGTATGCAGCCATTGTCACCTGTGACTCTCCATCTAGCGAAAGCCCTGTGAGATTTCTTCTGGTTCACATTGATATGTCAACTGCTTTTGTCATTGGGATGGTCATTTTAACACCACAGTAGTGATGCGATTTCATGGGCTTCCTTGTCATGTATATAAGGCTCTGTCTTATAGCAGATATCATGGTCTTCAGCATCTTGCAATTTTTCTGCCCCCTTCTGTGATGTTTTCTTTGCCTTAGATGTAGGAATTGTTCTGTAGATGTACCAGTTGGCAAGGGTACCCTACAGTCAGCTGTTCTTTTCACTTTTAACCTCTTGACTAGTGCTGTCACAGAGCCATATGTACCATAGCGAGGAAAATACTTACTATCTGACCCTTAGAACAATTTGTGATCTCTGATGTGGATGGATACATAAATCAGCAGTTAATCAACCGAGATCATATAAGGTATGGGAATTTGCACATACCCCAAACATCTACTAGTGACCTCAGGGTACTGTGCTCATTTTGAGCCACACAGAAGTAGTGTCACAACTAGCTATTGCCTTTCTCCTAACTCTTCCACTGAATTCCAATAAGCCCCACACTGCAATGCTTCCAGTACTGCTACCGCAAGCAAGCCCTTTTTCAGAGCAAAGGGCCATAATTGGAGATGTTGTGGGTTTTAAATTATTATCATAAATGAATCTGTGCTGCCATTTGTAAAGATTAAATCATTTTTATGTGTGAATAATACAAGAGCACTGAGCGCTTGGTGCTGATTTTTTTTTTGCAATAAGCCCCATGATTTTTATGGTATGATTTTATAGAAACGTTCTTGCCCTGTCATAGCAGAACAAAGTGTACTTTCTCCATTGTTTGTCAGAAGTATCTCAGAGGAGCTGAACCTCAGTAGATCAATTGGCAGCATATCAATTAAAGGAATTAACAAACATAAATTGGCTTTTTTTTCTTTCCTGGATCCCTAATGGAACTTTCTCAAATATTCCTCTGGACATCATCTCTCACAAAACCACATATTTCTGAGTTTTTGTTTCAGACTACTGCTTCAGACAGAAATTTAGACAAATCCTCCCTGCCCTCATGAGCCACTGGTCCTATTCTAGGACAAAACCATAATTGATTAAGTAAATAAAAACAAGCAAGCAAAATAAATACAGATCATGATAACTTTCGTGTAGGAAACAACTGAGAGTTGAAAGAAGATGGAAAGAACTGAGGGAACCAACCTCAGAAGTGATTTAAAGACAGACTCTGAAAAGACGACAATTTAATAAGTACAGAAAGAATGCGGTTTTGTTAACTAGTAGCAAATGCTAATGGTAATATAAGAGAAATGTAGAGGAAAATCACTGGGTGGGAAAGGAGCCAAGGGTAAATAATAATGTTTCAATTCTTAAAGATGTGTATTGCGAGGAGTAAGACATTTTCCACTGGTAACATAAGATGACAATCAATCTTCATAAAGCCATGCCACTGCCAAATATAAGAAGAAAGAAAAGAAGAAATCCCTGCTCGGTTTATGAAAGAAAGCTGACACACATTACCAAACAGTAATGGGGTTTGTTTGGAAAAGGTGCTTGGAAGCCGTGCACAGCGTTGGGCTATGAGGGAGAGCATTGGACAGAAAAATGGTACAATATATGGGAGAGCCAAGCATGATATGGGGTTCAAATGCCCAGCTCTTAAGTGGAAAAGAACCTCAATACGAATGAGAATGCATTCTTTTTTTTCAGTGGTCTTTCTTTTGTCCTTGGCTGTTTGAGGATGAAGGTGATTATCTCCCTCTCAGCCACCAGTTGTCAGAAGCTCATTAAAGCCAATAATGAATGCAAACTTCAAATCTCTTTCTATAAGATGCTCATAGCTTGCAAGAGTAGCTCTAACTCTCTGGGTGAAAAGTGGGAGTGTTGTATGCTACAAAGGGTGATGGAACTGACAAACAAGAGGCAAGGTTCCTTGACCTGTAGAAGAGTATATCTAACTGCTAAGGAGTTTTCTCATTATAGACCAAAAAGAATTAGAAAGAGAAAGTGAAAGTATGTTTCGGGCACATTGTGGATGCCAAGTTGAGTGTTTTTCAACTTCGTTGTTGTAAAAAAAAATAATAATAATCATGACAATAAAAACTAAAAGACGAGACAAGGATATTCCTGAGCTGACAGATACATATCTCCATTGTTGTAGCTCAAGGGAGCTAGCAGAATATGAAAAAAATCTCAATCTCTTTAAAGAAGGCATTATCTGCCAATGTGTTATCAGAAATAGCTTAAGCAAAGTTTGTAAGAAGCCCAGGATCAAAGCAGCCAAGATTCAGCATCCTGTTACCCTGTGAGTCCTGCGAGACCAATGCCAACATATTTCTAACAAGAAACAGCACACTGAGAAAAATGAGGTGAAGGGTGCAGATTGTACAAAATTTTTCCACTAAAAGAATGAAAGAAGACAAAGAAAAATTACAGGGCTATACTGCCAGGAGACATGGCAGTTCTTGTTGAGGGCTTCTACTTCTCAGATCAGTCCAAAATCTCTTTCTCTTGGTTTGAGGAGTTTTGCTCTTTTGTTGGGGGTGCTTTTTGGTTTGTTTTTTGAGAAAGAACTAAAGTGGGGTGTACAGGAAGGAAAGAATCTGGAAGGACGTGGGAAAAGGTAAGAATATGATCGAAATATATTGAAATTTAAAATTATTTTAAATAATAAAAATACAATAGAACAAAGAGTAACAAATAAATGTACAGACCTTGACAAACAAAAGTGGGAATAACAGAGAAAGGAAAGAGAATTATAGCTACCATGACAGGGATTATGGGACAGAAAAGTACATTAGGAGAAAATCCCCAAGAGCGAAGGATATGAAATATGCTTATAAGCTTTTAGGGGATTTTACACAAACTGATTTAGTTAATGTAGGATACATGAAAGAGATCCTGGAGGTCCAGTTATCACAAACTGAGGGCTGTAAAAGTTTCAGCATCTGTCTCTTTGGGCAGCTACATGGCATCTCCCTGACTTCACCTACTATCTTTCTATATTTTTTCCATTCTGGCTATATTCTGTTAAGCCACTGGCTGAAAGCAGCTTCTTTATCAATCAACAGCAATAAAACACATTCATAGTATACAGAGGGGGATTCCTTCAGGCTGTGGGACATATCTATCTAGAGTGATTGACTTATGTGTGTGTAAGTTAAGGTGAAGTAAAGCACTTTACTTGCTTTCCCAGCATTGTTTTCAGTGATGAAACTGGAGTGTTTAGCATAAGAGACATCATGCAGTGTAAGAGATGCACAAGTATATCAAAAACACAATAAATGTAATCCAGAGAGTACCTGAGATGACTACGGAATCTTTAAGGCTTCTATTCTTAACTAATAGTGATAATGATGACTTTTACGTTGTCATAGACAGTGGCAGGGTATTATTATGGTAGTGATTACAATTCTTTTAGGGAAAAGCCAATTAAATAAAATCTAAATCATTAGAATTATTGTGAATATAAATAAGAGTCACACAATTTTAATTTTCTTTTCAGAATTCTCCAAACCGAATATACCTTTTCAAAACAAACAGAACAAAAGAATTATAAGAAAGGCATGACAAGAGAAACGCCGTCCCTCTCAGGTACCCTTTATGTGTGATCGCCCCCCTTCTCACGGTGGCCTAATGCAATATATACGTTTTCCTTAATTCATTAAGCCAGGAAACTGAGTTTTGAAAAGGCTCTCTAACTTTACCAAGTTTGCTCAGCTTATCCAAACAACATTGTATCTATTTCCATTGAAAACAATACGCTATTTGTAGGCAGAACAGATAAAGTCAATGTTCAAGAGAAGGGAGAAAGAGGTTTAAAAACTATCAGGATTTGACTTGAATTTAGAGTTCTGGAAAGGATAGAAGATAAGAAAGGCCGTAATGGGACTCACAGTCTCCTTTCTTATACTGTTCTCTTCTCTTCTGCAATAGATCCTCTCCCATGTATCAGCATCTCTGCTAGAAACCTAGCATTAGATTTACTGACTGTGAATTACTGCTGACATCGAAAAATTTCTGAAAATGATCAGGAGGCCTAATTAATTTAACTCTTTGCTAATTTACCCAATCAGCCACAATGTAATGGCAGGTGTTTGTATAAGTAGGAAGAGAGCCAGAATGTCCTCTGTAAGAAATTGTTGACTTAGGCATGAAAGGCAGTTAATCTGTCAGCGAACGAAGTCAATTTATCCCTCCTTATAAGTATTCCAGCCTCCCAACCATACCAAGATCAAACGAAGATAAAAAAAATTCGATTAGGTAAAAATCAACCTAGTATATTAATATATGTCTCAAAAACGAATATCAAAGATAAAATCCATTCATTATCTTCCTTATCGTAACCCTGTAGAGTTTTAGCTAAAGATGAAAACTGAGGGTTGTGAGACAAAACATTTAAAGAAAGTGGGGAAATAATGACTATGATTGGTCTTTGGAAAAGCCTAGAATGCAGTAAGTCTGGGATGCCCTCTGAACTTGTGATTATTGAGGCAGGATGATTCTTGGCCACCATTAAAATCTCACAGGGGTTTTGTCCTTGGTCACTGCACCCTCACACTTGATGGCATCTATGTCCTGGTCCAAACTTCAGTAGAATCATTTGCCTTTTCAGTTTCTCTGTGTGTTTTCAATTAAGATACCCAGGAGAACCTGGATTCCTTATGTTTCATAGGAGGCTTAGGAACCTGACACATTTGAAAAGTCTTTTCCAGATATTTCCTTCTGCTATTGATATGCAAAATGTCTCATAGCAGATGTGGTGCTTTTGTCCATACTCATTTCAAACACATTCCCATCCTGCTTTTCACATCTTCTTTTCCCCACGTTGGCTGCCTCATCTTGTTACCATATCCATGCATCGGTCTAGTTTGGGTACTAGGTTCTGGGATAAGACAGTTTTTACTACTTACCTTCCCATTGAAAGCAAAGACGAACTAACATTTACCTTTGTGTTCCAGTTGATATACAGATGACCAAGCCTGAAAACAGTACAACTTTGTTCCCTAGAACAAATGGCAATAAAGTCATAAGCAGCAATTTTAGAGTTCTTCCAAAATGTACTGTATGAAGCTGTAGTCTTCTATATGACTCTGAATGACAAAACACCACAAACAATAATGATATTGATGCTATATTGGTAAGCACTACTGCCTTCCAGCAGGACAATTAAATAAGCCTTCTTCATTTACTGACATGGAGTTTAATATGATTACATGAACATTAAGACTAGGTAGCTCTTAAATATTTGGTTTATAGACAATCCAGTCTCCTGCAAACACTACATTTCTCTATCAAATCCCAATAATCACTTCTTTGTCTAACATTGATAGAGGCTAATGACATAAACATAGGAATTGATGGTTTTCACGTAAAATTGATCTCGTTCCTTCTTCTCAAAGTGCACTTTTAATAGCTCTAGATCCTGAATAATTTGCTTAGACTGCAAGAGCTATTTATTTCTATGAAGGAAATTGAACTTTTGCTGTTCATTATACTGAAAATATCCTTGAGTTTATCCATCACTCTCTGGTATGACTAGTATTTTTTGTAGGATTAATATTTTTAACTGTTGTGGCTTTTAAGAATGTGAGTATTCTAGGGTGAAAACATACTCAACTCACACATTAATGCTTTATGTTGTGCAAAATATCTAAATCAATACACATTTTAGAAATAAAAAAATCAATATTGTTCAAATTCCAGAGAATAGAAAATGTCCTTGTACTTCAAGCAAATGCTGATGATCAGAAATTATACCATAATTGCATTACTTTTGTTTTTGGCTTTGAGATTAGTTAGGTTGACCACGGTGTATGCTATACTCATCCTTTGTCATTTCCTATGCATTCTAGACTACAGCCCATTTTCAAACTGTCTGATACATAACAAGAGATATGTGTATGGAATCGTATACTTAAAGCCACAATGAAATTACTTTAGACACATATTTTAAAGGTAATTTGTAGTGTGGTAAGAGATTTTAAATTAAAAGGGCCATTTTCAATAGAGAACTATGATATTAGTAAAGCCCTTGTAGGTACTTTGTGACAAGCCTAGTCATGGAATGTTGACCAGATTTACTGTGCCAAGCATGAATTGCTCTCTGTGGTGTATTTTATATTCAACCAGAAAATGGTTGATTTCTCCAAAATAGTCATGCTACCACCTCACCAATAAGTACATCATGCCAAACAGATCAGTGTTACGGCTTGCAATGTGCCCAGCTACGTAAGACCATTGATGATTTTTTCCTCCAATTCACACTATGAATGCAAGCCAGCAGTGAGTAAGCTTCCAGCTCCATTCCACCTTGATTCCCCTATGTACCATAACCAAAGTGTGCAGTGTCTTCATCAACAACCTGAATGACCAGAAACTAGTGGGGATATTCACTTAATAGCCTATATCTTCTGGAAGCAATTTCTTTGAAAGAAAGCTTCAAGCAGAACAAATAAACAAGCAAACACATTTAGCAAAACATACTGTCTTCTGTCTCCAGTCTGCCTATGAAGACAGATAAGTTTCAGCTGTTTTCCTTGCAACTCTATTCAATAAGTCCTACAAGTAGAAAGCACACATACAAGCCAGTAAAACACTCTCCCAGATGTTCATTCCACATTCTGATCTTGTTAAATACACTCTAATCACATACTTTAAAATGTATCAGTTTTGAGAAATATAAAGTCATTCTTCTGTCCAGGGTATTTGCAGTCTAACCCTGTGTGTTTTCAACTCTTTTCTTTCCCTTCTGAGTAGTCTCTACTTTTCTGCCATGGTTTTGTTCTCATGTATACTGGAAGTTGAAGTTTATATTTTAAGTAAACACATTCAGGGATTTATAATTTGACAGGTTTAATTTGATTTCCAATCGTTTTTTTTTATATATATAAATCTACCATTTTGGGATGTAAGCTAACTAGCTGGGGATGCGCCTTTCTAAAACGATCTGTTGATTGGCAGACATAACATTCTTGCACTTCAAATAAAAAGAAATCACCAACTGATTGAGTGTATTTTCACACCTTAATTTATATGTTTTTATAATCAAATGTATATGTAAGAATATTCTATCTCATTCTTGGAAATATGAGTAAATACTATTCAGTAAAAATAGGGCATGTTTTATTTTGTTATTTTATAAGTTAAATTCATGAAATACTAACGACCATTTAGGTACAGAATGAAAATTCATCTCATATTTGCTGTCATTCAGTTCTCTGGGGTAGAATTTATACTGCTATCATCATCCCTACAGCACAGACTGTACCACCAAAAAAAGTGAATCTTACCTAGGACTTAAAATAGTTGTCTATTTATTAATTCATCATTGGGTCATCTCTTTTTTGTTATTTATTCCAACATGACACCAACACTTGCTGAGTTTGATACTGTTCAACTTTGTTGTTGTCACCGTCACGGATATCATAAAATCTAATAGACATTTATTGGGGCACTTGGGGTACCATGACTTATTGAGCATTCTTCTTTTACCAATCTGTTTTTTACCCACTTCTCCACAATGCCACAGACAACTATTTCTTTTTCTTTTTCTTTTCCTTTGGGTGTGTGTGTGTGTCCCTAGATACTATAAGTTGATTTCTATTTCTGGTTTATCAAAACATACTGCAGGGGTTGTTTTTTAATGAAACTTAAACTGAATTTGTCTGCACTGTCAACTATATTGGTGAGCTATTTTCTACCAAAAGAATATAAAACCTTAGAAAAATACTATAATCAGTTCCTTGGTTGTCTGTGAGATGAAAGTTGTGGTTGGTTTATTGATCTTTTTTCAGGCATCCACAGACTGGGCACAGTGTTTGGTAGACTCTGTTGGGCAGCTTAGCTCTGTTTCATTTATCTCCCATTTGTTTTAGACTATTGGTCTAAGCACAATATGCCATTATCATGGAGATAAAAGATGACAAAGAGAAGAAGCCATAGCATTAATATATTTATATAGTATATTTAGACTACGTATACTGTCATTTCTTTACATATTTCACTGGTCAAAGAAAGCTACATACTTGAATAAAAATTTAAAATTTATAGAACTGTACACTGTTTTTACAACAAACAGATGTGTTATGATATAACAAATGATGGAATGAAAGGTTGTGAAACTGGTATCAATAACTCAGTCTTTCACATTGATCTTACCAACTCCCCTGCCCTTAGTTCTACAGACATAGTTACCCCATATTATTATCTTTGCTATACTTTTCCTGTATTATGAGCTAATCTTTCATCTTGGCTGGTCTTTACAAAACAGTCATCTCCTTGGAAACATATAGTATGTTGTGATCACTCTAAAATAATTGACAATCTTCTCACACTGCACACATCACAAAACCTTGCTGCTTTCTTATCAAAATCAGCAGCTTTGAATATGTTGTTTTACTTGCTTTGTGAGCATTTGCCTCTTTAGGATTCAAGCTTCATGAATGCAGTCTCTATGTTTACCACATTGTCATATATCCTCAGCAGGACACAAGGTTATACACCTGGCATTAAAACAGCAAATATTTTTAATTACCATTTTTAAAAAAAATAGGATTGGAATAATTTCATCTAAAATGGTAGAAAATGGAGAATTAGAAGTTTTCTCTCCGTGTATGAGATATTTATTGCCATGACTGGAAGAGAAAGGTGAAGAAAATAATTTTGGATAAATAAATTACAGTTCTGCTATTTTTTGTAATTTGGTATTATTTTAATATAAAGAGGCAGCTATTCGTAGCTGTTTTTTTTTTCTTACTTGCAATGAAATAGGATCAAAACAGACCAGTGAGACTATCACTGCAATGCTGCAAGCAAGATGGTTGTTTGGAGCACCCAAGAGAACAGACACCAGCCAAGCTTCTTGTAGCATGATTATACAGAGCCTGTACTCTATTTTGCATATGTACTCTGCTTAATCATTTTCAAACATGACACCATTCTTCCTCATAATATTCTCATGAAAGATGTATTTGTGTATATTCTCCCTTTCTGAATAAATATACAAAATTAGAGAAAATGAAACTTGCCAAAATTACTAGGTAATGCTCTGTATGTGGTAGACTTACAAATTTAAAACACTGAGAGTCTAGATCCTAAATGTTTTAATCCACTTACTGACAAAAAAAAAAAAGGAACTCATCCTTAACTATTTTTAGCCCGGGAACTCAGTGTGCAAAAAGTACTAAAGTAAAACTTCTGCTTAGATGGAGAATTCTAAACACTTTTGTTGGCAGTATGAAACGTTATCTGAATAAGATGAAAAAATATATTATTTGAACACGACACATGTGTACATATGCATGTGTTCCCTTGACTTCATGCCAGGCTGAGTTCAATGTAACAAGTTAACCATTCAGAATAATGTCAGCCGTATGCAGCCTCTAAACCATGGTGAAAGGATACTAACAGAAGAGACAGGAAAATATGAAATTATCTAAGGCAATGCATTGTAACACAGAAACGATGGGCATGGACATTCTCTAATTGAATGTCCTTGGCTTGCTGATGTTGGAGGATCAGAGAAGGAGAAGATACACAACAAACCCAGGATCATTAAGGAAGAAAGCCTAGGAACTATACTTAAGTTCTTACATATAGAGAAAGCATGACATACCAAAGACTATGCATACCTCTCCACCAGAGCAATAGAAAACCACCTGATCAGCACAGGCCACATGCTTTGAATCTTCTGCAGGTGTGGTTCATACTGTGTGCTGATAGAAAGTTCACTCTCGCTATTATCACTCAAACACATGAAGCATCTCTTCATCTTTTAGATTTTTTATTTTTTTCATACTTTTTTCACTCCTGTAAGTATAGTTAAGTTCCCCTTCTTGAATTCTGGCTTGAGTCAGTTAAATGTTTGGGAAAGTCCCTTTCGTAGGATTCCAGTGGCAGTCTGCATTAGAATAAACATTCTATACTCTTTAAGAACATTGGCTCTGAAGCAAGATGCTTGGGTTTATAATGAACCTAGAGTACAATGTGTGAGTTTATCTGTAGAAATTAAATTTTTTAAAAGTTGAGCTTAACATTTCCATTGTAAGATATGTGATCAAAGCGTCTATCTTGTCTTTCTTGCAGAACATTGTTATCATGCATTATTTATTACATGCTCCTTGCTTTCAATCAGCAATGCTACTTCTACAGTTATATTTTATCAATTCTTATCTATCTGTCTATATGCACGTACACATACAACTATGGACACAATTATTGAATTCTTAAGTACAAAGGAATAGCAGATCCTTATTTCAGATTATTTATTTTCACATGGCTGGGCTGGAATTTATGATTTTCCATATTTATACTTTTTGTGTGGATCTTGGAACCATGACCTTTCTATTAATATATCCTATGGATTATGTCCGAAAATTTAAGTGCTATGACTTTCATAGGTTCATTATTGTCTGAAAATGAAAAACAGTGGTAAAATAAAAAGTCTTATCCTACAGTTAACTTCATGACTTGGGACATTCATGCTAGAAAGATATTAGCAGACATATGTGACATATGTCACAGGTTAGTTAGTAGAATAAATATCTCTACACAACAGACATCAGTTATATCCAGTTTCTATTAGGGAAAACCCATTGTGTCCTTTCCAGATACTGTCAAATATCTCACAAAGAGCAGAAGTGTCTGCAGGTAAGGACCACTGATCTAACTACTGCTCCATTGACATTTGAACTGTGTGATTGTTCCTATCAGCATATGATCTCAAGCAAGTCACCTTAGTATTCTAAAGCCTCAGATTCCTCATTTGTGAAATACATATAATCCCAGCCGCTACATATAAATGCTGTGATGGCTAAATAGATATTGTTTTATAGTGTCTAACATGAAGCGTAGCAATAGTACAACCTGTCTCGTTAATCCAAATTCAGAAATTTCTATTGCTTATTGTCAGAATTAGAAGGAAAAACCATCTTAAAATGCATCCAAAAGATGGAGAAAAACTTGCCAGTCTCAAACTTTCTGACTTTTCTCCCACCCTGGCATCCATTTCCACTTGATTTGACCCATGCTTGCTACAGTGCTAAAACTGGCAGTGTTTTAAGTAACCTTCATGCACCACCTGTCTCTCCTGGCAACCCCAACTTAGAAGGAGAAGTCAGACGTGGGAGGGAAAACAAAGCACAAGTACAACATGCTGACAAACGGGTAAGGGTAGATTTTGTAGCTAAAAGGAAGTGAATTCATTGGCTCTACATAACACCGTGCATTTATTTCTTAGATGACTTCTTGGACTCAAATGCTAAGAGAGATATTATACTTTATCCTTGAGAAATAATGTTCCTTAGTGTGGTAAAAGTATTATTATTATTTTAGAAAAAAGGCCATTAAGTCATCATATTGCATCTCAGTAGAGGAATAAAGCAGCTGCCTATATAGAATCACATTAACCTTAAAATTTATTTAAATATGCCACTGAAGCTATAAATAAAATATTGTGATGTTGAAATAACACTGGTGTTTTTAGAGCATGTACATAAAATTCCATATAGTGAGCATTGTGTGGAGGGAGCATCTTTCCAATATTGTGATATGACACTTTTAAATTAATTAGTTAATTAACTTTTTTTAAAAAAACAATCTATTCTCATATTACATACCACTCCCAGCTCCCATCTTTCCACTACCCCACCTCCACCCTATCCATCCCTCAGAGAGAGTAAGGGTTCCCCTGGGGAGTCAACAAAGTCTAGCACATCACTTTGATGAAGGACCAAGGCACTTCCCCTTTATGTCTAGGCTAAGCAAGGTATCACTGCAAAGAGAATGGGCTCCAAAAGAGCCAGAACAAGCAACAGGGATAAGTCCTGGTCTGAGTAACAATGGCCCCATAGACTGTCACCTACTCAGAGGGCCTCGTTTGGTCCTCTACTAGTGTCTCTGCTGTCAGCCCAGGGTCAGGGAGCTCCCATTTGCTCAAGTAAGCTTTTTCAGTGTGTATCCCCATCATGGTCTTGACCCCTTTGCTAATATTACTGCTCTTCCCTCTCTTCCACTATACTTCAGTTGCTGGATGAAGGTTCTGTGATAACAATTGAGTTAGTCATCAATCTGATTACAGGGAAAGGGCAGTTCAGGCACCCTGTCCACTATTGCTTAGGGTCTTAGTTGGGGTCATCCTTGTAGATTCTTTGGAATTTCCCTAGTGCCAGGTTTCTTGCTAGCCTCGTATTGACTTCCTCAATCAAGATATCTCTTTCCTTGCTCTCCTTCTCTGTCTTTTCCTCAACTCAACCATCTCGTTCCCTCTTATTCTCCCCCCTCCTGTTCTCCCCCTACCATTCTCCCCTCCTCCTCTTCCACCCTCACTCCTCCCCTCACCCCCACACTCCCAATATTCTCAGGATATCTTGTCTGCTTCCCCTTTTCAGGGGATCCTTATATGTTTCTCTTAGAGATTTTCTTCTTACCTACCTTCTCTGGAGTACTGTACTAAAGACTGGTTATCCTTTGTATTACTCCGAATATCCACTTATGACTGAGTGCATATTGTGTTTGTCTTTCTGGGTGTGGATTACCTCACTCAGGATATTTTATTCCAGTTCCATCCATTTGTGTGCAAATTTAAAGATTCCATTGCATTTTTACTGCTGAGTAGTGTTAATGTACCACATTTTCTTTATCCATTCTTTCATTAAGGGGTATCTAGGTTGTTTTCAAGTTTTGGCTATTACAAATGAAGCTGATATGAACATAGCTGAGCAAATGTCCTTGTAGTATGATTGAGCATCCTTTAAGTATATGACCAAGTGTTGTATTTCTGGGTCTTGAAGTAGGTTAATTTCAAATTTTCTGAGAAAACACCATACTGATTTCCAAAGTGGTTGTATAAGTTTGCACTCCTACCAGTGACTCTTAATAGGATAGACCAAAATGGATTAACCTGCAGGCAACAGAACTGAAAAATACTGCTCAACTTTCTTTGTTTAGAATAAAAATTGAAAACTAAAAAAGGATATGACAACTTGCTGTAAAAATATATTTGTTCATTTTCCTTTCTTAAGCAAAATAGCTGAAGGTATTTCTTCCCAATAGAGGATCCTGATATGTGTATGGAGTCATCTTTCTTTTGAATTAAAAAGACCTCTTCTTCATCCTTCTTTCTTCCTATCTTCCTGCACTCCTGCCTTCCACACAATTTTCCTGCTTGCTTTCTGTTCTTTCTACCTACCTTCCTTCTTTTCTGAATCCAGCAAATATGTGTTGAGTACTGGAAGCTGTTGTCAGTGGTACATTTGGTAAATATTAATAAGCCATGGGTTATGATCAGCCTAACATTTCAATGAAACAATTTACTTTATTTTTAACATTGATTTTGACATAATTAGCAACAAATTATATATATATTTACATATACACATATAGCTTACGATTAAGCTAAGATTTTTGAAAACCACTACTACTATTCAAAGTAGCACAAATAATTGGAATCTGTCTTACATTGCTTTGATCTCAACACAGTTATAGTTCTTTCTTTCAACATACACAGAAGAAAGACAGACACATACCCCAGCTACTGACCTGTCACTGCAGATATGTATACATATATGCACAAGCTTACAAATAAGTACACATAAGCCATATACCTCATCCATTATCTTGTTTCTACATAACTACTTCTTAAAATATATTTTATTTTTTATTATTTATTAAAATTGATTTTCATTGCTCTAATAGGGACTGTGAAAGCAAGCACAAGATATTAGTGTTCGAATGAAAGCCAGCTTCCATTCTAAATGATTTGAAGACCATGTTCTCTTTGTCTTTTATCAGCTCATTCTTTTTATTTAGTAGTAACCTTATATTCACTTCCTTGACTATGTTATGGGACTTTAAATTTTTTCACTCTTTCTGAAAAATTAAAGATGAATTATTTTGCCTCGTTTTCCTATACATTAAGCAATACCTTCCTCTGTGGCCCTGGTTGATCTAATTCACTGCATTAGTTCAGGTTGGCTTTGAACTCATGTGAAACTTTCTTTCTGATCTTCATGAATTCTGCTTATACAAATAGGTGCTGCCAGGTCATGATTCAGTTTCTCACTTTATGATTGTAAGCAAAATTTGTCAGAATGTTTATCATAAATTTAATAATAATATGATGGAATTAGTCTTGGGCTTTTCTATGAGTGTTCAATCAAGAGAATATTTTCAATGTAAATACCCATTTAACTATGAATGTTGCAATATTTTAAGATTTACATGTACTTCAATATATAGCAACCACAAAAAGTACATTCTAAAAAAACATGAAGAAAATTCTAAATTTGTGCCTTTACCCATTCATCTATACATACCTGAAAGTATAATTTTTATTTTTAATATATTTCATATATTATTGTCTTATTTACTTTTCAATTGCTATGAAGAGATATCATGACCAAAACAGCTTATAGAAGAAAGATCTTTTTGACCTTCATAGTTTCAGAGGGTTTGAGATCAGGACCATCATAACTGGAGCATACATCAGTCATAAAGGCCTACATACTAGAGTAGTAGCTAAGAGCTTACATTTTGAGATCCATTTAGCAGGCAATAAGAGGTTACTAGGAAATACCATGGGATTTTGAAACCACAAAGCCTACCCCCAGAGACATACCTCTTATAAAAAACACACACCTCTTAATCCTTCCCAAACAGTTCTGTCAGCGGATCCAACATTTAAATAAATGAGCCTATGGCACCAATTCCCTTTCAAATCTCTAAAATCATAAATCATACTTTTTATATGAGTCTCATAGTATTTTCCTTTATGTTGAAAAAGAAAACTATGCTGGATTTAGTGGTGTACATCTTTCATCTCAGCACTCAGAAGGCTGAGGTCAACCTGATCTGCATAGCAAATCACAGGAAGCAAAAGCAATATAGGAAGATCCTGTTGCTAAAATCAAGTAGAATACTAACCACAGTTTGATGAAGTCCCCTAAGGTCACATATTCATGATGTTGGATTCCCCTCTGTATGCTGTGAATGTCACTGGTTAATAAAGAAACTTCTTTAGACCTCTAGTAGGACAGAACTTAGGTTGGCTCGTAAACTAAACTGAATGCTGGGAGAAAGGAAGCAGAGTTCAGAGCCACCAGAGACAGATGCCAGAACTTTAGCCAGTAAGCCATAACCTCATGGAAATACACAGAATAATGGAAATGGGTTAAATTAAAATGTAAGAGGTAGCCAATAAGAAGCTGGAGCTAATGAGCCAAGAAGTAATTTAGTTTCTGTGTGATTATTTTTGGGTCTAAGCTGCCAGGCGGCTGGGAAACACGTGGTCTCCTCCTTATAATATATTCAGGCTTAAGCCATTCCACCTAATACTGGAACCTGAGGCTTCTGATTCTCTGTCTAACAGCCTGTTCACCTTATTCATTTCTATATTGTGTATTTTAACTCTTGGAGAAAAAAAAATCATGTTTTCATCTTCAGAAGTTCTGTATATAATCATGTGACATAGAAAACTAGTAACTTGAATTGTTTTATGTGCCTATATTTTCAAGAAACACATGCAGATATATTTTCATTTTATTATCACAACAAAATTTTATGGAGGGTTTTAGTTTTAATGTGCTCTGTCTCCTTTTGTGTTTTGCCATCCCACTTTCTAGACTAACACCCTCTTATCTCTATCAATGTGATACTTGGCACTGAGTTTCTCAGTGTAATGTGTGTGTGTCTGTGTGTGTGTGTGTATGTCTGTGTGTGTGTGTGTATGTCTGTGTGTGTGTGTGTGTGTCTGTGTGTTGGTGTGTGTGTGTGAGTGTCTGTGAGTCTGTGTGTGTGTGTGTGTATGTCTGTGTGTGTGTGTGTATGTGTGTGTGTCTGTGTGTGTGTGTCTGTGTGTATACACCCATGGCCTTGTGCTCCATATGTTCTGTTTTGTTTATCATTGTGCACTTTGGCCCAGATTCTGTATTTGAGTGGAGTACGTCACAAATTGCTGTTAATGTTCCCACTAAAGCTCTCTGCAAACAGAAAAGTGATTCAAAGATGACTGTGACAAAGCAGGTAGACAAGAGAGCTAATTATTCATCTTTGCATTTCTAATCTTCCTCAAGGAAAAATAAAAATAAAAGATGTGCGAGTTTAGAAAACACAGACAAGGTGAATACAGATGCTTGCTATTCTGGGACAGATGTCAGAGCATTGACTCAACTCAGGAATAGCTATGTAATATTCAGAAAGCATTGTGCGAGAAAAACAATCACAAGCACATGCATAACAAATTGCAAAATGGTGCTTTCCGTAGAAATTGGTCAATGTTTCATTATACTAAGACCAAAAATGGTGCAATTGGAAAAGTGAATTTCAATACAGATTTGATCTTGCCAAATGAAAAGGAAAGAAAAAAAACACCTTAGGTGAAAAATGAAGATTCAAATATAGATATTTTTAGTTGTATCTGTTGATACCAAATATATAGCTTTCATAATTTACTGACTATACTTGAAACTTAATTTAAATATCTCTTATCCTCTTACACTAATTGTATAATGTACAAAAAGAAAGCTCGGCTTAGATAGAAAGGAATCTACCTGTAATGCCTTGCTAGCAGCATAAGGCAGAAGAAATGTGGGATTCCCCTCTGTATGCTGTGAATATCATTGGTTAATAAAGGAACTGCTTTGGGCCTATAGCAGAGCTATAGGGGAACAGAGCCAAGTGGAGAAAACTAAACAAAATGCTGGGAGAAAGGAGGCAAAGGTAGGAGCAGTCACTGGAGACAGACATGCAGGAACCTTGCTGATTGGCCATGAGCCTCATGGTAAAATATAAAATAATTGAAATGGGTTAAATTAAGATGTAAGAGTTAGCCAATAAGAAGCTAGAGCTAATGGGCAAGCAGTGATTTTAATAATATAGTTTCTGTGTGATTATTTCAGTTCTGGGCACCAGGATGAAGGAGCAGCCCCTTCCAACAGGAGGCAGCCTGTAAAGAATGACAGAATTCCTGATTCTCTGTGGGGAGCTACACCTGCTTTGTTATTTGATCTTCAGCTCATATATCACATATACAATTTGTTTGCATTCTGGCAGAAAACTAAAATGGAAGCCATTTATACCAGAGGTGATTCTTCATTTTAACAGGTATTCTGACTGAAAGAGATCTTTGTGGCTCAATTTCGATTTTACATGCAAGGGTTTCCCGAACGTTCAGAGAATGTAAATTTTAGTACTTGGGATGAAGCTGAGTTAAAACGTTTGATGCTCTGGCTTCCATTTACAGAATTGTGGGGTATAAGCTTGTGATTCTTGCACTTTGGAGTCTGAGACCAGAGAGTACTTATACTTTAGAAACCACCTAAGCTACATTGTAAGTTCCAGGTCAATTTGGGTTACACAATAAGACACTGTCTTTATGATTATTAATAATGACTTAACCTTTTAATTCTGCTGCTCATATTAAACTTAAAATCTATAGTTTGATCAATTAAATAGAAAAAATCTGTAAATAATTTTCATTGAACCAACTATCATTAATTGGCCATGTTTTTGTTTAACCTTTAGATATTAATATAGAGTTCTTGTGTGTATAAACTCTTGATATTTTCCCTTAATTCTGTTTCATTTTCTTAAAGACACAACCTACCAAGATACAGAATATTAAACTCTTATGGTGAATGTTTTAGAAAAATAAAAATACTTTTGATAGTGTATTGTATTTAACTGATAAAAGCTTTATAAAATCTAGCTCTTGGATATTTAACATACATTGTTTTTTAAACAAAAAGAAAGAAAATATTACATGAAACTCCTACATAAGGAAGAAAATTCCAAAGTGTTTCATCCTATGTCATGTCAGTTACATTGAGGAGGTAAATTATTTGCCTTAAATAGAAGGGATCATTAAGTATGTCTGGCGGATAAAGGATCTCATAAAGAAGACACTGTACACATTCTCTTTGCTACGTAATAAGCCTATATTCACCACTCTTCATATTTAGCTCCAGTTGTCAACTTGACACTCCTGGGAAGAGGGAACCTCAGCTGGGTAATTGCCTCCATCAGAGTAGCCTATGGGTACATTTGTGGGACATTTTCTTGATTGCTAATTGATGTAGAAAACCTGATCCACTGTGGGCAGTATGAACCATGAGCAGAAAAAAAAAGGCAGCTGAATATGAGCATGGAAATATGCCAGTAAATAGCATTTCTCTGTTTCAGGTCTTGGATTCCCTGGCTATGGACTGTAAGCTGCAAGGAGAAATAAACTCTTTCCTCCCTGAGCTATATTTAGTTATAGCATTTTAATACAGCAACAGAAAAGCAACATCATATCTGAAAACTTTTGACTATTTAAATACTGGAAGCTAAAGTTGAAAAAGGATGTTACAACTGAACCATAGTTATAACAAAATTTAAACACATTTCATTCATTGAAATATAATTTAACTACACAAATTTACTAATGATGAGAAATGTTCGCACTACTTAGACACTTCTGATATTTTTGAAATTCCAGAATAACCAGAAATGTAAAAACTGAAGACCTTAATTAGACACTCCACATAATTTTCAGAAGTAATGTCTTTTATTTTCTGAGATTCTAGCATAGTTTTATCATTTTTCATTAAACATTATACAAACATACGTAAAATAGGGCTGGAAAATCTTCATACCTGCATGAGTTAATGCTCACTCCTCAATTAAGGAAGCTTCTCTTTGCAACATACAGAGACCATTACAGAAAACCACAACTAATTAAAATGCAATGGGTGGAGATTAATCCAAGTGGATTAATTAATTAATCCCAAAATAATCAGCATGCCTAAGGCCCAGGGAACTGGTAGAAGAGAGGGCAGAAAGACTGTAAGAGCCAGAGAAGATGGGGAATTTGCTGTGAAATGAGATCTCTCAGTAATAGCTGAAGCTACAGTTGTGATAGCTCACCAACATGACTACTTACATAAATACGAGCTCAACAGGGTCAACAATCGACATACTAAAGTGAACTTAGGAAGGCTAGGAAGGCTTTAATACTTCACAAAGAACTACAGATGACTAAGAAATGCTGGGAGAGAGAGAGAGCAATAGTCTTCCCCAGGGAAGAGCATACCAACTCGTAATCGGTTGCGTAGGTTTTTCAGAAAGTGTTTAGGAATTTGGAATTGTGGCTGCAAATTTTTATTTCTAGATTGGGTTAATTTGAGAATCTTTATCCTCCCCCTCTGTGATACCTTTCTTGGAAACCATCAAAAGGAGAAGAACTGAACATCAGTAACAATCACTCTGGTTCTTGGCTGCCGTGGTCGCCTCATACCCTTGCTCCTGACTTTCTTGTCATAGTGGCATGTAGCCTCAAACTGTGAGTCAACTGCTGTGGAGCTGGCCCAGTTGACAAACCGCTTGCCACATAAGCATGAGGACCAGAGTTTGGGTCTCCAGCTCCCATGTTAATGCTAAATGGGAATGGCAGCCTGCCTATAATTTCAGCACTTATCAGAGACAGATTGACAAACTCTGAGTTCATTTGAGAGACACTGCCTTGGTGCAAACAGTGGAGAGTAATTGAGGAAGGCTCTGAATATTTGGCCTGGGCCATTCTCTCTCTCTCTCTCTCTCTCTCTCTCTCTCTCTCTCTCTCTCTCTCTCTCTCTCACACACACACACACACACACACACACACACACACACACACACACCACACACACACAGAGGCACGTGTAGAGCATTTATGAGAACATTCATACATACCTGCAAATCGACTAAAAATACAAAAATAAAAAGGAAAGAAAAACTGTGAGCTGAAATAAACCCTTCTCTTCCTAAGTTGTTTCTGTAACACGTTTTGTTGAGACAATGAGAAAGGGACTTAATGTAGAAAGCTGGCAGTGAAGAGCTGGGCAAGTGCTTGACACACAGGACCAGGCATAGCTCTTGAGTCTTTGCAAATGGCTTGCAGGAGGAATGCAGAATGTTCGCAGCTGTGGGTTGGGGAAGCCTTAAAGAGTGAAAGTAGAGCTAACCAGACCACCGTTGTGGAGTCTGGAAGATCAGGATGCCAAGAGAATGTGGAGTGGAGGCCCAGCTTGTGAGATTTCTAAAGGGAAGAAGGATTCTGTTGACAAGAGGGATAAAGGCTTCAGGTTAGTCTGGCAAAGAATCAGACTGCATTATGCCCTGGTACTAATGTCTTAATGGAGGCTGATTAGAAAGGAATGGGCTAATTTGCTTGGTGGAGGAGCTTTGAAGATAGATTGAGCATTCAGATTGCTGCCACTCACTCTTCCCACTCAGGTCAGCAAGAGAAAAGAGATGTGAGCAGAGTAAGTGCTGAAAGGAAGAGGGTAAGAATGAGTTTACAGTTGCCGGACACAGAGGGTGCAGAGAGAGCAGCTGGAATTGTTAAGGAGATTAAAGCTACCAAAGAGATGCCTTGAACTCTTCGCTGGGACCACAGGAAAGACATTCTGGCGACTAAACCTCAAATATTCATGGCTCCATCTGGTGAAAATGCTAATTCGTTTGAAAGCAGAGAGAGTAACGTGGTAGGGCCATGCAAGGTTTTATGCCCTCCAAAATGGTGGCTAGGGAATGTTTTCAAAGGTCAGCATTCAGGGTGCTCAGGCCTGACAGAGACGCATTCGACTGAACAGCAGAACATGGCCATTTCATTCACATATTGCTGGCTTTACAGGTGTGATAGATGCAAAAGCCAAGGGGTCCTGGAGGCTTGCACCTGGTTTCTGTCTATGCCGGCTCATATGTGGGGCAGTGTCAGAATCCTTGCAAGGATTAGAGAGCCATTGAGCAACGCTGTAAATGTAAAATCTAAGTGGAAACAAAGGCACGCCCCATCTGCATGCCCATCGTGCCTCCCTGCTTCATGGTGGGAATGCCAAGTTTCAGGATTCCAACATGATTATGACCCCGCCACCCAGGAGCCCACTGGCATTCAGGTAAACACCTAGCCATCCCATGGTCCTGAGAACAGATGTCGTTAAATCATGTGTTGTATAGGCTTTTCCTGGCTGTGGATGGCTCTGTATGCATGCCCAAGCTATCTCTTTTAAGTAATCTCCGCCCACTCACAGTCTCTTTTCTGCTGTTCCTGTGAAGGGGCAGGCAAGACTTTCCCTGCTTCTTCTCCTTCTCCTCCTCCTTCTCCTCCTCCTCCTCCTCCTCCTCCTCCTCCTCCTCCTCCTCCTCCTCCTCCTCCTCCTCCTCTTCCTCCTCCTCCTCCTCTTCTTCTTCTTCCTCTCTCTCTCTCTCTCTCTCTCTCTCTCTCTCTCTCTCTCTCTCTCTCTCTCTCTCTCTCTCCTGCTCCCTACCTTCTTTTTCCTATTCCCTTCCCTTTTCCTATTCCTTTCCCCAATAAAATTCCTCAGTTAAGCTTTGCCTGCCTGTTTATCTCTTTTTTCCACTCCCCTCTCAGTCAACCACACTTCCTCCCACTTACCTCTGCCCTTTCATGATAAACTCCCACATACTTTTGAGCTCTGTGGTTCATTCCTCACCCTGCAGCTCCAGCCCACCAGCAAGACCAAGACCATAGAACATAATGAAGAAAGCTACAGACATAAACCGGAACTAGCCCAAAAGAATAACTATGTGTGTTGCAGTCAAGCTGAAAGACTGCCCTCCAAGTTCATTGGCTCCCAGATGATTCTATCATGAGGGAAAGAAGTCTGATATACATCTGCAGGAGTTTACATCCTGCAGGGTTTCAGACTTGCTTTGCTCAGATCATTGTTTTCCATGCCTTCTTCCCTTTTGGAATGGCCATGTTTACTCTGTGCCATTTTATGTTGCAAGTATGTAATTTGCCTCTGATGTTTTGCAGTTTCAGTTAAAGAGTTGCCCAAGCCGCCTGACGATTCAGCACTTAAAGTTCTGAAGGGTTGAGACTGCTAAAGTGTTGGGTTACTTTAGCACTTGGACTGGACTCGGTATGCATTATGAGATGGCTATGAGACTGTGCATACAAAAGATTGTCTTCAAATTGATATTTCAGTGATAAGTTGGCAACAGTGGGATTCTGATGATTATATATTGATTGCCTACTTGGTAAGATATCAGATTTTCTAATAGGCAATCTCTGGACATGTCAGTGAGAAACTTTCTAGATCAAATTAACCTAGGTGTGAAGCCCATACTAAATGTAAGTGTCATCTTACAGGCTGGGTTCCAAGACTGTATAAGTAGAGAAAAGTAAGCTAACCACTAGTCTGTGTTTCTCAGGTCTCCTTGATTTTGGATGCAATGTAACCAGCGATCCTAAACTCCTACAGATGTGACTTTTCTGTGTCTATGACTATACTCTGGAACTGTGAGTCAAAATAGAGCCTTTCTTCTTTAAGTGGATTTTGGCAAGTATTTTGTTATAGCAATGAGGAAACTAATGCAAGTCCTTTCAATAATAATATATTTTGAACAAAGACATAGAAGAGGTTTTTTTTTATTTGTTTCTTTCTGTTTACTAATTGAGATCACAGAGCAGGAATGGTTTAGCTCTGTCATATAAAATATTTTTGTTTGTTTTTGGTTGAGGTTTTTGTTATTGTTTTGGGGAAGTGAGTGTCACTGAGAAGCTCTGGTTATTTTGGTATTCACTACGTAAACCTGGCTAAACTCACAGAGATCCAGCTGCCTTTGCCTTGCAGGTGCTGGGAATAATGATGTACACCCCATGCCCAGCTACGCAAATTGATATTTTTCAGTTAAAAGAAATACAGAAATTTTTGAATTTCACTTGTGTTTTTAATGGCCACATAGTACTTATGGTTGACTTTCTGGACGCTTTGGAAATCTCTCCTCTTCAAAGATACTTTTTCATTCAAACTGGTATTTATACCATTTGCTAAACATTGCCTTTTATTTGCTTGTTGCCACATCTAGGCTATCTCATATCTTTGTTTAGGTATCTAGAAGAAGTGACTAAAAACATGGTAGCTCTTTTGCACGTATACTACCAGAATGTACTGTGAAGTTAGCAGAGCCCTGGTCAAACCTGAGCCCTCATTCAGAACCCAGCTGTGATCACCATCTGTAGTCTCAATTACATAAACAAAACACAAAGAACAAAATGTTCTTCTTAGTTTTAGGATTTTGTCCTTTCATAGGAGACACTTGGTGGCCGAATGATTCCTTTACTTTTAGATTTAGAACTTTGTAGCTAATATTGCTTTAACCATCCTAGGATACATGAAGAAAATAGTAACAGACAAAAGAAAACTAAAATGTGTAAAAGATGGCTTTGAAAAAGAAAGAATTTAAGGAGAACAAAAAGGAAGAAATCACCAGAGAATCCCAACTACCAGGTCTTTGAAATGCTATAGTTTAAATTCAATCTCACAAGGGGACCTATGAAATATTTATACTTTAATGTCTCCAAAGTAGTTTAATGTGATCTGCCAAGTCACAGTTGGAGCAGAATATCCTGTTCAGGGTCAGGCAATGTGCTGTACTCAGCAGGTCAGGCCCAGTTTGCACAGCCAGTATGTATCCTACAGACTGAGAGAAAACAATTCAGTTGAGGGACTCAGTAAACCAACAGCCAGAGAACTCGCTCAGAAATATGAAAGAATGTTCTCTTCATAGGTCTGCATACAATATTAATTTACCCCAGAGTGAAAGAGACCATATTTTCATATGCTGCATAATCTCATAACATTAAGGTATTCAACAACAGTCTCCAAGGAACTTTGATAATTGAAGCTACAAAGCGATTTTAGGAGATTACATGTCATTAATATATAGAGAGGAAAAGTTTGTTAAAATGGGGGCATGATGGAGTTAATGAATCCTAATTGATTTATCTATAATTCAGAATAACATTGTGATAACTTTCTCATGAACACAGGCGGCTGAAGCATTTCCTTTCAAGTTATATTGTAACTATGTTTATCAGCATACACAACTTCAGTGCTAGCATCTGTTTTCCTCCTCCACTTAATCTAATCAAAGGTGCAAACCTTGGGTCTGTTCCAGAGCAAACTTCCTAGTTCTAAGGTCACAGCCTGTACTGCAGAGCTGCTGGTCTGCTGGACATCATATGACAGATAGACCTGCAACAGAGATGAAAGGGTGTTCAGGCCACGAGTCTGGAGAATGACAGTTTTCTTTGTGATGGACCCCAGCACCAGAGCTTGTTAAATAAGCCTGTGACAATGATGAAAGACAAAGCCATCAGTCTGCTTCAGACTGTGGCCTATCTGCCCATGACAAACCAAGCTATCTCTTCTCACACATGCTGACATCTCATAAAACATTCCCATAACTAGTAGCCAGAAATAGTGTCTGAAGACAACGCTACGAGAGTGTAATAGCCGGCTGCTTATCTTTGAGCAAATGAATGGAATGAAACCTGGAGTGTACATTGTAGTGCTCCTTGTCTCGCAGATAAAACTTACCTTTTCCCGTAGGATGTTTTCTGTGATGGACTATTTCATATAGCATTAAAATCCGAGTCATAGCATGAAAATGGTCACAAGGATCCTGTTTTTAAAAGCTGCTGATTTTTAAATTCTCCTCCTACTATTTCTTTAGTCAATAGGTTTACTTCACAAGCCCAGTTCTGTTTATTCAGAGGCACTGTATAAGTCAAATAATTAGAAACCATCCTAAGAGCTATCTCTTTACCAGTGCCTACAATGTGCTGAGCTAGGAATATTCATGGAATACATGTTACCTCAGTTAATGCCCTTAACGTATAAATTACCTTATCATAGCTAGATATACTATCTCCTAGAGCAATGCCATTACTATACATTTTAAAGCTAAAAAAAATTTCAGATCTCTGAAATACTTTCCTCAGGTGACTCTATGTATGAATTGAAGTTTGGGATCTGAGAGTCCTGATTTATCATTTTTATACTGCCAGAATACTAACAAAGGCAATGAGAAACCTAAAAAAAAATGGATAGTCTGAACATGAGAGTCTAGAGTTTTTTGAAAGCCTGTTTTGAGGCTGCACCTGCTTTGGATTTATTGGTGATTTAAACCTGGGGTTGAAATTGTTACCTCTAGTTATCTCCATGGTAGAGTGTGACATTCTTCCAGATGTTCACCTCCTTGTGGTTGTTTTCCTGGAGAAGCAGACGTTTTTTTCTACACATAGTGCTTCTCTTTCCCTAAGACAGAACTCCTTTTTTCCTCTGTTTCACTTTATTTTCCTATTGTTTGTTTTCAAGACAAAGTCTCACTAGACTCAAACCCAGGACAGTCTTCACGCTCCAGTCCTCCCAGTGCTGGCTTCACAGTCAGGAGCCTGCACATCTGGCCCCATTCCTTTTTTTTAATGTCTCCCATTCCCCTGCTGCCTCTCCAACTCTTACTTCCCTAAATACCCATTCTCTGGTTCAGACCCTTGCATCTCGGACTGTGCTTCAGCTTTGCTTTCTCCCCGTGAATCATTTTATCTACATCATGCCAGTTCTGAAGCCGGGGTCCATTTAAATTCTGTTCACATAGTTCCACAGCTGTTTGGCAGCCAACCACCTGCTCACCCATCTTCCCCTCCAATTCCTTAAAGATGGAAATCTGTCCCTGCATCTCCCATGGTATGGGCAACTGGAAAAGGCTCAGTGAAGGTCAGGCAGTTGAGGTGTTTTCTCTGTGAATGCTTTCAACATTCAAAGAGGAAATTGCTGATGCATAGACATCACAGCTGGGGAGAACTGTCTGTTGCTTCCCTCTCGTGGAGACTTGCTTAGTACCTTCCAGTGTTAATAAAGCTGGTCCTTAGGGGACAGATCGTAAGGATGGTTCCAGTTCAGATCTTTTCAGCCTTAAGTCAGAATGACATGGTGCCTTCTTCAACAGCGGCTTACCTTTACTGTCTGAGAGCCAACAAAGAGCTGTAACAGTAGTCTACATTGTTTGAGGAGCTTCTTGCATTCCTCCACCAAAAAAAAAAAAAAATGAAAGTGCATTTTTCTATATTTAGCATGGCTTGACCCTAAAATCCAGACTAGGGAGATATGGGAATGGAAAAACAACAACAGACACCAATGAAGTGACCGACAGACGTATTAAGAGCTGGGCTGGTTTGGGCTGGGCTGGGCTTACTCTGATGGAGGACACTTGATATGCAGATACTCAGTGAATTTACTATGTATAGCACAATCAAGAGGAGGTAGCCAGTGTCAGTGGGACATCTCTGTTATGGAGCAGCCAAAACCTTGGAGGAAGAAATTGTGGTAGATGTTTTCTGTACACATTCTTAAAATTATTCTCAGACTAGGAGGAAGGATTTACCATTTCCCTGTGCCTGACCCAAAGAAGGCTTCACTATTTCCATGAGTCTGCCCATGTTAGACAATACCCCTTCATTCAGGTCTTTATCAGCTCTCCACGAGAATTGTCAAACTTGAAACTGAGATAACTTCACTTGAAGTATATTTAAATCTGCATATTAAAAACACATTCAAACTCCCAATGCAATTATATTTAATTTAAAAAAAAATATTAGGAAAAAGCAAAGAAAGGTAGACAAGCCTGAGCAAGAAGACACAAGCTAATAAGCAGAATCTCCCCATGGCTTCTGATTCAGTTCCTTCTTCCAGGTCCTTTCCTTCACTTCCCTTCAGGAGGGACTGGAACCTGCAAGTTGAAATGCACCTATTCCTCACCAAATCGCTTTCAGTCATTGTTTGTTAGAACAACAGGAAGCCAACTAGAGCACCTCTAATGTTAGAGAGCAGCAATACACGCCACACCCCATTCCAAATAAGCTTCTTTATAGCAATAGAACCTAACTTATTTTTTTAAGCTACTGTTCCACTTTATTACAATTAGAAAAAAATATGTTAGAGAATAGCAAAATTACATTGCTATTTTGGTTTTGATAGTTACCTTAATTTTAAATGCAAATAACAGGCTTTGGTAGAATTTGCAGATTTATTAGAATGAAGATTAGTAGTGACAGAAACACAGATTCAGTTTTAATTATAAAATAACAGTATTGTTTTTTGCTGGAATTAAGCTATAATGAATTCTCAAGTCTGGTTTCAGGCTTGATTGCACTGATATAAGTGTGTGTGTGTGTGTGTGTGTGTGTGTGTGTGTGTGTTTGCATGTGTGTGTGTGAGCATGTGAATGTATGTATGAATATATGTATATTGAGAGATTAGATACAGACATATAGATAGATATAAATAGATGATATAGATAGATAGATTTGCATGTGTGTGTATATATATACATACATACAACTGCTATTGTACTACCTCCACAAATTATTGCTTTTTAAGAATTTAGTTAATTTACTTTACATGTAGGGTTTTTGCCTACATGTGTGTAAGTGCCCCATGTACATACAGTGCTCATGGAGGACAGCATAGTGTTTTGGATTTCCTCCTAGACCTGCAGTTACAAAGCACCAGGCGGGACTGGGAACCCAACCCAGGTCATCTGCAAGAGCAGCAAGCACACTTTACTACTGAACCATTTCTCTAGCTCCACAAATTCTTGATTCAAGTAGAACAGATGTTATCGACTCATTAAAAAAAAATCTCTCCAAGGGATTATGTTACACATCAACAGGACAAGCCACTGGTTTAGTCTCTGATTAAACCTGGAATGAATTCTGTAGCATTCCTTGCTAGGTGTCATGTGCCCAAGTCATTTTTAATGCTTTTGGCAACTAAACGATGTCAGAGTTCCAGTGACTTTCATGAACAGAAAGGCATGAGATCACTTGTGAAATTCATTGTTTACCATCAGAAAAGCCCATGTTGTTTCCTATTATAATACACAATGCTGGAAGATTTTAAAATCAATTTTCTCTTGTTAAAAGTTATTAATCTCGTACCACATACAACATTACGGACGTATCCTTCTCACTGTATCCTTGGTCCTCTTAAGTGAAAAAATTAAGAAGAGAATGGCTGAGCTGAAATAGGAAATATAATGAACAAAAAATAACAGAAAAGAATAACAAAGATTAAACCTTACAGAAACTGAATATCATAAATTCTTTTTTAATTTTTTTTTTTGGTTTTTCGAGACAGGGTTTCTCTGTGGCTTTGGAGCCTGTCCTGGAACTAGCTCTGTAGACCAGGCTGGCCTCGAATTCACAGAGATCCACCTGCCTCTGCCTCCCGGGTGCTGGGATTAAAGGCATGCGCCACCATCGCCTGGCTGAATATCATAAATTCTATCTGTGAAGTTTGACCATAAATTTTTCTCTAATTTGTGTTCCCAACTTCAAATAACAGATAATATGTAAATCAGATTGCCTGTATGTGTATGAGAATATTGTTTTTCCTTTAATAAGCCTATTGGGTTTGGTAGAAAATGTCTAAGCACACTATCCAATGAAATCAACTGATACAAACAGGACAATATTATATGGACTATGTTGGTAGAATGGGGGTTTGGAAAGAGACAGCAGGCAGGACTAGTCGAAACTGCCAAAAGCAAATACGTTTATTGAACTACATATGGTCAGTTATGGTCAATCATTTACTTCAATAAACCATGTATATGTATATATTATATGTGTGTGTACACATGTGTAATATTGTACATGCATGAAGAGGTCAGAGAACAGCCTCAAATATGGATGCTCACCTTTCATATTGTTTGTGACAGTCTCCTGTTTTGTCTTTGTGTACACTAAGTAGCTAACCCATGAACTCGTTTTCCTAGTCATTCTGCCATTAGGATCGTGGATTAGAGATATGCTATTGTCCCCCAGCTTTACAAAGGTTGTGAAGATTCAAGCTCAGTTCCTTGTGCTTGCATATCAAATCCTTTTGTCACTGAGACGTTTCTTCAGCCCCTGGTCCAATTCAAAGAGTGAAAAGTCAACAGAGGATAAAGAAGAAAGTAAGAACTATCAGTGCCTGTGAGGAATTGTGAGAGCAAGGAATTATTTGTGGCAATTCAACTTGACTTCACACAATAGGGGAACACAGTAACAAGAAAAACACACAGATAAAGAAACAGCTTTTTAAATAACTGGAGAATCCTAAATTCCAGAATTGGAAATTCGATAGAGTAGATTTGGAATTCTTCTAGACTAAAAACCATATTAATAATTATAGTCTAATATACAGGATTGTCCTGATTATTCTGGGATTTTTGTTTTACCATATAGAGTATTGTTCTTTTGAGGTTTGTGAAGATTTGTGTTGAAATTTTGATGGGAATTGCATTGAATCTGTAGATTGCTTTTGGTAGGATTGTCATTTTTACTATGTTAATTATACCTATTCAAGAGTATGGGAAATCTTTGTATTTTCTAATATTTTCTTCAATTCCTTCTTCAGATTTTAAGTTCTTGTCATAAAGGTCTTTCACTTGTTTGGTTAGAGTTACCACAAGATTTTTTTTATGCTATTTGTGGCTATTGTAAAGGGTGATGTCTCTCTGAATATTTCTCAGTCAATTTATCATTTGTATATAGGAGGGATACTGATATTTTTGAGTTAATCTTGTATCCTTCCACATTACTGAAGGTGTTTATAAGATGTAGTAGTTTGCTGGTGGAGTTTTTGGAGTCACTTATGTATACTATCATATCATCTACAAATAGTGGAAAAGTTCAACTTTGTCCCTTCTAATTTGTAACCAGGATACCTTGCTCAGGCTTGACGCAGGGGGAGAGGATCAGTTCTGCCTCAATTTGCTATGCAAGACTTTATTGACTCCCCAAAGGAGTGGATGGGAATGTGGGAAGCGGGGAGGAGGGAAGCAGGAGAAGTGGAGGGAAGGGTAACTGGGTTAGTATGTAAAATGAAAAGAAATTTAAATAAAAATCTACTGTCTAAATGTAAGTATAGTTGCATTAGTTTAGACTGTGGCTATTTGTAGTCTGTAGGAACATAGGACCAAGTCAACCCAAGGCTATATCACTGAAGATGTTGAAATGTTATCTTCCTTTCACAAGGCTATGACAAGTGAGCAATTTCAATACTATTTATAAAAATACTCCACAGTAGTATAGATTATTTGTATGAGAAGTCCTTCAGTTATGACTGGCTTTAATATATCACAGATAATAATGCTCACTTCTGAGTCTCAAGGAGGCATAGTCACCTCAGTTTGAAGGGAATCCTTGTGACTAGATATATGAACTTGATAACATGCCAGAGAAGAGGCATTCTACAACACTGCAGGCAGGATCTAGGACTTTTCCACCTAAGAGCTTATTTGGTAGCAGTGAAATTTTATCCCAAAGATATACAAAGTTAAGCACTTGGACACCCATTCTGTGATAAGGGCTGTGATGGTTAGTCATGATTATCAACATGACAGGATTGCAAATTCCACAAGAGATTAGTAAATCCCACCTCTGGGTGTGCTTGAGAGCCTTTGCAGAAAGTATTAAGTAAGGAGAGAAAACTCACACCAAATTAGAGAAGTTCCATCTCATAGGTTTGGCACCAGAAAAGTAGAAAGGTGGGTGGAGGAAAAGACTGGCCAACACAGGCATGGTCTCACTCTCCTTCCTTGACACCTTGGTATGAACTGCCATGCTTTACCCTGCCCACCCCCACCATGATTGACTGAAACCAGGTGCCAAAATAAGCCCTTACCATTCATGGTTTTTGTTAAGTTGGTGAGTTGATTTTTGCTTGTTTGTTGGTGTGTATAGTTACAACAGAAAAATTTTACTTTAAACTATGAAGAGCCATAAAAGATTTACACAAAGGGCAGTAGTTTGTGTTCAAAAACATTTGAGAAAATTTGTCACGTAGTTCACAGATAATGGACTGCAAGAAGAGACATGGAGGATGGTGAAGACCTGTAATGAAATTGTTAGGAAGAACATTCATAAAAGAAAAAGGCTGGATGTAGGTCACATCCACAAAAACAGAAAGGAAAGGTCGGAGAGCCTTCCTAAAGCAAGAACACAAGACAAGTGGCAATTGCTTCTTGTTTACTTCAGTATTTTTTTAATCATTCAACTCTGATCAGAGTCAGGAATGAGTTGATTTGTGAAACATTAGCTCAGTAGAATGGGTGACAATTTACTACTTAAAAGGTCACAGAAGTCAAGCCTGAAAGCTTCTTATTTGGATGAAATTACTCAAGTCGTGTTTGAAACAGCGTTTCTCGCATATGCTGGCTTCCAAAATTTAGCCAGTCCCCTCAATTAGGCCTTTTCATCTGTGGAACTTATCCAATACAGCAATGTTCTGTGGCCTTTGATGTCCTTTCGTATCATATCTGACACAGAGAGAACCCTCTGTCTGAGCTGCAGACAGAAAATAACATTAAACTCTACAGCAATGTAGGTTCATTACCACTTAAAAGGATTTTGAAAACACAGAGGTTATGAATTTGACCATATAAAAGCTCTTCTTCTCTTGTTGGCACTTAAGGTGATGGCAGAGAGACAAATCAGTTTTGAGGGGACACGAATAGTCACAACAACAACAAAAGAATCCAGAAGTTCTGAAATTTCATAAAAGTCTAAAAGGAAAGCAATCACATTTCGTATCTTGACTTTTAGTACAAGTAAAGAGACTACAGTTGAATGATGGAATAATTGTGACGTAAAGTGTGCCAAATTTGAATAAAGCCACCTCAAGCATTTCTTGAGGCTCTAGTGTTACAGGAGATAATCAGGCATTTTATCTTTGTCGTTTCCATTTCTCCTGCATGAGAAACCTTGGCAGGTGCACAAGTGGATGCAAATAACTTGCTTGAACTTTATAATATACTCTATGATTTCTTCAAAGTAGAGCATTCTCGGATTATACAGGAACCTCCAGCACATCGTGAGATGATAACGCTTCACAGAAGATGACACGTTAAATTTGGAAAAGTCTTTGAAAATTATATAGCCAACCTCCCACTCAGCATAGAAATACCTTCGTGACAAGGATATCCCTGACAGAAATTATCACCCAGACAGTCTGAATGTTCTGCAAGTATTTTATTTTATAACTCCACTACAATTTTTTCTTCTATATTCTTATCAAAGGCGTTTTTTTTTAAAAAAAAAAACTTGAATGAAGCCAAACCAAATGTTCAGTAGCACCAGAATCAATCAAAAATACTTCTATTTCTTGTTTTAATATTTGATCTCACCTTCCCACCTTGTTCCTAATAATATAAGACCTAAACGATTAAATCTCCTGAAGCCAAACTTTCTAAATAGAGAAGCCCAGGCGCTCCATGAAAGGCATTCATGTGTACCAGGGGAAATCCTATTAACAGGGGCATGGCTTGTCCTCTGCGACTCCGTAATAGATTCTGGTCATTGCCACTTTATTTTCAAAGTGGTTACAAATGAGCTGCTCAATAATTTATTCTAAAATAGTTCCATGGCTCACTGTTAAATTCTCCATAATGTACATTCAGGGTATAATTTATTGATTCATTCAGTTTGAAAAATACTAATGAAGTACCTTTGTGCATCATGCATTTTTTCTTTGTTTTCAAGCTGGATTGTTCCACATATTCTCTGTATGCCAGGAGAAAATGTAAAACAGTAGGGAACGGGAAATAGAGGAACTTTGGAAGCATATATATCTTAGTTAGGGCTTCTAGTGTAGTAAACTAATATAACCAAGAGCAACTTGGGAAAAAAAAAGTATCTTTCCTCTTAGGTCTTACTCAATCACTGAGAAGAGTCAAGGCAAGAATTTAACGGAGAAGCCTGGAGCCAAGCTCAGAAATAGAATAGAAACAGAAATAGAATAGAAATGAAGATGCAGACTATTCGAGAAGGGAGGCTCGCTACACATGGCTTATTCAACATGATTTCCTATAGCACCAAAGACCTCTTATCCAGAGACATCACCAGTAGTGGGTGGGACCCTTCCACATCAACCATTAATCAAGAATATGCCCTATAGACTTGCCTATACAGGCTGATCTTCTCTCCTGGAAACATATTCTCAACTAAGATCCCCTCACCTATGCCTAGGTTTATGTCAAGATGACAAAAAATGAGTCAGCACTACCCTCTAAGAACATTAACTGAGACTATGTTTTCTACAAGATTTCAGGTCTCTGTTGAAATATGGCCTATAAATAGAAGTTAGATTTTCCAAAGAAAACATGAATAATCACTGTTATGAAATTACCGTGTTTTGCGATTCTAGAGATATACTTTTAGTCCCGTAAGTAGGATCAAACGAGAGAACGTTAGACTAAGGTCGGAGAGGCTTAAGGAGGTAGTGATGGTTTGAAAGAGAGCACCTGCATAGGATCCTATGTTTGCATGCTCAGTCCCCAGTCCCTGGAACTGTTTGGGAAGGATTAGAACATATGGTTGTTGGAGTAATTATGACCTTTATGGAGGTGATATGTCACAGCAGGGTGCAAAGTGAGGATTCAATGTCTCTCCTTCTCTGCCAGCTGCCTGAAGATCAGGATGTAAAGCTCTCAGTTCTGCTTCAACACCATGCCTGTCTGCTTTCCACCATGATAACCATGGGCTAACCTTAAAACTGTAAGCAGTTTCTCAGTTAAATGCTCTCTTTTATAAGAGTTGCCTTGACCATGGCGCTTTATCACAGAAATAGAATAGAAATGAAGATGCAGACTATTGTGAGAAGGGAGACAAAAGAAAACAGAGTTCAGTGGAGTTCTAATAATCAAGAGTATATTTTTTCTGGTTTGTACTTCTGTTTTTCAATTACTATGAGTAGGTGAGATTGTGCGGGTATATGTATCAATAGGAAAGTCAGAACAAAAGCTGGAAAAGTATACTGACTGTCACAGAATATCTATTTTCTGAGCACATGAGAGACAGTGTTTTGTGACACACGCCAGTATGAACTCAATCAAGGTGAGACTATGAAGCCTTTATTGTAGGAAACTGAAATGGGTTCTTGCATATCTTGATAGGGAAAATATCAGTGGATAAATAATAACGCCAAGATGTTTTATGTGAATGAGTGAACACTGTGATGAAAGAAAAAAAAAGACTAATCCCAGACAAACCATGGATCACTGTAGTGGGGGTAAATCTCAAAGGCAAATATTTAAGATATAGACATATTAGAGATCAGAAATCAAGTATCGAAAATAGGGAAACTTTTATGACTGAATATCAGGAAATCACAAACTGATCAAATTCAAAAATTTATCAGATATTTGATACAAGCTACACATTCCTTTTACTCACTTTTATTTTTTTATTATTTTATTTGTGTAAGAATTTTAGGTGAATGCGTGTTTGTACACCACTTTTGGGATGTGGTGCCTAGAGAGGCCAAATGACAGACTCATATTCCGAGGAACTGGAATTACTGATGGTTGTGAGTTAATATGTGGGTGCCAGGAATTTAACCCAAGTCATTTGGAAGAGAAGTCAGTCCTCTTAACTGTTGAACCATCTGTCCAGTCTGCACATTCATTTTATATGAAAATAAAGAAAAATAAAACAGGAGAAACTATACATTTACCTACCATAAACCAATTTCTTCTGCTTCTATTAGACCAATGTACCTTAAGCATGAAAAAGATTGAAGTTCTTGCAGTAAGGAGGCCTGGAGGCTTGATCATAAGTTTCCAAATTGTTGGACATGTTAAGACTAAATGTTAAGAATTTTGTAAAAAGTATCTAGTTACACTGAGAACTCATTTACAGGTGATAATGATGAATTTATAATGTTTGAAATTTTATTCAATTCATTTACAATTCATTCAGTAGGTTGCTGATATGAGAAAGGAGGAAATGATTGATAAAAATGTCCGAGAGGTACTGGATGAAGCCAAGGAAATATGATAATTATTGAAATTAAAATTAAAACATTGGGAGGCTGGGACTTAAAATGTTATCTTTGTGGAGGTACATATCCGCCAGGGTGAAGAGAGAGTGAAAACGGAAAAGATATCAAGGCGTGAAGGCCTCCAGTGAGAGAGGCATGTGTATAGCATAGGGTTATGTCACACATTCATAAGAAAGGTTTGGGGCTCAAACAGCCTGATTATTTACCCTCCAAAGCTGAGCTGTTATGCCACAGAAAAAGAGACACCATGTTTCCTAATCATGATCTCAGATCCCACCAAGGAAAGTCCTTGATATATGCAAATGGAGAAAAAAGCAACCTCGCCCGGAGAGGCTTGCAGACGGGTAGAGGTAGCCGACAACATTTTCCTCTATTTCATAAGCTAGAGTAGTTAAGGCTTTAAATTCCTTTGTGGCTGCAGAAGATACATAATTTGAAATGTGGGTGAAGTATATATGATGCCTATCATTATAATTCATAAGCAACCATGAATGCTCAGGTGTTCTAGGAACCCCTGTACCATGGCAGAGTAAAGAAAATTCATGTTTGCAAAAAATGCAAGTCAGACTAGAAGGGCGAACTCTTTGAGATGATGCTTTAAATACCAGCAGCTCTCACACAACAGCAGACTCTCTAAGCAGTTCTGAACCCAGGCCGCGTTCCTCCAAGTCTCTTAGAACAGATTTCTGTTTATTATGTGTTTCCACTTCACAGACTACATTCATATTGTGAGATAAGACCCACTTTCGCCAAACTTTTACAATAAATGCAACGCATAGGAAAAGTAAGCAAATGGCTACATCCACAAACTACCATACATTTAAAACTCTCTTGTATCTTTGGCCGTGAAACAATATGGGTGTGATTTCTCCTGCTCCTTTGCATTACTCACTCAACAACCCTGCCTTTTGATGGGAATTGTCCTTTCAGCCATTTGTAATGAGCCCTTGTAACTAAACTTTACACAATCATCACTTCTTTTGTATTTCTTAAGAAGATTGATTTTCAAATCATTTCCAATTGACCTGTAACATAAATATATACTGACAAACAGCTCCTTTTCGCTTCTACATGTAGGTTACAGCATTCCTGTTTTCCTGTGTGGCCCTAATTGCAACATCTGTTTATTCCCGTACTAAGTTACTAACCTTTGGAGTAACACTAAGTGCTGGAAAAGGGTAACTTCATTGCTGTGCAAAGAGACTGGAAGCTTAGCAGAATATCAAACATGTATTCTCAAAAATTGTCTGGGAAGGCAATGTCATCAAAACCCACCCATGATTCTGTAAACACAGGATAGCACATCTTGTTCTTCAAGTTTCACTAAACAATTGGGCTTCTTGAACTGTAATCACTGTTCTATAATGGAAATTCAATCATCATAGTTCCTAATCACTTCAGTCTAACATCAATTAACAAGCCTCCGTTGCTTCAAAGAGAATTTAGTGAGTGTGGAGAAAAACCTTCTTTGAATAAGAACATTTGTAATTCACAGGAAAAAATTTAAAACCAAAGTTGACAAGTTACTCAAATTTAACTAAATTTTCATTCATTCAATTTATAATTTCAGTTTTTAAATTTGTCACTGTTGACAAAAAAAAATGTTGGGAAAGTCCAAAGAGAAATTACACAAGGTGAAATTATAAAGATCTCTTGCCCAGAAGAAATGCTGGGTATGAAATGGATAATTATGAAATTCTAAAATATATTATGAAACCTCCGTGATTTCAGCATAAACTTCACTTCAGTATTTGAAGATGACTATGGGGACAAGAGTCTCAAGTCTTCACATATGAATAAAACACTACAATTCTCCTGTTATCAGAGGCTGATTGTCAGAGCTTGAGGAAACCAGAATGCATGCTAGATGCCCAGGGGTAGCAAGGAATGTACAAGTTTGAAATCCTACAAGAGTCTTTGATGCATATCTCTCTAGTGGGGCACACCTGGACACTATTTGAGGAATTGCCAGCTAATCCAAGGATATTCAGAGACATTGCTTTTTATGGCTTAGAAAGAGTATCTGATGATTGAAAGAAAATTGCCAGATTTAGTGGTCTAGTATGATTTAGTTTATTGTTAATTATTTCTTTAATCAATTTCCAGCTTAGAAGACATTCTAAATTAAAATCAATTAAATTATTGTTTTATTATGAACTAATAAATCTAATTTGTAATTGTTGGGAATATTTCCAAAATACAGATCAGATACTAGAAAGACAGCTAAATTATTTTAACTGTATATTAAATTTTTTAAATGAGTTTTTATAAACAGCTTCTATGGACTAAGCAAAAGCAAAAAAACTAAGGTTATTGTGATGACTATTTTTGTATTTTATGTGTAAAGAAGAAAAAAACTTTAGTTTGGGTGGTTTGTGTCATGGATTTAGTGAGCAGAACCAGAAACTCTACTATATACAGGGCCACTCAAACATGTACACCTTCATCCAAAATGAAGAACAAATACTTGAGAAATGTTTCACAAGAACCAGTGCAGAGCTGTGAAATACAGGCTTGTGGTAGCAAGAGCTAGAAGAGAGTGGAGGATGAGAATTCTGCCCAGGATGCTTTTGTTCTAGAAAGGCTTCATCTCACAGATGCAAGTATGGAGGGTTACACAATAATTAAATATTGCTATGATTAGTATGGTTATATGTAAGGATAAAGAAAACATGAGGACAATTATTTGGTATCTACTGAACTCAAGGTTAAGGGACAGTTTTTCAGTATCCAGTTCAGCCACCCCCAAACAGAAGAGACCTTACCCACATCTTCATTTTTTCTTTGTTTTCTGACATTCCTTTCTTAAAGAAATGGTGACAGAACCATACAAACCACATTTGCAATGTCTACTTACTTTGTCAAACATAATTTAAGATAAAAGAAAGATAAAAAGAAAATTTAGGATCACACACGCACACATAGTTAGAATACAAATAATAGAAATATTGTTCAGATGATGAATTTTGAACTTAAAAATAAAAGTATTTGTAAATCTTAATATAATGCATTTATAAAAAGAAGAAAATAGAACTTGTCTTTGAATAAATAAGTATTACCATCAATTTCTAACAAGATTAAGCAAAAAAAGTTAAAACATTTCCTTGGGTACATAAAGTAAAATATGATTTTATGGAAGTTGATTAATAATGGTTGTTGCATAAATGTTACAGAATGGTAAGTCTTGTAATTCTAAAGATAATAGTTCATAAATTAATTTCAACCAAAATAGTATTCCTGATGATTTCAATATATACGATACCAAATTTGAGGCACTGTGTTAGTGTTGTAGCACACACCTATAATCCCACAATTTATGTTTCTGAGACAGTAGGGTATCAAGCTTGAGATAGAGAACCATACAACCAATCAGACAACAGCAAAAGTTTTTGGATATTTTTGTTTGAATATATTAAAGGATTCTTAGAATGACTTTATCAAATCACTAAGCAAATAACCAAATCATTTGGTGAACATTATGCAAAGGCATAAATGCAAAATTTTACAGAAAAGAGCTACAGAATTATTTATGAAAATATGCATTTTCGACAAAGGAAAATATGAGCATTTTCATTTTGCCTTAGTATTTGTAGAGTTTGAGTACTGTTTCTTCCTGAGATTATTCAGTGACTAATGTTTTATTTTTTTTTACCATTAGTACTTACATCTTTGATATTTAGAGACTTCTAGCCCGAGTCTTTGCCCCAGCAACTCTATTTTTAGGAATATGATTGCAATAAAACATTGAAGTAAGTTGGACAGTGGTGGCACATGGCTTTAATCCCAGAACCTGGGAAGTAGAGGCAGGCGGATCTCTGTGGGTTCTAGGCTAACACAGCCTACAGACGGAGTTCCCAGGCAGCCAAGGCTACAAAGAGAAACCCCATCTTAAAAATACAAACAAACACAAGAAAATACACATTTATAAATTTATTTCTTGATGTACTTATTTATATAGAATATAGCATCAACAAACATCTTAATTTAATAAGTGTTTTTTTACATACTAGGTAATTACAAAGAGTTATGACATATCTTTAAAGGTGATTTCATAATGACTTTCTTCACAGATATGGAGAATGGCCTATAATATGTATACAAATTCAGTAAGAGAGAGGCAAAAGCAAGCAGCTATTTGATATTTATTGTTTATGACTAGAATGATGGAAAGAGCCCTGGTTAGGCAATACATCATTGTGAGCCATGGGCCCCTGGGTCCAAATCTGTTTCTGCCACTGACAGACATTGTGATCTCAGACAAATTGCTTAACTTCCCACTTCCTCACACTGGAAAGAAACAGGTGTATTGTTGGCTCTTCTGTTCTATTTCTTCATGTTCTTGGCAGAGCTCTTGCCTAATATAGCATTCTGGGACTATCTGGTTGTTTAGAGACAAACCTTGTTTTAGTGTCTTATGAACTACGCTGATACTAAAGTCACACATAGCGGAGACACAGGCTAATTATATGGTCTCGAGAGCAGCAACGTACTGTGGGAGGAAGAAGACTGAGAGGAGAACTCTATTTAAACTTCTAAAGTTAGCCAAAAGTAGGTTGAGTGCTCTTGATAGCATTGCCAAAAGCAGGTGGGGGCAACCCTTTCAAACTCAAGAAATTTGACATCTGTAATTTAGAAGGAATGTCGGGGTGAGCTTTAAATAAGAAAACCATGTACTAAAAACCTCTTTAGAGCGGAAAAAATCAGATGTGTTCTGAAATGGCAAACAAATGTTCTCAAGATTATTAAACTTCTGATCTTTTTCTCAGGGGGAAAGATGATAGATTTAAATTTTACTAACAGGGTGCCCTCGAAATATATTGTTCAAGATACATAATCCTTTCTGGTTACTCAAATCAATGCCAGACTGAACTGTAAGTGACAAGCTGCTGCATAATCACTGTGCAGGGGGAATGAGTGTAGAAAGTGATTCAATATGGCCAGGACACCCTGCCCTGGATTTTCAGTTGCTTCCTCTAACTGAAAACTCCAGCATGTAAGATTAACGACTTGAGAAAGTAAGTTTGTGAACACAATTACAGAAGGACCTGCCATAGTGTGTACTACATTGTGTAACCCTTGAGTCGTGTGGAACAGTGTTAAATTTAAGAAAAAAATTGCATTTTAATGGAACTATTTTTGATTTTTTGAGGGCAGTGTGTGCTATCCTCATTTTAAAAGCACAAGCCTTGGGTGATCCCTAGGAGATCAAATTTCTCACTTAGAGATAAAATAAAATGCTAGGATGGCATTATGCAAGCATTTTGAATTTGAAAAAATAATCTGTCATGCTGTATAAGAGAAACTCCTCACTGTGGTGTGGGATTGGCTCGTTCACTACGGGTTGGGGGAAAAGCTGGAGCTGCACAACAAGCTCTAGCATAGCTAACATCTCCTGGCTTCTACAGAGAGTTATGCAATAGTGAGTAATAATATTGAGCCATTTGTATATTATACAAACCTTCACTTTTAAGAATGAAGATTGTCTATCCCTGAATTATGATATACATTCATACATTTCTTACACTTAGAATAGATAAAAATTGCAAATATCTCAATTATACATTAAGATTTATTTATACAGACTATAAGTCTACTGATGGCTAAATTATCTCAAATGGAACACATTTGTGTAAGAACCAACTTTATCAGCTCAGAGGGCTACATTTTTTACCTATCATCTTTTAATCAACATTAGGTTTCTTAGATTTTATGTATTATACTTGTCAATGTGGTCTGGTCATTCTCATTCTTCATATAATTCCTTCATTAATACAGTATAATGTATGCATTTCTTTAATATTTAGGCATTTCAGTGATTCCGAGTTAGGGCTATCAAACATAGTGCTATTTTAATTTGTCAGGCACATTTGAATTGAATACATTCCTTTATTTCAGTTCTTTTCATACCTAGAAATGGAGCAGTTGAGTCATAGGCTATATGTGCATTCAAAGTTAGTATATAATGTCAGTTTCTCAAAGTGGAGTTTCCTGATTTTTATTTTTACTCAACATTTATAAAACAGAGAAAGAGAGATGCAGTATGAATTTGAGGACAGCTAAAACTGTATACTAAATGAGTTCCTGAGAAATAAGAGCCACCTAGCAAGACTGTCAGAATTGGGAAGTGTCTATATACAACTATCGTGCCTGTGTCGTTTCTTTGCTTGAGTAGTTTGACAAAGTTTGGGCTGTTTGCACAGCCAATGATTTGGCAAGAATATGCTCTTCTGTCCTTGTAGAGAATGAAAGCTATAAATAGTTCCTAGTCACATGTGATGACCAAAGTTTAAATTTATTTTTTTATATCATTTCACTTTCACCAGTAAAGTATGAGAATTCTCTCTGCAGTGCATCCTTGTACTATACTAGCCCAGAATGGAGTATATTAAAAGCTTAATTATTAAGGGGGTGAACTCACAGAAAGGGTAGTGATATACAGACCTTTGCATGCGCTAGGAACTGAAACCGAATGCAGCAGCCAAGAGGCCTGCACATGCTTTATATCTGCCTTTATTGTACAAGAGGCCACACCCAAGTGGGCTGGAATATTAAAGGCTATTGGCTGTAAGAGTTTCCACAGCACATCCTCTCAACACATTTTTTAAAAAAAATTAAGTCTTCTTAATTTTAATTATTTTTATAGATTGTCCAGTCCCTATGGTGAAATACCTTGCTAAGCTCTGATGCAGGTGGTGAAGGGCTTGGTCTGCCTCAGTTGGTATGCCAGACATTGTTTACTCTTCATGGGAAGCCCTGCCCACTCTGAAGAGAGGATTGGAAGTGGGATGGGGTGGGAAAAAGGGGTGAGAGAAGGGGAAGGAGGCTGAAATAGGATTAGTATATAAAATGAAAAAAATCTTATATAAAAATGTAGAAGGAAGAGAAGGAAGAGGAGGAGAAGGAGAAGTAGAAGGAGGAGAAGGAGAAGAGGAAGAAGAGGAAGATGAGGAAGAGAAGATGAAGATGAAGAAAAGGAAGAGGAAGAAGGCAAAAATTAAATTGATGATATTTAAGAAGAATCTGTATTAATTTCACCAAAACTCGTTTCCTGTGTCTCTTGAGAAAAAAACATAATTTTTAAGTCCTGTTCAGATTATTTTCTTTGAATTCTTATTGCTGTGTGCAATGTTCTAACTGGCCAGTTTGAAAAGAGAAGGGATGTATTCTGGCTCATACTTCATTCAGAGAGAGAATGGTATCGTGGAACATTTAAACCTACAGAGCTCAAGGAGTCACCAGGGTTGCAGATTTATGTTATTTCAAATCCAGTAACACTTTTATTTATTTATGTGTGTGTTGTGTGTGTGTGCTGCCAGCAGATGATGAAAAGCAACAACAAAATACTTTTATTTTTCCATATTGCTGACACCCCCATTGTTCTATGCTCTGATTTCTTGTTGAATTTTCTTTGTATTCAAAGAATGTCTTAGAGAACAAAGTTATTATTTTATTTTAATATAACATATTCCTATTTTAATTATGATATCTGATCCATTTACTTTTAATATAATTGTGCAGTTTAAGTGGAGCCATTATTTCCTTTTATCTTTTTCCAGTATCTTATTTCTTAGTTTTTCCTTTCTAGCATTCATATCAACTTATGCTATTATTACTCCATACTCATTCTGTATCACCATCTAAATTATACATTCTTTTCTTATTCTTTTAATGCTTACTGATTAAAAATTCATTTGTGATGCATTACCATGTATGTTATTAATAATTTCACTTCCCTTTAGTGTAGTCATCTTAGAATACTTTCAAGAGTCACTCTCTCATGTTTTTACTGTTCTCTTAAGCAAATGTAAGCCTATTTTTACATTATAAGTTTTCACAATCAAAATAATGTTTTGATAAGTAACTTTTTTAAAATATTTATTTATTTATTTAGAGACAGGGTTTCTCTGTGTAACAATCCTGGTTGTCCTGGAACTCACAGAGATCTAGATGCCTCTAACTGTTAAATGCTGGGGTTAAAGGAATGAGCCGCCAAAGGTAGCTTTTTATTTAACCTAATAGGTCTCTTGTATCTGTTTGTATATACCAATTGATGTCAGTCTCATAGTTTTTTTATTTGCTGGAAACATAATCAACTTATGTTTGTTTTTGAAAAATATTTGGGTAAGCATAGAATTGTAGATTAACAATTATTTGAACATTTTAAAGATATGAAGTCAATGGCTTCTCATTTCTTTAGATTCTGATATGTCATTATTGTTATTGCTACTTCTATTATTGTTGTCATTCTTCTAAAAATTATGTCTTTTTATTATCTGTTCTCTTAGAAATTGATTAATTTTCTACATCATACAGCGATTTAACTGAAGGTTCCAACTACCTATTTTAAATTAGTTTTTGTCCTCCTTCCTTCCTTTACTTTCTGTTGGAGCCACACAGGCTCCATTATGCAGATTCATATCTATTTTGCTTTTTTATTATAATTATATATATATATATACATACACACACACACACACACACACACACATATATATATATATATATATATATATATATATATATATATATATATTACTCACAGTATCTTTTTGGAAGGAGGTCAATGGTTGGTTCCTAGCCATCCAGCTAGCTTAGACCCAAAATAATTACAGAGAAATTATATTAATTAAATCACTGCTTGACCCATTAACTCTAGCTTATTATGGTCTAACTCTTACATATTAATTTAACCCATTTCTATTAATCTGTATATCACCATGAGTTTGTGGCCTACCAGCAAAGTCTCAGTACACATATCTCTAGTGGTGGCTCCATGGTTTCTCTCTAACTCCACCCTTCTTTTTCCCAGCATTCAGTCCAGTCCTGCCTCCCTAGCTCTGCTCACCCCACCCTGCTCTGCTATAGGCTCAAAGCAGCTCTTTATTAACGGTGATCACGGCAGAAGAGGGAAATCCCACATCAAGATCTGCCTGCCTCTGCCTCCTGAGTGCTGGGATTAAAGATATGCCCCGCCACTGCCTGGCTATTATTATTATTATTATTATTTTTTATTTTTATTATTGATATATTTTGTATATTTTTATCAACCTGTGAAAACTATCCTTTAATTTCTATATTTCCTTTCTTTTTTCTTTTTTGATTATTGGAGGCAAATTTTCTCTATGTAACCCTGGCTGTCCTGGAACTTACTCTGTAGACTAGGCTGGCCTCAAACTCACAGAGATCTGTCTCTGCCTCTGCCTCCCAAGTGCTGGGATTAAAGGAGTATACCACCACTGCCCAGGCCCATAGATTACTTAACTGCAGTTATTGTAGTTTTGATCCTATTATATTTATTTTATTTTTGTGGCATAATAAACAACCAACCTGTCCACTGTTGTTAAAAATTTTAAATTTCTAAATCTTAAAGCATAGTGCTATTTTATTTATGTTTCAATAAATAAAGCTTGCCTAAAGATCAGAAGGTAAATGTAAGCGACTAGATGTCAGGCAGTGGTATCACATACCTTTTATCCTAGGATTTGAGAGACAGAGGCATACGGATCTCTGTGAGTTCAAAACCACCCTGGACTACACACAGTCAGTGCAGAAACAGAATCAGGTGGTGGCTCCAAATCCCAGCACTAAAGAGGAATATAAAACAGAAGGAGACAGAGGCTCAGGTTTTCAGTCCGTAGTCACCCAGCCTTGGTAGAAGTAAGACTTCTCTAGTGGCTTGGCTGTTTTGTTTTTTAATCTTCAGTTTGAATCCCAATATCTGTCTCTGGGTTTTTATTAGTCATGGGACATTAAAGTATTAAACAGAGTCACTTGATGGGCATTGGTTCTGATCTAAATGTCAGGTCATCCAAAAATTTGAGCATAGGTTCTATGCCTCCTCTTAGTCAATGATAATAGAGTTCTATGTCAATGCATGCCTCATGGTTTGCAAGTAATGAACATTACAAATAAAAGCTGTAAAGTCTGCAGTTGGAAAGCTGTCTCAAAAGGTAAGCATAGGTGAGACCTATGCCTTAAGACTGGCACCTTAAAGTTGATTACCAGAACACACAAGGTGAAAAGAGAATCAACTCCGAAGTTGTTCTCTGACCTCTTATAAGTAAGTATACCATGGTGTTTACACACCCACTCCACATAAAAAAACAAAAGTAAAAAAATAATCCTATAAATGCTTAGGTTTTGGAGTCTGTTTTATACCACAGGAGTTCCAGACCTAAAAAAAAAAAAAAAAAAAAAAAAAAAAAAAAAAAAAAAAAACACAACTTAATCCAGAATGGAGCCAATTCAAAAGTGCACTGGATTTAGTGGGTTGCTTTCCTATACTGTTAAATGTACCATAGCAAAATCCTTTCATTAAAGGCTTGGGAAACATTTCCTTCTCCTACAGGGAGATGGCAGGTGGTAGAATTGTCTGTGTGCCTTTTGCGGATTTTCAGCTTGATCTTGTCCTCTGCAGCTCATGTTTTGCAAATATCTCAAGAGGGAGGCTATTTGTGTGCCTATGGTATCTCTATTTTTTTCTTAGTTTCCCAAAACTCAATACGCAGTGCCAAGTCTAGACTTTGCCTTTTGTTATAGCTTGAATTGGTAAATGCTAGACTTTCATGATGAAATTATTATTTTCTTCAGATACATCAGAGATAAGTGTCCTCAAGGCCATTTGTTTGAACATCAGTATTTCTGCTCTGAATTTTCAATATTTGCTTCTTGGGTCTTTGTGGGGAGTAGATGAAGTCCTGAGTGAAACATTATTATTGATTTAAGCACAGTCATTTCAAGGACCCCAGTGCTTTAGACACTCGGAAAGGGTGAGGCTTTCCTTGTATGAAGCTCAAAGTAATGCCAAAGCTTTCCCCTGGTTCAAGTGAAAATGGTAATGAATGAATCATCCTTACCTAAAGCCAGTATATTCCAAAGTATCTCTTGTGACTTTCTCTTCCTGGATGGATTACTGCAACAGAGACCTCCTACAAAGATTAACTAACTGGTGTTCTACTTAGATCAGCTGTGTATAAATTAGTTTGACATGTTTGTTCATCTTCATCAGAGTACATGGCCAACCTGTTCTCAGTTTTTCTGTATCTGTGTCTATTATTTTTTCATTCTCTGTTACCCCTGTTAGGTCACTCCCTGAGCCATGCAAGTCACAATAGTTCTTCAGTCAATTTTTTTTTTTGCACACCTGTAACTTAAGTTACACATTTAGGGTAGTAATTAGCAGGAGTTTCAAAGACTGCAAGGTTATAGCTCTGGGTGATACTTGAAAGCCTTGTTGAGTTATATGCTCCATAACACACCAGTTCTCTCTTTTGCAGGAACCCAGATCATCTGTTCCACACCACACTCTTTAATGTTCATATGCACAGAAAGACAACTGAAAACTCTGGATTTACCAGGTACTATTTTCTCTGAAGCTGTCCTCAAGAATTTTTCCTCCTTCATCTGCTTTCCACTACTGCACTTGCATGCCTTCAAAGATATGTTTTTATCCCTCCCTGTACAGTATAGCAGTGTGAATCTACTATGGGTTCCTTATGCAGCTCAGAATTAGCAGTGTCTAACAGAGAACTACATGTTGATATTGAAGGTCATTAAGAAGGCAATTACTGCTTAGATATCCACAGATTTCATTGATCCCTATTGTATAAAATATATATATTCTGATATGTTATAGAAGATTACATTTGTGAAAACTATGCCAAAGGAAATGTCAACTGTTCATCTCTTCTGCCTACACATTTTTCATAGGAGTTTTCAACTATATTTCAGGAACAGCTCCTCTAAACCTTAACTGATGACTTGAAATATATGTCTACTTTCAGTCAATCTCTTGGTATGTCCTTCTATGTTATCTCCCTCAGCAATAAGGAGCAAATGTATTTTGAAATAAAATTCTTTTATCTGTGGTGGATTATATACAGAGAGACAGAAGGGGGATAGATCTTTATCCTTGCTACTTTTATCTACCATTTATAATTGAAAGCTGATGTTAAAAGGCCTTGATACCTATATAGTGCATACACACACAGACACAGACACACACACACACACACACACACACACACACAGAGACACACAGACACACACACACAAAGCTAACAATTTTTGAAGGATAAAGCTCTCTGACAATTTTGGACCATGTATTTTCATGTTTCCCCAGCTCTATCCTACATTTATTTGCTGAAGATGATGCAATAAAAGTGGAAAAAAGTTAATGTACTCTGAACTCCCTATACACTGGAGTCTGTTGTCCCTGATAGCAAGAACAAATTTATCTCACTGACTTTAACTTAGGAGACTATCCTGGGTCTACTTAAAACCCCTCAAGCTATAGGATTGCATGACAAATTACACTAGTTTCTAATCAATTTCGTCTTCCTAATGTTGGTAGCAACATCTGCCTGAGCCACAAAGGTGAACAAATAGTCACTAGAGATATCATTTAATTATAAATCACTTAAAAATGATAGTTTTCTTTTAATAAAATACTATACATCTGTATTGATGATATTCCAGCAGTAGTATTTGAAAATCTAGAGACAATACCTGTATTAAATTCCTGTATTCAGTGGTTTAAAGATTATCAATACCACCACATGATTTATTCATACCCTTCACTCAGTGCCCTCTAACACTGATCACAAGACTGAGTTTGAACTCTGTAATGAAAACTCCAGAGCTTAAATTCTTCATCAAATGCTATTTCTCTGGTACATTTGATGCACAGCTCAAGACAATTAAGGTAAGGGAAAGTTGTGCAGCTTGCATCGTAGACACTTTACAGAAATATTAGCACAGGAAAAACAATTCAGAAGTCAAGAGTCTTACATTACTCCTTCCTTTATCAGCACAGATGGAAATCATCCTGCTGAGACACATGCTCCCAATAGGAAGAGAGATGAAACAACGCCTATCTAACAAATAGGATGATTCTCAACATAATGTAACTTTTGAGTATGTACTTAGGGCTAAAAACGTTTTTAAAAACCTACTTAAGATGAGATTAATGTAAGGTACCAGCAGCAAGGTATTTCTTAGAATGTTCTATTATCCATTTTTAAGTTCTTAAGAGTTAGAAATGGATAAAACAAATTTCATTTTTACTTCTGAAACCACAATAGACACTGAGGCACCAGTATGATGTTTATATTTGTAAAATGAAAGCGAAAATCTTCCAGTAGACTCCTGAAATATTTTGGGTTAAACCCTGGAGGATATTTCATGAACAGAACTTGGTATATTCTCTATAATTTTGGCTATATGATCAGGTTGACAGAGAAGAGAGAAGTGTTAAACTTTTACTTTGTAAGACAAAAAAAAAAAAGCAAGTCTACTTTTCTGCTGTTACTGACTTAAGCAAAAATCCCCATGTTACATGTTTAAAAACAGAGATACTAGGAAAGGCCGTCCTTTCTTAGCTGTCACGTATACTGCACATTCATGACATGAACTTTTATAGAGTTATCCAAAATACCAAATGTGAAATCAAGTAAGACTCCAAAAGCCAAAACAGTCTTGAGAACAATACACTGTAGAGATAATCAACATTCACAAACCAAAAGGTTGTCTAGTAGTAATGACTTGTATCTCTTAGTTTAATTAATTTCTAAGATGTTACTTTATTTTCACAGAGATAGGAAGTTCACTCTATTGTCTGGAATTCTATGTAAATGGTTTGTGCTGAGTTCTTTGTTAGAAAAGTCCAGGTAACTGAATCAGTAGAGATTAGACCAAAGAAAGAGAATCAGTAGAAATTAGAAATGAACATATTTATCACAAAGAACATGCTTACAGTAGGATGTGTTTTTGAGAAATAATGGTGTCTGAGGCTTATAGGGTAGGTTAGACAAAAGGACAAGCTGACCTCAAAGGCTCAGGGTGAGACTGCTGATTCAGAATTTATTTCACTAATGAAGCTCATCTCTGGTGCAAACCTGGTTTTGCTTAAGTCAGGTTTGCCTGTGTGATTTCACCTATCTCCTTTGCTACTAGTCGGTCAATTCTAGATTTTAATCATATAAAGATATCTTCACACCAATGTAGTTAATACTACTTGAGAAGAATAACCTGAGAGCCTAAATCAACCAAACTGACACATCAGAATGACTACTTTAGTTACAAATAGAATTGTGAATTTAAGTATTGGTGGATTTCCCTACATCCCAAACAGAACTAAAAATTATGCAATTGAAATTCAAATCTTGATTTCCTAAAAGAAAAAAAATCAAAGTCTTACACTAAGAGAGTAAGAGAAATTTTAGAGCCTCCTTGAACAGTTTTTAGTTTAACTTTTGGAAATTCACACAATAATGAAAATAGAGATTATCTATATGAAAGTATCCTTCAATACAATGCTTTTGAACATCCCTTTCACCATACTTATTCTGAAAAAAGTGTTAAAATTGGATGATGTAATTCTATAGACACATGAAGTTTACCAGTCACTGACTAATAGCATTAATATGAATACAATGATACATTGATAGAGATTAGAAAGTCTTATTACATATACTTTGATTAGTATTTTAGAAATCTTGAATTAGATACAGAGAATATTCCAGCCATAGCAGTTATAGCGTGGGATATCTGCAGCATTTAAGAAGGAAAGGCATAAACCTAGAGCTTTCTTCTTAGAATTAGCAGCCATTAAAAATGTGTCTTTTATTCTAGCTCTCAGCATAAGCCAAAAGTAACTAAAGATTATTGCAAAAATTTTTATAAACCATAAATTTTGTAGAAAAAGCTGATTTGAATTTTTTGAATATTTTCTGGAAATTAACACTTTATATACATTCATGTAATCTCTGTCCTACTAAATACATAAATATGTGTTGCATCAAAAACTGTTTGGAATATCATTTTATAATCAAACTATTTCTATACATAGCCACCCAAGACTAGACTGCACACAAGAGAAAAACATCACCTTCAACAAACGGTGCTGTGGAAGGTAGGCATCCATACGTAGAAGAATAAAATTAGACCCGCAGTTACCAATATATGAAAACGCCACTGAAACTTGAAAGCCTGAGACTTCTAGAAGAAAACATTCTCAGTGCGCTACAAGATAGAGCTGTAGGAAAGAGCTTTCCGAATAGGATTCAATTCGCTAAGGAATAAGGACCACAAATTGACAAATGGGAACTCATAAAAATAAAAAGCTTCTCTACAAAAAAATGAAGCAAACAATTTGGTGAAAAGGAAGGTCACGGAGTGAAAGCAAAACTGTGTTGGCTGTAAATCCAATAAAGAGATAGCATCCAGAACATATGATATACCAATATCTAGAACATGAATATGTTATGATAATATCTATAAAACATGAACAAAAAGCAAGGATCAAGAAATCCAGCTACCCAATTAAGAAATTGGCTTTGTACCTGAACAGAGAGTTCTAAAAGAAGAAAATAAGCATGGTTATGGCTGAGAACTATCTTTAAAGTTGTTCAATTATATCCTTAACCACTGTGGAAATGCAAAGTAAGATTACTTTAAGATTTCATCTACTTCAGTCAGAATAGCTAAAAAACAAGAAAGCAACAAATGCTGATGAGAATGTGGGGGAAAGGGAACCCTCTTTACTGTTGCTGGGATTATACCCTGGTGCAGCCAACTAGTAAACCAAGGTGGGGAAATCTCAAGAAGCTAGTAGTCCTTGGCTCATGCCCAACGGACTCGACCTCTTGCTCCACAAATACTTGCTCATCTAGGCTCATTGCCATTCTCTTCACAATCGTTCAGAAATTGATACAAGCTAGATGTACCTCAACGAATGAATGAAGATATTGAACACACATGGAATTAAATTCTATTCATCTGTCATGAAAAAATAAAATCATGAGTTTTTCAGGAATGTGAATAGAAGTAGAAAATATTACACTGATTAAAACTACCCAAAAGTAAAAGCTGCAAATTCCCTCTTCTCTGTGATTCTTAATCCAAATCTTAAAATGTAAGCATATAACCTGGTGTAACCACAGAAACCAGGAAATGCAAACAGGACCTTTTTGGGGCGAAGGAGCTCTAGACAGGATAGTAGTAGAATACAGGCAATATGAGCATTAATGGGAAGGATGAGAAAATACATTAACTGAGTGAGTAGGGAGTGAGTAGTAGTATACATGTTTTGCCAATTGGGCTGATAACACTTCTCCCCAAGAGTTATAAACTCTATCAAAAACTCCTTGTCCAGGTATATAAAAAAAAAAAAAAAACCTTCCTTCAAATTTTTTGCCAGGACTACACCATGCCTTTCAGACACAGGACTTGGAAAAATGGCACTGGCATTGACCTGTCAGTCTCTTTCATGAAAACCCAGCTCTCATAATTTCAGGAAAAGTTATGAAATCAGTCAAGAGAGAAGAGCAGTCAATAAACTCCCATAGATGAGAGCCTGCAAACCCCAGTGACCATCATGACAGACAAGCCCCAAGAATGCAGTAATGCCAGTTATATTTTAGGAATAATAAACAGCCAGCCACCACCTGGGTTTGATTCCATTCAGTAGGAGATAATTTGTGTCTGGTGTAATAAACCTAGTTAACTATCCCTGGTTAATAAAATTATGAACACACAAAAACATTTTATTGCCACTCCTAAGCCAATATACTTTCCAACTTCATTCTAAATACTCCTCTTTATACACATAGGTAATTGTAACTCTAATTCCTCATCAAATAAGCTTCCTTTTCCAGCAGATGTAATCCATTACAGGAATCCATACCTGGCCAAAATGCAGAGCACACTGACCATATGTTGCCAAACCCTACTTTAAACATCTACAACTCAACACCTACATATAAAGTTCAGAAAACCTCATAGAAGAGAGAGCAGAAAGTTTATAAGAGCCAGAAGACCAGAACTTTTGCTTCAAGATATTATCTTCTGTAGATGACTGAAAAACTGCACCAATGAAGTATCAATAATGTGATTACCTAAATAAATAATATCATCATAATGATGATACTAGTTATCACTTCAGCATGATGGGGGAAGCTTCATAAGAACCTATATAAAGAACTACAGTTAATTAATGACTACTGAAATAAAAAAAAAACAGTCTTCTCCAGAGATGAGCCCTAAATACATATATGAGCAACAATGAATTCTCTCTCTCTCTCTCTTACACACACACACACACACACACACACTCCACCACCACCACCAGCAACAATAGTTGCTAATGCAGAAAGGGGGAAATCTTACAGTGTCCCACCCCTTGTCAAAGATTTAAAAATAACTAATAACCAATGAAAAGAGGAGAATTTTCCTGTTCCGCGATAAACCCTCAATTGTTTATCAAGTACAATTTGATGAGCCATAAAATCATATACACACAAGCCAAGACACACAAAAAGGACTCAGTAGGTTTAATTTATGTGTTTATGTACCAACTGTGTGTATAGCAATAATTTTTTAAAAAAAGAATATCAATTTCAAAGAGTGATGGCAAGTATTGAAAGAATTAGAGGGAAGGGGTCATGGGAAGTGTTGAAAAAAGGAAATGATATAATTATATTTTAAATATTACATTTTAATTTTAAAAACAGGTGATTCTATACGCCACTAAATTGGCCAAGAAGACTGACAAGCAAATTACCCACCAGCACCTGCCCCCAAAACTCACTCAGTTACTGATTCTTTGGGGAGAGAGTAATAGAGAATGCAGAAGTGTGCACATCAATGACTTTTTTTTCTTTCAAATTTCAAAAGAAAATGTCATCTTTGTCAGATTCCTAGCTTTGGTACTGTTGTGCTGTCTTGGAATGGGGCAAAAAAAGGAGGAAAATATGGAAATAAAATTTTATGGGAGGTAGCTGTGCAGGTGTGTGATCATGCATTACATGTGTGTGAAACTTCAAGGAATAAGAAAATACGTTAAAAGATATTTAATATTATCTTAAGGCTCTTCGACCTTCCTGGCATTCCTTTTGTAGGCTTCAGAGGAGGATCAGGGAGCTTTAGTTCGTCTTCTTTCTCATGCACTCTGTGAGCAGTTGTGAATCTCAATATTCAATTTGACTCTCTTTTGTGGCCTAGCAGAAAAATGAGGTGAAACTTGTTCCAGTTGAATGATCCCTCAAGTTCATGATCCTTCTCTGATCTACCTTTACTTATTTTTTCCATTTACTTTTTATAGTCCTCAGAAGTATCATTGTGAATTCTACCCAAAGACTTTTAGGCATATTCTGTAGGGATGTACTTATCCTATCTTTGTTAGAAATAGAATTGATACAAATTTGAGTTTAACATAGTGCATGTTAAATATTCTTCATGCTCTATAGTACATATACTCATCACTATTGTTTCACATTAAAACTGATTTCTATCTTCCACAGATTAGTATTCCTTTGTATATTTCAGCTATATTGATTTTTTTAAAAAAAATTAAAATTGAAATTAATACATTTCTTTTACCTTTCTTGTTGCTTTGGAATACCCAGCAAGAATCAACCCTTTATTTATTTAGTCTCCCACACATTACATATTTCCCACAGTTTATCTTCACAAAGTTGATTAAGAAGCACAAAATGAGAAAACTTTTTGAGATGATAGCACTCCAGTCTGCCTCCATCTCCCAATATGGCATAGCATATGTTTTTAATAAGTAAAAATATGATGTAGACATGGGCTAGACTACATATGCAACAAAAAGCTGACTGCTTCACAATTTATGCTTAAACATAAATAGGAATTTCCTAAAGACACATTAGTAAGATTCATTTGAGCTTGGGAAGAATTTGGGTTTTGCTCATCAGATGCTGCCCCTGACATGGCCCCAGGACTGCTACTTGCTTAGCATAACGTATTCTTAGCAAAATTAGAGCCACGGTGCCGTCATCAAGTACTTCATGTAGCGAAGAGGAGTGTGTGTTTGGTGTGTGAGTAAACACACAGACTTAGTTTTCCCCTTTGACAGGAGTTGTGTCTCATCTGGCATCTTTAAGCTAAAAATATTAGAGGATTGTTTTGACTATTACCTCTGCTACTGAACACTGAGTCCAGGAAAAGAATTCTAGGTTTGTGAAAACTAGAGACTTCCTTAGAAACTTATTTCCTATGCCTTTTTCTTAGTAGTCCATATTCTATAAAATACCTCTGCATGAGATTTCTTGTTAGCTGTGCAGCACAGAGACAGACAAGACAGAGTGCCTGGTTTCTAGACCTAGCTTTCCCCCACAGCACCATCAAATGCCCACATTGATGGCTGGAGTTCTCTAACACTGAAAACCCTAATGGCTTAATATGATTTCCAAATTTTGAAAATTAGAAACAAGGGGTGAAAGCCATTAGGATCTCATTTTATCAGTCTCCAAGTCTTCCCATATGAATGTCGTTATGATGGTGTGTTACTTTGAGACTCATCTGTGATTTGTAAAATTAAAGTTTTTAGTTAAATTTCAGTTTCAAGTCACATCAATAAATTCTTATGCCTATCAACCACAGTCAGTTTTTGACTCCAAGTGTGTTATTTTTCACGGTTCCTCAATCCATTAATGCCTCTGATCTCTCGCAGAAATCCATGTTACTTTTTCTGACCACACTCCAGTATAGAAGTAAAGGCGGTAAGAAACATCAGCATATGTCTTAACATAGCTGAATAAGCATACAATTTGACATTGTGTGCAGAGCTATTTAATTCGGAAATTGTGATATATTTTAAAGCCTATTAGTTTTGTGGATGCTAAGCACTCACCCAAATCCTCCCAATCTAATTTGTCTAATTAATAAAACACCCACTAAAGAAGCAAAGAATATGAACAGACAATTCACTGAATTGGAAACATAATTAGGCAAAATACATGATAGACAGATGAATTCAGCCTTGCTAATAGATGAGAAGGAAATGCAAATTTAAATGGCCAGAAATCATTTTGACATGCTGTATGGAGAAATTATGAAAGATTGATAGCATATAATAATGCTTAGGATTACACAGAGATAAGAAACTATATTTTATAAAGTATTATATAACATAGTATTTTCTGTGTCCTTTACAGAGTGTCTGACACATAGTAAACCTCAAAATTGTTTAAAAGAAATTCAATTTAAAAATTAACTGTATAATTAAATAGCCATTGCAAGTGTGAATTATTTTAAAGCTTTTAGAGAGCTATCCAGAAAAAATCATAAATATTTAAAACGCATTTAAATTTGAATGAGCATTGATACTTTAGACTAATATCATACATAAACAAAAGCAACAGTATTTAAGAATATATGCAGAATCATGTTTATTTCAGCAAAAAAAAAACCCGAAACTTAAAAAGTAAATTGAATAGGTGTATCATTGGGGGCAATATAGGATAATTTTATCAGTCCAAATCCCATAGAAAGAGAATCTATGATAATTTGGACAGAGTTTATAAACTAAGGGAGCATTTTAAAGAGTAATCAGCATGCTGGGGAAACAGAAGAGCTATTTCAGCAATTAAATTGTAGTAGCAGTGGAGTTTCTATCCTTCCAAGCAGACTCTTCAGGGACCAGAGCTCTCCAGGAGAAAGCGGAGTGGAGGGGCCTCCTTTGAAAGGAATGGCTGTTAGCTGCTCCAGCTGAGGGAGAAGCTAGAGGCAGGTGAATCACATGAAGGGGGCCAGTAGCCAATACCCGTTCCTCGGACCTCTGTATCTGTGTGTGTGTGTGAATACACGCACACGCACTCACACACGCATTCACACACGCACACGTGGGCAGACACGCACATCCATACACACGCACACACGTGCTCACACACATGCATGCACATGCATGCACACACACACGCACACACACATGCACATCCACTCACACATATGCACATACATGCACTTACAGATATATAATTTGTATGTGAGTACAAAGATATATTTCATATTTTCATGAGATATGCACCCATTGTGACACAAAAGTAGGCAGAGGAAATGCAATCTACCTTATTTATATAAGTATCTGTTCAGTCACATGTAGTGCTAGGATCAGGCATATAGCTTCAGGAATGTTAGGAAAATATTGCTACTATGTTTGTAAAAAACATTTTAAAATGCTCTTATTTGTGTGTGTACATGTCTCTGCGTATAAACACACATCCTGTGTGTGCAATGTAAAAATAAGGACATCAGATCTCTTGGAGGTGGAATTTCAGGTGGTTGTGAGTGGGCTGACATAGGTGCTGAGAAATAAACTCAGTTCTACAAAAGCAGCACACACTCTTAATTCATTTGGATTGTTTCCATTTAAAGGAGAATTGCTGAGTTACTGGGTAAAAACTCCCATGGTGAAAGTGCGACTTCTTTCAGATTTCAGAGCCCATGAACAGTTGAAACTCAAGGGCTAGTCTGCTGACATTGACTTCTTCTTCAAGAACAGCTTCTTGGTTCTCAATCATAGCAACTTACTAGTTGCCTAGTCTGCTATCCAATGAGCGCTGCCACTGGTACACATGTTCTTTTTCATTTGGAATGCGGAGATTCCACTCAGACCATGTTGATATGCATTATCAAATCAATTTTGTGAAGTATTGAGAAGATATCAGTTTCCTCTTTTTATGAAAATAATGTTTGTAATTTGAATATTCGGCAGACTTCTGATGCTCAAGTGCAGGCCACAGCAGTCAGAATAACAGACGAGCGAACTGCCTGCCAGATGAACACTGCCCCACTCCCTAGATTTGCTTCTGAAAGACACATTCCTCTGCCTCCCCCACAGTGCTATCCCACCTCAGTCCCCTCCTGCTGCTGTGCCCCTGGCTCCAACTGGGCGTGATGTCTGCTGCCCAAGAGCACATCACGCCATTCAGAAGAACAGTTGCCCTGAAGCAGGCCACACCAGTCCAAACAGGTGCAGGTGGGACAGTTTTGGAGAACAGGTGAAGGCCAAGCAAGCCAGAAGAACAGATAGGTGAACTGAGGCAGAGACTCCCTGCAGGGCCAGAGACCACACCTGGCACTAGAACCACAGATGGTAGGTAGCCCACCAGCAGACATACACTCATTCAGTTTCCCCAGTCCCCACTCCCTTCCTCATCACTGTAGCTCAAGCCCCTCCCCGGCAGCTAGGGCAGATACCCCTTGTTATACTAAAGGCCAAGCTAGCTGCCAGAAGCCCAGTCCACAAAGACCAGAAGACCAAAGAGGAAACAAAATCCAAGGAACAAAACACCCATCCAACAAAGATAAAGTCAGAAATCAGCACCTGGATCTATAATAATCCCCAAACAAGATGCCTAAGACTGTAAAAAAGCACAGTGGATTGCAGCCAGGGCAAGATGGCACCACCAGATCCCAGCGATCCTGTGACAGCAAAACCTGAATATTCTAATGCAGCTCAAGCAGGAGAAAATGACCTCAAGAGCAACTGTATGAAGATAATAGACATCCTCAAAGAGAATCTGAAAGAAATCCCTTCAAGAAATCAAGGAAAAAGCAAGCAAGCAAACAAACAAACAAAAAAATTGAAGAAATCAACAAATCCCTTAAAGAATGCCAAGAAAGCCAAGAGAAAACAAACAGGTGAATGGCACAGTTCAATGCCTGGAAATGGTAATTGAAGCAATAAAGAAAACACAAACTGAGGGAATTCTGGAAAAGTAATTTGAATATCAAACAGAAGCCATTTTATTTTCAGTAGGATTCACATTCTCCAAATGCATGCAAATACATTAGGCTTCTATATTATTATTTCAGCATAATTACTTGCAACATTTTGATGTGATGTTTTCAAAGGGTTTGGAGTGCTAACTGCAGTTTTCAGTGTATACAATATGTGATATCATGAAGTCATTGTCTGAGATGCCTAGAATGGAGAAACAATTTATTCCTGATTTCTATAAACTATATTTTTCTTTGTAATTTGGGTGAAAAATAGAATGTGCAGGTGAATAATCCATCACAAAAAGAAGATGCCAATTCTGTTTGTCTCATGTCACCCTCAGGACCGGAATTTAATTGGATCAATGAATGCTGGGAGCTGACCTACTTTTTATATGGGAAACATAAAACCGTTTGTAGGCAGCTTCCCCAATGCGTGGAAGTCCAGTGAGTCCCTTGGCTCAACCACAACTTATCTCAAAGCAAGCTTGATAGAAATTAATCTGATATAAATTCTTCTGTCTTCTTTTTCAATCAGAAGTCTCTAACACATGGCTTATATCGTATACTTACAACTGTGTACAATTCCTTACCACATCTTTAATAGATGTCTGTTTATATCATGTTTTTCCCTTTTCCAAATGTCATTGACTTTCAAACGTCAACGTTCACGTACTAACTTGCAGAAGTTGTTGTTGTAAAAGCACATGCTAGACTTGGTGTTGCTACAGATAACACTCTGTGCTCACAGCGCTGTCTCATCAGCCTTACCTGGGATCATCTTCAACACTTCAGGGCAAGACAGGAGTCCCACAACCAAGGGCCTGGAACCCAGCCAGTCTCACAGTAGTGAGTCAATCTGACACCAACAGTGAGGCAAAGCTGCATTTGGTTCCTTAGTCTTTTAGACAACAAACAGCTAGCATTCGGTTTGCTCTGTCATGTTTGTGTTTATTCCAGCATCTCTGCCTCTTTCTTTCAATGGAATATGATTGCTATATGGACAGAGAGTCTATTGGGAAGAATACAAGTATACCTGGGGTTATGTGCCAGCTATGTGAGTAAAAAAAATTCATTTTAGCCATGGCTGCAGATGTGGCGAGCACAATCCAACATTAGTGTCACCTTTGGTAACAATTTCAGAGCCATATTTAAGGTAAAACTCATCATGACTAAAAATTTACTTTAAAGATATTAAAATACGACTCCTGTTTAAACACCATGAAGCAAGTCTTGTCTTCAAGACGTTTTGATAGTTCTTAAACAGTGAACTTGTATATGTTACTACAAGGATCAATTTCGTTAGGTTTAAATTATAATAATTTAAAACAAATGTTCTACCAAATGGAAACTATCCCTGTGAAACTGCAGAATTAAAATTTCAATTACTGCTTGTTAAAAGCGTCCAGCTAGATATACACGGTACTAAAGTTACTAAGGAAATAATTGCTTTGTCCATGTTAAGTATCCATTTATCTTTGTAACCCTGTGTACCTGGATGAGGTTGTATAGAAGGTTCTAAATGCACATGAAAGCTTTCAAAACAACAAAAGAATGCCAAATTTTCCCTGGAAACATGTATAAAGTTTGAGCATCTTGGTACCTTCTCAGATCTAAAAGCTCATAAAATGCATCTATTTTGCTAGAAAATAGAAACGAGAGCGAAGAGCAATAAAAAGATAAACACAAATATAATGCATAGAAATAAACAAAGAAAAAATAAAAACACTCATAAGCTGGGCAGTGGTGGCACATGCCTTTAGTCCCAGCACTTGGAAGGCAGAGACAGGTGGATCTCTATGAGTTTGAGGCCAATCAGGTCTACAAAAGCTAGTTCCAGGACAGGCTCCAAAGAGCTACAGAGAAACCCTTTCTCAATAAAAAAAGAAGAAAGACACAAAGACTTAGTGTTAGTTAGTGTGCTAGAAACACAGAACAAATTATCACCAGTCGTTATGATGAATATGTAAGCTATAAAACTTCATATATGCTAATATCCTAGATAATATGTTTATATTTCTGTTGTTACCTGATATGGTGTTTTGAATGAGAATGCTCCTCCCCATAGGATCATATATTTGAACACTTCGTTATCAGGGACTGGAACTATTTATAAAGAAGTAGAGTTATGTTCTTGCTGGAGGAACTGGAGTGGGCTTTGAGGTTGCAAAAGCTCATGCCAGGCCCAAAGAATGGGTCTTTCTGTTGCCAGCAGATCCAGATCCAGAACTCTGCTAATTGTCCAACATCATGTCTGCCTGCATGCTGTCATGCTTCCTGGCATGACTCATAGCTGACCAGATAGATAACAGACTAAAATTCTGAAACTGTAAGTGAGCCCCATATAAATGTTTTCTTTTATAAGAGTTGCTGTGGTCATAGTGTCTCTTCAATGTGACAGAACACTGACTGAGACACATGAATAAGAATTCTCCAGCTGGTTTCTTGGCCTCTTCTTGCTCTCTCTCTATTCTCTTCTTGTTTGCTGTGTGCAGTTTTTATAGAGGAAACTGCACCAGGGTGCTTTTGTAATAAAGACAGCTCACAGTGGCCTGCAGATTGGAGACTTCTGATAATAAGAATTGAATAGCACTAAACCTTTATCAGAAGTCCATAGTTTAATAATGACTTGTATACTAAAAATAAACAACACATTTTTTTTCCTTATTGCCTGTCCACACCAATGATTTGCCCCCCCCCCACCTACATGACGATAATTCTCCCGTGCTGTGGTAGAATTTGAGGGGTAAGGCAGCTTCTTACTGCAAAAAGCAGTATAATAGTGGTGCATCCTGATGTTCTGTGAGATGTCCAGATGGCCTGGATTTCTTCAAAGCATGATATGAAAAAGGACAGAACACTATCATAGCCCATGAGTAAGACTATAACTGCATTCTGTTGTCTGTTCCTTTTGTTGTAATAGAGATCGCAAAGAAAACATCTACCAAATTAAATCAATGGCCACTTACTAAGCTCATGAGGTCATCTTAATTTGTTCACCAAAAACACCACTTTCAGTTCTATAGAAATAGTGAGGACTACTCTTATCTTGCATTTACAGTAATCCGTATTATAGTCTATTTTTTGTCAATTCTGTTTGCTGGGTTTTGCAGGGAAAGGTCTTGCTCATTTAGTGGAAACATAATTATTCCTGCCACCACTGCATCTTTTAGGTAATTACTGGAGAGACTAAATTTCCACTCCCATTCAATGATATATTATATTTGCAATACCGTGTGTATGTATTGTACACAAAACATCCATAAAAATAATACATTTAATAAAAACTTTAAAAATAAAAAAAACGTAATTTCTACTCTATAGAATAAGAATTAATATACTTCAATTATTTTCTAGATATTCATCATTTCAGTCAAACAAAAACCCTGAACTGGTCCTTCTAGTAGTCATCTGTCCTCTGATATTTGAGTGGTATAATATCACCCCTATTTGGGGGGGTCTTAAAACTCATAATTTTATTATTGATCTTAGTTTTGTATTGATTTTTCTTACTCATATGACTTGGAGAGACTTTAACGAGATAACTTCTCTATGATGTGGGCCAGTATTACCACCTTATTCACAACTCTCTGGTTAGTCACGCATCCTCTTGCCCTCACCCATGAACCACAAAAATGTAATGGTTTTCTGACTATATGTAGTATACACCATATGACGCAGTCATAGCTTTGACATCTGTATTTTATTTTTAATGTATACCATGGCAATTTCAACACTGACATTCACTTTAATTTAGCATCTAAGTAAGCAATATGCCATCAAATGCCATTGTAACTCTGCAACTATATCATTTCTCAGAGCTTTTGGAAGAATGATCAAAAATATTCCTGAAAAGCACCAACCAAAGGCATTTACTATCCTCTCCCTTGGAGTACACATTAAGAAACTATTCAAGGAATACACTGTCCCTTCTACCTCACTTATGTTATAATTATACTACTCATGGACATCAAAGGGAATTGATAAACCTTAATAAACAAACTCTGCAACTACTGTAAGCTGCTATAGTTTGGGGGATTTGGAGACTCAAGACTTTTAGATGTACTAGTTGCCCAGCCTTTCCAAGAAATATTTATTTATTTATTTTGCACAATGCACGTTTTTACTAGGAATTTAACCTTGGTACAGCTCTATGTCTAGTCTTCAGCTTTTACTATTTTCATTATGAACAAGGTGAGAACCTCTTATATACTCTGCGCTTCACACTTAGCTTTTATGACTGATCTGTAACTGTTAGCTTGTTACCTTTAATCGTTTATTGAACCGAATAAAAGCATCCACGTTCTAAAGCTCTTGGGGTCACAATTTACTCTAAATCTCTCAGATACCTAGTCCATTGCACTACCTCGTAAAATCAGTTCACAGTATGCAATTCAGTTAGCCACTGATAAATATTTTAAACACTATGTTGCCGCTTTATACTCAGGGGTTATCTGTTCTCATCTACTACCAATTATGGGGACTTCAATTACAATACTGCCCAAGGGGAATAAAATCCAGATTTGAAATTCCATTTAATGCCCAGTTTCTCCAACTCTGCTAAAATAGCATGTAATTTTGTTTGGGAAGCATAATGATTAGAATTCCAGAAGAGATTTGTAAAGAAAATGTTGATAGTTGAAGAAATGGCAAAAAGAAAAAAATAAATATGTAGTGGGAAAAAATGAGTAGAAATGGAAGTTCTATCAAATGCCTAAATTGTATTCCCATACACTTCTGGGAAAGCCATGTGCACAGAGTTATATAAGCGCTGGAAAGAGTCATCATTTCTCCATGGTGTTAGTTACTTTTCTTATTGTTGTGAGGACATACTAACAAAAACAACATAAGAAAGAATGCGTTTATTCTGTCTTTCAGTTCCAGGGTACAAACCATATGTGGGAGAAGGCTGGATCCTGTTTAATTTCTATTCTCTTAGCCTGTGTCTTTTTATAGGTAAATTGAGTCCATTGATATTAAGCAATATTAATGACCAGTCGTTGTTAATTCCAGTTACTTTTTGGTAGTAGTGTTTGTGTGTTTCCCTTTTCTGGGTTATGCTGGTGGATGGTTATCAGATGCCTGTGTTTTTGTGGATGCAGTTAGCTTCCATAGGTTGAGGTTTTCCTTCTAGTACTTTCTGTAGGGCTGGGATTATGGTTACATATTGTTTACATCTGTTTTTTGTCATGGAATATCTTGCTTTCTCCATGTTGAAATTTTCCTAGGTATAGTACTCTGAGCTTGTATCCATAGTCTCTTAGTGTCTGCAGCACATCTATTCAGGACCTTCTGGCTTTCATTGTTTCCATTGAGAAGTCAGGTGTAATTCTGATAGGTTTATCTTTATATGTTTTCCTTTGCAGCTCTTAATATTCTTTCTTTATTCTGTATGTTTTGTGTTTTATTATATGGCGAGAGTTTTTTTTCTGTTTGTTTGTTTTTGATCCAGTCTATTTGGTGTTCTGTATCTTCATAGGGATATACTTCTTTAGGTTGGGGAAGTTTTCTTCTATGATTTTGTTGAATATATTTTCTGTGCCTTTGAGCTGGAGTTCTTCTCCCTCTTCTACCCCTATTCCCTATTGTTCTTAGGTTTGTTCTTTTCATGGTGTCCCAAATTTCCTGGATGTTTTGTGTTAAGAGTTTGTTGAATTAAGTGTTTCCTTTGACTAATGAGTGTATTTCCTCTATAGTATCTTCAGCAACTGAGATTCCTTCTTCTATCTCTTGTATTCTGGTGGTTATACTTGTCTCTGTAGTTCCTGTTAGTTTACCCAGATTTTCCTTATCCAGAATTCCCTTAGTTTGTGTTTTCTTTATTACCTTTATTTCAGTCTTCAAGTCTTGAACTGTTTGCTTCATCTGTTTCATTGGGTTATTTTTTCTTGATTTTCTTTGGTTTTCTTGAGGGATTTATTAATTTCCAATTTTTTGTTTGCCTTTTCCTCCATTTCTTTAAGGGAGCTTTTCTTTTCCTCTTTAAAGGCCGTCATCATTTTCTTCTTCTTCTTCTTCTTCTTCTTCTTCTTCTTCTTCTTCTTCTTCTTCTTCTTCTTCTTCTTCTTCTTCTTCTTCTTCTTCTTCTGGGTTGGGATGATCAAGACTTCCTGTTGTATGACTTCCTGTTAATTTTGGTGTTACCTTGTTGCATTTTTAGTGGTTGGAGAAATTTTTGCATTGGCACCTACCTATCTCTGCATTGTCTTTGTGTCTTGGTCCAATCCTTGCAGTGGCTGTCTGAGTGTTTGGGAGTTTTCTTGGTCATCTCTGTACTGTCAATGTCTGTCTCAGAAAGTCTCCGAGGTCTCTATAAGCCTGTTCTCTTGGTGCTCTCAAATCCCCTCAGTGTTGTAGCAAGCTCTTGGTCCCCTCATTATTATAGCAAGCTTTTAGCTCTTAGGCTGGGTGTGGCTAGTAGCTTGGTTGGTCCAGTGGATAGGTTTGTGTTTTGAGGGAGCCTATCGCTAGGAAACTCCCTGCTTGCTGGCTAGAAAAGCCTAGGGAGTTGGGAGAGGAGCCCAGGGATTAGTCCCATTGTTGAGGTACTATATAGTGGGGTGTCCCGCAGTGTGGCTGTTCACTCACTTTTTAAGTCCCCTCGGTATTGGAGCAAGCTGTTTGTCAGAGCTGCACCGAGGTTGCAGGAGCAAGATATCCTTAAGACACTGTTCTTGCTGAGATATTCATGGCAGAAGAGGAAAGCTATAGAAAGCACTGCTTTCTTGGGTACAGATCACTGTCCTAGATCACAATCCTCTGCACAAATGGGGAACGGGAACAGAGTCTAGCAGACAGAAGCAAAAAAAAAAAAAAACTAAACCCATGGTGGGCAAGACAAATATGGATAAAAATCTGTCCATGGCCACTCATTAACAGTATTGAGATAATATATATTTGCTACTTTAACTTTCCAAGTCAGCATTGTTCACTTTAAACTGAATTGCACATTTGTTATGTTGAATTTGTTGGGTTTTTTTTCTATGTTTAATTCAAAAGTTCTTCCCACTTAGTGAAGAAGCATTCTGTAAGTATGCATATCCTCTACTTAACACAAACCTCTGAAGCATGACCTAAAGATTACTTAAAACCCACGGAGCAGAACTGGATTGTGGGTTCTAATTGCTCAGACAGGTAGAACTAAGTTTGTAGTATCTTTAAAGTAGATTTGTGCACATTTGTCTCAACCCCTTGTTTCTGATTAAAACAGATTTCCCTGCATGGAGGATTCACCCTCAACAAATTACCACTGTTCAGCTAGGTTGAGAATTAACACAGTTAACATTTCCCTTTTAGATGCCAACTCTTCTAACCTTTATCCAGCTTCAAATATCTGAAATACCGTGAAGGTGGCAACCATGAAGAGGTTGCCTCCAGGCTAGTATAATAGGTGTGTATAGATGCTATATAACTTTGCATAGGCAGTGCCACATACTCAGCTATTACTCTTGTCGCTTCTATAATTTTTGCAGTCTATGTTTCGATATTAAACTGAATCTGTGCACACAAAGAGAAAAAAGCTGTAGGACTAATTTATCATTTTTAACTCTTCAAATCACTCTTTAAGATTTAAATGTCTTTACCAGATATGAGTTGTGCTACTTCTTATTTTTATTTTTAAATAAAATATTTCTATACAGAAACCATGTCTTTCATCCAACACGTGTTTACATTCATTTTGCAATGACCCATTACATAAGAAGAAATTTCCAAATCAGACCCTATTTTAACTTTTAAAAGAGTGAACCACTTCTCCAAGATATGCTTTCCTTATGCCGTCCCTTCTGGATCATCTAGAATACTCTCTGGACTCTGGCTGCTAAGTCCCTGAAGATGCCGGTGAGCCAAACAATAAAAACGCACACTTCTCTCCATTTCTTCGGGATACCACACCTCTTCCTGAGGAGATTTTGGCTGGATTCCCATCATCATGTAGCTTTTAAGAGAGCTGTGATGTTATTTTGTCTGAGAATTTTATTTTATACCTGGCAACTCTAGTGTATTTTGTAATAAATAGTTGACCCATTCACTGAAGCTGGCTTGAATTCATCATTAGAATAAACGTCCCTAAATATATTATATACAGCACCATCTCAAAGTGGATTATGGAAACAATTGCACTCTTCATGACAGGCATGGGCTTAGGCATGGCCTGAATTATCCAGTCTCATTCCCAGGTTTACTTGAGTTTTTGTCAAACCTTTTCACATTTTGATGGTTTTTATTGCTGGGAGACTGAAACTGGGTTTGAGATTTCCTGACTCACATATACTGTTGTGACTCTATGAAAAAATATAGTCATATAAGTGATCTACAGACATTTTAATGTTAAAGATGAATTTATATCAAGAATCTTGTTGTTTGGGACTTGAAAGTTCTTTCAATGATTTAGCAATTGCTGTCTACTCCTGTGAACCATGAAATGACTGCTCTATCAAATAAGGGTGATTTAAAATATGATTTCAACATATTACCATGATGCAATTGCTTCTCTGCCTATAATTGAACACTGGTAAATATGAGAGAATAAATGTTTATAAACAGTACAGAATTTCACTGTTGTGAAACCTCTCCTATTTCTTCCCTCCCATTTTAATTATAAATCACTTAAATTTATTAATGATTGGAAAACAACAAATGGAATCCCAGCAAACTTAATTTGGAAAGAGAACGAGAGTTGACTTTTTTTGGATGATTTTGCCATGAGAAAAAAAAATGCATTTTTATGAGCTTTGTTGAGAGACTGAATGTAGCAGGGAGAATACAATGTAAAGGAGACTTTATTAGTGTTCTAAACTGCTGTGACAAAGGACCGTAAGCTGGGTGATTTGGAAAAAATGGAAATTTATTCCCTTTCAGTTCTGGATTCTGTAGATGTAAAACCAGAGCATCGAAAGGGCAATGCTCCCTCAGAAACTCAGCAACCTTTTTATTTTTCTTGTGTTTTCTTTTTACATCTGTCTATCTGTGTGTGTGCATGTGTGCATGTGTGCATGCGTGCATGTGTGTTGGATGGATGCATGGTGTGATGCACATGTGGAAATCAGAGTCAGAGGATATCTTGTTATAGACATTTCTATCCTTTTGCCATATGGGTTCTGGAGATCAAACAAAGTCTAGGCAGCAAGTGACCTGGCATGCTAAGCCATCTCAGAAAATGTCAGATTTATTCTTGTATCCTCCTTGCTTCTGTTTATTCTCCGTCAATCTTTATCAGTCCTTATGGAAGTGGCATCATTCCTATGTCGATATCTGTGATTAAATGACATTGTCTAGATTCCTTTGTCTACATTTTTTTTTCTTCTTGTCAATACCCTACATCCAGTAAAGTAACATTCTGAGGTACAAAGAGAAGTAAGGAAGTCAACGTATCCCTTTGTGCAGGAGAGATGATATACAAAGAGAAATAAGGAATTCAACATTTATTTTTTGAGTTTGGGATATAATTTAATCTACAATAAAAGTTTATGAATAGTTTAAATATAAACATCTCAAATATATCCATAATAACTATTTTTTTAAAAAAAACTCATAGGTAGAATATGTGTATAAATGAAAGAATTAGTATTTGATAGTGTATGGGTGTTATTCGTAGTTATATGAATTCTGTTTGACCAAGTAAACTATCCAGAATAGGATGTTGTCAGTGGCTTGTACAGCAACAATATTGAAATGAGCACAGAGTTGAGGAAGCAAACTAAACACTAGCAGTGGAACCTCAAAGGAGAAAATCATTTTAAAAAGAAGAAAGGTTAATACTTTAAAAATGTTTTTGATATGGAAGAAAAGTTCCAAATTGTGAGCAGTTTTTCTTTTTGTACATTGTGTTATTTATTTAGATTTTTGAGACAGGGTTTCTCTGTAGCTTTGAAGCCTGTGCTGGAACTCGCTCTGTAGACTAGGCTGGACTAGAACTCACAGAGATCCACCTGTCTATGCCTCCCTAGTGCTGGGATTAAAGGTGTGTGCCACCACCCCCTGGCTCCATTGTGCTTTTATATGATGCACATTTCAATTAAAAGAAAAATAACAACAAAGAAAAACTCTGGATTGGGTGAAACTGCAGATAAAATTTCAACTTTTAAATAATTCCCAGTTTTGTCACCTCCTTGAGTGATCATAGTAAGGTAGTCAGAATGGATAGAACAAGAAAGGCAGTATTTCTGTGTTTGTGAATATATTGGCTGCTATAGCAGAATTTAGAACCAACATGGCCAAATGTGGACACAGATAAGCTGGCTTACTGCCTCAGCCACTCTGTGACACTCGGCTGCTGTGAGGAATGCTTGACCATCAGATCAGAACATCAAAAATCAGGTAATTACATTCAGGAGATAGCTGGTTCTGTAATTATCGCTGAAGATGCTAATGAATCCTGAGATTGTAATCACAACTTAAAAAAAAAAACGTGTGGGCTTTGATCCTTTAAAAAGTGATGTTTAAAAGGCCAGAGTCATTGTCCATCGGACAAAATGGCCATTCGGTAGGTCTCCCTCTACTTGTGTCACCTTACAGATTAAGTATGGACATTTCCCTTTCATTGTTAATTATTAATTATCAAGGTTTTGTAACTCAGCATGTGGCTCCAAGTTTGTTTTGAGGCCACCCAGTGTGGTGGAATTAAAAACAGAAAGTGTGTTGGCTCTCCCGGTTTCCAGTTAACAGTGGAATGTGTGTTGACTCTCCTGGGTTCTAATTCAGATTTTCTACTAGCCTTTAAAAATAAAAAATAACCAGACCCTGATTTGGAAGTCCTACATTTCCTCATTTGGCCAAAAAGGGGAATGTGGACCTTACTTTCAAATAACATTTCAAGGATTGTGCTGTTCTGAGCAAATTGTCATAGCTAATATCATGCGACATCTACTTTCTCACTTTTCGTGAAGATAAAGGTGGATCATGCTACCAGCAAGGTCACTGCCTCCTGAGGTCTCTTTCTGATTTGAGGATGGCCACCTTTCCACTTTGCCTCTACCTTGTGGAAAAGGTGCAAAGAAGTCCTTTGTTTGATTTTCTGTGAAAATCAGGTGATTCTCAGCAACCCTCAGGCCTCATGTCAATCCAATTACCTTCCAAAGACCTTATTTATCAAAATATGTTTACACTGAGAGTTAGGGCTACAAATGTGAATTTGAGGACCCAGTTTATAAAGTAATAATGACACAAACTTGTAAAGAGCAGCATTATTCTTAAGCAAAGATAGAATATATTTTCAAGTTATTAAGGGAAATGTCAACGTTTATGCCTAATAGGTACTGATTATTCCCACTGAGATTTGATCTACTTTTTTCTTTTACATGAACTGTGAGGACAATTCTGTGGCTGCATCTAGGCAGGGGTGAAAGATACCATTGTTCACTGACTTACTGATTTGTATACCTGTGAACCCAAAATCACCTTAAAACTCAATGGGAAGTTATGACCAGAGAGTCAGGTTTCAAGAGGTCTGCTAAGACAAACATTATGCCTCACTGACATACAGAGAAATGCAAAACTATTGTAAGTCATACAAAGGCAAAACTGGACCATCTAGAAGGAACAAAAGTCTATACTTAGAAAGAAGGAAAAGTAAGTAGGAAGTGCATTTAATACTCACTTAAGTCTCATAGTGACAGCGAAGAGGTTGGTTCCACCTCTTCTGAAAACATGACCTGTGCTCCATGATTCTATCTCTCGTTTATTCTATTGGAATGACTTACATTATTGTCTTACATTACATTATTACATTATATTATCTATACCAGGAACTGTTTTGGGTAATAGATGTAAGAATGGGAATAAGCAAAAATGAAGAAAACTTTGCTGTCATCATGCTAAAGATAATAATCTAATGCCATAAGATAATACTAATAGGAATCAAACTACACATGTTTCAGGGGGTAGGAAACCCTTTGAAAGAAATACAGCGTGGTGATGTAATAAAGGATTGTTGACATGCGTAAGATAGTTTTGTTATGGACATGACATTTTCTGCCAGTATTCAGATAGTAAGCTTCAGATAATAAATGTTATGATTTTTCTTTCTGTTGTTGCTTCATTTTGGTTTGTTTTGTGGTGGGACTTTTGTTTTGTTTTGGCATTTTAAACTGATTTGTTTGCTATTTGCTTGTTTGGATTTTCATTTTGGGGGGTTGTTTATTTTTAGAGAGAGAACAAGTAGTTGGTGAAGTTTGGAGGTGGGCAGGATCTGGGAGGAGTTGAGGGAAAGAAAATAATGATCAAAATATACTAGATGAAACATATTTTAGATTATAAACAACAAAAGGGAAAAAGTGGATGAGCCAATGTGATAGTGAATGTTAGGCTCCCCAGGCCTGACCTTGGATACTAGGGGAAAAAATTACAAGCTATCAGAAAAGAGACATGGAAGTTGTCATTAAATCTGAAATGTTTTACATCAGTTATTTACTCAGTTTTTATTTCATCATCTCAATGAGATGCAGTCGTTATGAGAAAAGAGATTAACCTGAACTTGCATGGGTCCACTCTCCTCATAGAAATCCTTAAATATAGAAGAAGGCAGAATAATAGGCCATAGGTAGGACATGTGGCATCAACAGCAATTTCCTGCCATTTCTGAGTGTGAAAATGAAGTAAGAGAGACAGAGCCGAAGTTCGAGTGACGCTTAGCAGCAAAGACTATCGCCCATTCCATGGCTAGCAGGAATACAGGATCTTCAGTTCAACAGCTGAAGTTTTCTAGTACCCTAAAGAACCAGGAAGCTGACTTTCCCTTAGTACTTCATAAAGGCAAAGTGCCTGCCTGCAGACACTTGGATTTCAGTAGTGACAAGCTTATGGTATCTAATCCATGGATCTTGAGGATAATATAATTGAGTTTGTTTGGAACTACTAAGGCATGGCAGCAGTAGAAAATCGATTTAATCAGCTTAGTAAAAATAAAGCTAATTTCTAGGGAAGACTATTGCAGGTAGAAGAAACAATAGAGAGGTCTCAGAATGATAAGATTACTGTCTTTGAGAAGGAAAGAAACAGGAAAATGAACACACAGTAGAACTGAAGCCTGGTGGGAAACGGAAGAGTGAAGTGAAATGGAATCAAGAAGACAGCTTGATGAGATTTAGAACTTTTAAAGGCTCAGGGTGGGCTCTGGATTTATTCTTAATGTAATTCAAAGATACTGGTAAAACCCCACTGCCTCTGTCTTAGGCTTGAAAGCCATCTTATAGTAAAGAGAAACTCAGTTCATTCACGTTTGTGATGAAATCTCTGTTTTTCAAGGATTAGGCTATGCCCTACTTGTAACCTTAACTTCAAATGGTTCTGTACTACCTCTTTCAGGAAGTGACAATGACATCTTTGTTTCAGAAAGTTCTTATAACCACCTTACAACTATGTCTTTGTCATGACCAATTTCTTGTGCTTACATGTTCTACTTCTTTAACTGTACCTATTTACCTGCCAAATCCCCAATTTGAAACACTCTACTCGTCAATTATAAAAACTTTTATCTTCCACATGTTCATTGCTAATCTTTTGAGTGCTTCCTTTAAGGAGAGACAGTCCATGTACATGAATTTAAAAAGTTTGCCTTAATGAATGTGACCATGATGATTTGGGTCAATGATCCTCCTCCTCTCGATTGTAGGATTAACATTATTGAAAGGGTTTAAGACATGACATCACTTAAGTATTAGTCTGGCTGATCTGCAGTAAAGGACAAGATAAAAAGTAACAAGAATGACTGGGAGTAAATACTGATCCTCGTAAGAAATGGCAGCGCACAGGAAAGTGGCAAGGTCTATGGAGAATAACGGTGGAATTGGGACACATCTGGAGGTGATTTGAAAATTGGAAGTTGATGTAAGAAGAGTATCTCAAGTGACTCAGCATTTTGCTGTAGGGAATTGGCTGTCTGTTAAAGCTGTTTCTTTATGTGGAAGAAATTGGAGAGGAAAATCTAATCCCTATTGATTACAGATGGTAATCAGTTAGGAAGCAGACTCTCAAACATACATTCACAAAGTGCTCTAGGAATATTTGGGTTTCTAGTCTGTGGGAGACTCTTACCATTCTCTCTAACGTATATTTAGAGCATGTATCAAGAATGAACTCCACATAACTGAACATAATTCCTTTAGCATCCCCACAGCCATACTAGTCAGAGCCCACATGTGACTCATGTTGTGAACCCTCTACTCCTAGGAATTACGGAATTTTAACTTACACAGGCACGTGATATATTAGTCAGGTCCTTTTTTTTATGACATTTTATTTTAAATATCCTGAAAAAAAAGAAAAACATTGGAAAGAAATACACAGAAAGCAGGGTGGCTGTACTATTAAGAGTGAAGAGTACATAATCTACAAACTCCAGCATTAAAGTAACAGATGTCACTGTATAAAAAAAGAAGAAAAAATTAAGAAATAATCAAGAAAAATGGTCAATAAAAATGTGATTAGCTATCTTTGTCAGCATTTGTATAAAACATTTGTAACAACTACAGTAAATATGTTCAAGATAAAGGTAGAGCAAGTGAAACTGTACATTGCAGAAAAGTAAAAATTATGGAGGCAACAAGGAAATTCCTGAGTTGATAGCTTTAATTTCGGAAAAGAAAATGCATACAAATAACTGGACAGAGAGGCACTATTGTGAATATGGAACTGATGAACTTCTAGAAAGAACAGTAAAATGAAAGTGAAAACCTCATGAAATATGGCTCCCTCTTTACAATGTCTTCAGGGGCATGAACTCACTCCCTCACTAAAGTCCACAAGGGCCAATTATTTTTAAATATCAACCATATATTTTCATCTCTAAAATTCTCCTTTCCTAGTCCTACTTCACTGTGACAAACAGTGCATGTATAATTGTGGCCAAAAGGGTGGGGATGCTGCTCCTCCAGCAGCCTCCACTCATTGGGTGTTGAGGCACTCTGGGAATACTGGTTCCTTACTCACTCCCACAATAGCTTTTTCACTGAGTGGAAAGGTTCATGGTGGGGAAACACGCCAATGCATTCAGATGTTCTCACTGGATCTTCTCACTCAAGAACTCAATGTTTCGTTCTTGCAAAAGCAGACCACGATCTCCATGCTCATAGTTTTCATCACTGGGTGTTAAATCCAGCCTAACTCCATAACCTCTTCTCTAAAACATAATTATTTGAAATAGTTTAGGAAAGGTAAGTCTACAGGTCAGTCTTCTAAGCAACAGAGATTTTTGAGAGAAAGCAATTTTAAAAAAAATGAGGCTACTAACTCATTAATTGCAAACTATAGAATATGCCTTTCAACAGATAGCCAGGAAAAAGGAAGTGTTAAAAGACCCACTCAGATAAATGTCAATGCCTGGCCTCAAATCTACCCGCCAGAGTGGTCTAGATTTAATTGGATCTGACTAAATAGTAGTTGATACCTAAGGGCACTGTTGAAAACTATGTAACAATCACCTGGCAATTATTGTAGCCCTACCAGCTGGCATATTGCCAACAGAAACCATCAGTTTAATGGAAAAAGAAGCAAGAAAAAGAGATAATGTGAGAGACTTCTACATCATGTCATCCCGGATGACTACACATTAAAACTGTGCCTCCTCCAATCTCTTAACTGATATCAAAAACAAGTACCCAAAATAATGTTATATAATTAAATTTGATTCTATACAACATGACATGTGCTATGTTCACAACTAATGCAAAGAGGGGACGCTTCAGAGTGAAAAAAAAGAGGAACAAATGATGACATGAATCTACTGTAACAAATGACAAGAGTCAAACATGTCAGATGTGCGTACAGTGTCTACTGGACAGCCTTGACTTTCTAACCATTTTATTAAGACCCAAAATTATATAAAGTAACTTACAACAGTTCATTATCAGAGCCGTAACATGTGTCACTGTGATATGTGTGACAATAGAAGCCCAAAATAAAAATGAAATAGAGCTACCAGGAATGGTGGCTTCTGTACCACGCCTAATACTCCTATTTATTAAAAACTTAATGTGTGCTGTGATGAGTTAAATGCAAAGTATAAAAACAGAAAACAGTGTTGGAAATACAGTGAAAATATAACACAATGAATTAGGATGTCATATAAGAAAAATGTTAATGCAAACAAACAAGAATTGTCAAGGAAGAAGAGAAAAACAAATGAACCAACAGTCCTGAACTTAGAAGACAGAAGTGATATGGCAGGCATAAATCCAAATATCTAGATAATAATTTTAGGTCTTAAAAATAAGCAATCTAATAATAATGAGATTAACAAGTGATTGAGAGACTATGTGAAAATATAATACAGACAAGAAATACAATGTAGCTTCATCATGAGTCCCAAGGTGTGGAAATTAAAAAGAGAGATGAAGCCAAATCATGCAGACAGTAACCACGAGACAGCCAGATTGATTACTCTAAAATCAGAGATATCAAATTAAAACATAGACTATTAGTAAAAAGGATAAAGATAAAAAAATCCACTCAGAATATAAAACAATTATAAACAAATACTCAAAAATACATATCACAATTAAGGCCTCAAATACATAAAAGTTATATTTTGATAAAAGTAGTTGGATATGTAAATATTAAAATTTCAATGACAGAACAATTATGCTCAGGTAAATATGAAATTAGAATCTGTTACTAAAAGCTAGGCTCATTTACACATAAATACAACATATTAATATAACTTCAGTGTGACATAAAAAACACAGGTGCTCAGCCTTCTACTCCAGGTTAAAAGGATCTAAAAGTTGAAACGATGTGGAAATAAGACAACAACTATTTATGTCATAAATTCCTGTATATGCAGAGTCAACCTCGGGGCCTGCATGTTAACTACCCACGTGTTAACAATCTGGCCTTTGATGATTAGCTAAGTGGCGTTCTCACCTCTACCACTTCCCAAGTCATACTAAACCACATGAGAACCTACCTGGTGACCTTATGTGTAGCCCCACTGCCACCTGGTGGTAAATGTATAGAAAAGGCAGCAAAGCAAGAACTGACTGACCAAGTGAAGGTGAGTTCCATCGCAGATGCATAGATTAAACGTTTTCCATAACTAAGTCTCGACTCTTTCAGTAAAGTATATACAAATTCCCCCAAACTGTCAATGGTAAAACTATTAATGATAGAACAAGATGTCATATCAAAGAAAATGTGAATGGAACAAAGATCAACTTTAATTTTTAAAATAGCACCTTGAAATGCTCAAAGTACTTTTTAAGGACAAGAATGGGTTTTTTGGTAAAAGATTTGATTTATTATCAATTTAGCATCTTTAATGAAAGAAAATCAAACATGCAAACACTTAAATACATATTAGGAAAAATCATTTGAAATACGTTGCTATTGTTCATGACCTTGGTTGAGCTTCAATCGTTTCCAAACTAAGATTCCTAAAACAAAAGTACTTATGATTTCTCTTAATGTTTTGGCTTTCTTTTAGTCCCTCTGCCTATATTATAATAATGGATTGCAATAAAAGTAGGGGTTAGCTAGTATATTTTTCAAAGTCTGGCAATTTCATGATAATGCCTGAAATGACATTTTTAAGGAAAATAATAATATGAAATATCACTTGGTCTCTCCCCGTTCAAATGTGTCCAATTCATTATGCTTTGGTGAATGAATTGTGAAAGTCTAGTGTTGACTTCTGTTATCCACTATTTTCAGAGCTTCTCATTTGAGACTTTCCCACGTGTCACAGTTGTGTGTATGTGTCAATATAATATGGATATCTCATTGGAGTTATTCTTATGTACTGTGGTGTATTTTTGTATTAGAGATGACTGAGTCAGTGTGTGTATAATCTGTATAAGTCAGTCCTCGGCATTTTTAGCAAGCTTTTATACACAGTGCATCTGGTTCTCAGAAATTCTTTTACTGTAGAAAGAGGGAAAAAAATAGACTAATTATCTTTATTTTGTGAGCCAAAATATAGAAACCTAAACTGACAGAGAGAAGAGATTTAACGCCAAAGGTTTTATTTTTTCTATGTCACAATGAACATTGGACAAGTCTATTGCTTTTTGGATGCTCACTAAAACCTAACACACTAAAGGGGATTCAGCATACTTCTCAGGAAAGGATTTCAGGGCAACATTATACTAAGGGACAAGATCTTTGGTTTTACCAAGACTATGACATAGCACAGTTAAAAATAGAAACAAAACAGACAAAAATAAAACAGAACTACAATACATTCTTTTCCTCCCTGTTTAATAAAAGGATTAGAGTTTAATTTATGCAAAGCTCCTAGTAGAGTATCTGGTTTATATTAAACATTAAAAATGGTCGTTATTATTAGGAAGAAAACATGAAACAAGATTCATGTGGATCAGACTGGCATTGTTAATCGGTCCTTCTTGATGAACTAACAATGTTATCTGAAACATGCTTCTATCTATTACTCCTGAATTCCAGAGCTACTCAATGGACCTATGTAGTGCCTAGCATCATGTCTTAACCAAAGGGAAGAAATGTGTGAACGCTATTAGTTTTGATATCTGGTTCACAAATCTAGAGTTAGTTAGTCCCAACCAGCTTGCCCCTAAGAATGCATTTTATTCCTAAGCACTTGACAAGATACATGTAATGAAACAAAAAAAAGGAAGGAAGGAAGGAAGGAAGGAAGGAAGGAAGGAAGGAAGGAAGGAAGGAAGGAAGGAAGGAAAAATAAAGAAAAGAACTTAAATTGATCTATCACCGACAGAGGAGAGAATTTTCACAATACCATGAAACAACAGCTCAAACTAATGACAACATTCCTCTATGTAGGTTGTGTCTGTGTTCACACATCCATATGCAGCATCCATATGCATGTTTCAGGGGCACAAAGCACACATTCTCTACCAAGAAGGAAAGTCATCCAGTGTAAAGTTTCTGTATTGATGGCTGAGTAAAATGAATGGCGATGTCCCAAGGAGTAGAAAAGAAGATATGGTAGCTTGTCTAGAGTCTACCCAGTTCAGCCTCTGAGCAAAGAGAACACAGTAGGTATCCTGGAGACAAAACCAGAGTCTGTAGCATAGAGATCATGTTTCAGTAATTACAGAAGTCAAAATGGCCTCAAAATAGCAAGTGCTTTCTCAAAACTATGGGAAAGAGACCTCTGATAAAGAAAACAACTCAACTGTTCGTTCATGCTTTCAAAGAAGTGGTTTAGCGTAAAACAGGCATGTGTAAAACATAAAGTGTAAGAGATTTTGAGAAAATAAATAAAACAAAAAATGATCTTCAGGAGGAAATAAATGACCAGATTACATAGCATCTGTCTCTTTAGTTATAGTGAATGAAACACAGGAAGAAAGTGAGCAGTCCTGCAACAGAAAGGTGGTTCTATGATCAGTTGTCAATGTGTTAAAAAAATTATATTTCTATTTAAATACTAAAGTGGTGCACATTTGATTCAGGATATTTATATCTCCCACCAAAGTATGCTATTGCTTCTAAGCAAGTGTGTAGTATAAAATTTTCAAAATATAAGTTATTTTCTTCATACAAATAATCACTTGAGTATTTCCTTTAGAAAGTGAATTCCACAAGTTCATTTAATTTACCAGTTAATTTTGACCAGGTGGTTACTAACGGCTGAATTCATGGTCCACAGAAAGCATTCTATAGTCTCAGACACAGCAGTAAAATAAAATACGGCAGTTCAGTCAGAGTGAAGTCTTAGGAAGCAGAAATCCAAGCCCTGTAATGTAGGGTCTGCAAGGCAGACAAGAAAGTTCTTACTCAAAGAAGATTATAACACATCTCCGGGCTGAAAGAAAAAAGCGGGAAAAGTGAGAAGCCACAGTCTTTAGGTAAGTCATCGAATGGGAATTGTTGGACTCCGATTTCATAATAAAGGCATAGGATACTCAGCTCTCACTCAGAATTAACCTTCAGGGGAAACTAACAACTAAATGATTAAACAACAGTCTCTATGGCCCCGCCATAGCGAAGAAAGCACCAGGAAGCGAGTGAAAAATAACCTGTAACTGAAAAGGGCACAAAACTGAAACATCCCCTAAAATACTTAGAGGGAGAAGTATGCACAGATAAAAGCTAGCTCATGGAAAACTTGGGGCCTTTTTTTTAAAAAAAAAATATTTATTTATTTATTATGTAGACAATGTTCTGTCTGTGTGTATGCCTGAAGGCCAGAAGAGGGCACCAGACCCCAATACAGATGGTTCTGAGCTACCATGTGGTTGCTGGGAATTGAACTCAGGACCTTTGGAAGAGCAGGCAGTACTCTTAACCTCTGAGCCATCTCTCCAGCCCCAAACTTGGGGTATTGAAGAGGTTACACATTTAAGGAAAAACAGTTTTGGATGAGTGAGCCTATTCCCTTCCTTTCGGTTCTGGCTACATGATACTCTGGCTGCATCACCTGAGCATTTTCTTAAGCTCATGTCACTTACACTTTACTTTAAAGCAAATAATTTGGAATTATAAACAAGGAAACAACCAAAGGTCCTGCATTATGCAGCCATAAGCAACTACCACTAAGGTACAGAATGCGATTCCAGCTTGGCTTCTTTGCCGGGTATATGTATATGATATAAACACACACTCTCCTTTGCTACAGTTTTACTTCCATATACAACCGAGCAAACTAATGCTTTACAGATATTAAGAAATCTGTTAAACTTAGGATAATGGGAATGGGGGTATAGTCTGATTTAGGAACTTATACTCTTGTCTCTACTATTACTTTGAGAACTTTATTCAACTTTCTCTCAATCATTGATGCGTTCAACAGGCATTTGTTATCTATTACACACTAGGATTTAGAAACAGGAAAAAAGAACATGACTCATGTCCTCTGGGATCTCTTTCCCAGAATGTTATGATTAGAACGTAACTGACTAGTGATGCCTCACGCTCCTCCTGTGCATTTTCTGAAGAGCTATTTCTAGCAGCTCTTGAGCTAAAAATTTATTAGCCATAGTACAAAAAAAATTTTGAGCTGCGATGCATGCCATTATGTATGTGGACCTTGAAAGTACAAGGCTCTGATAGTCTATACGCTGACTTAAAATGCTAGGTCAGGTGTTTTTAGTAATCAAAATGGTGTTTCCTAAGAGGTATATTTCATATATTTCTTAATATTTCCATCCATAATATATAGCTGTCTATGTGTAGCAGAAAATAATGACTAACTTTGTTTAATTGAAGCAAAGCAAACTGAACAGGTATTACATCACAAGATGAAAACCCAAATTAATAACAGATTAAAATTCGAGATTTATTTTTGTCTCACAGGCATCAATAATCTTTTCCCAGACTTCGGCTAATGGTGTTGGACTCCTAACCGACAAGAATCTCATGGGAGAAGGCCGTATTTAGATAAATGGTGTGTTTCTTTTGTCTTTTCTGTTGAAATCCATTTATTCTCCTGATTTGATCCAAATTTGTGTATCCAATGGGATAGAGGATGATGAATGTCATGTACCCAATTGGGTTCCTCATTAAATATTAAACAGATATTAATGGAATTAAACATCAAATGGACTCCAGAAGATTACAATAAGCAGAGTCATCCTTTGGTGGTCGAGAGTTTTGTACTTCCAACTTTCTATACAGAATTACAGGAAAGCTCTTGGGCAAAGAAAGCTTTTAACAGTGAGAGACAAGAAGTTGGAGTGAAGTCTCTGATGTAAGAATACAAACATTTTCCCTGCAGAAATCTACGCTAACTCTTGGGATTAAAAATGTCATGTTTTGAGTTCTGTCAAAAAGTGCTAGCAAGGCCTTCTTTCCCAGCAGACCAAAAAAAAAGAAAAAAAATCTCCAGTTTCATATGGCTGTCCTTTCCTCTTCTCCATCTTTAGAAACCAGGTGGGCAGGAAGCCTAAAATCTAGTTTAGCTTTGCATATCTGCAATTTTTTTTTAAAAAAAAGGATTGTTTCGGCTTTTACATAGCAAGGTATGAATGAAGGGTAAAAGAATTAATCTAATCCATTCCTATTTGTTCAGACCTGATGTGAGCAGCCTGCATCATCGGTGAAAATCTGTCACAACTCTGAGATCTGATAGCAAGGGCTGGCCACAAGCCTTAACAGGCAATGAACCGGCCAGTATATTCAATTTTAATTAAATCCCCATGCCAGGAATGAGAGCTTTGGAGGCAATCGAGCTTTAGGGGTGCCATGTGTTCATGTAGTTGCTCTATATTCACACAGCCATCTCAAAAAATGGCAGTGAGTGTACCCACTTAACGGACCAATTAGAAGAATTTTAGCATTTGACTCCTGCCAAGCCCTTGACGTAACTACAAAATGATCTTTGAATTAAGCACCCCTTCATGGCTGCTTGTTCTCCTGGGAGGCGAGGCCTGCTTTCAGATTTGCTGTGTGTCACAGATTCAACCTGGCTCTTCCCCTTTCCGTTTCCTGCTACAAGTAATACATGAAAAGCAAAGCATTCCATTTGTCTTGCCCAAACACTACGGACTGGGAAGCACTGTTTTCCCTCCAGCTCCAGAAAGGCTGGAAGAGGCCAATTACAGCTGTCCCAGGCAAGCTGGTCTCCTCCTGCAGGTAATAAGGTCTGCCCAAACTCACCGTCCACACCTCCTAGCATCCCTGTTATCAACTGCATCACTCCTAAAGAAATTAAAGAGGAAATCAAATCACACAGTGTGTGTAAACCTGTCTTCCTTGGTGCTAGTTGTATTTTGCTACTTTGCTGCTGTGACCCCCAAGGACTTAGGATACCAGTGACCTGCTTTTCTCCTCTCTGACCAAATGAGGAACCTTATGACAGTAATGCCAGTGCACACGGTGTTAGCAGAGTCTTGTTAGTTACCTCAGTAATGCCATGCCTTATATTTATGGAGCAGCTTCTCCTTCTTCGGAACTGCAGAAGATTGTTTTAGTCAAGGAATAAAAAGGAAGGAAGGAGTGTGCAAGAAAGAAAGAGAGAAGAGATTCGGAAAGAAAGAGTGGGTAGAGACAGGGAAATAGAGGGAAAATGGGGAGGGTAAGTTTGGAGTCTTTTCACAAATATTTCTTTTTCTCGCATTATTTGGTAATATAGGTAGAGGGCACAGCTAAGAATCCATAATTTTTATTAATATCATAAACCTAAAGAAGTGTAGCAAATGCCTTTCCTAACTGTAAAGCTATGGTTTGCCATAGAATGAGGAAAGATAGGGTAGAAACAGAGTAATGAGGTGCGTGTGCGTGAGCGCACACGCACATTGAAAGAGAACCTGAGATCAAGGCACATCCCTACATACACTGGGCCTTCATATCTGGCTCACTGATCTTCAGCTGTCTTATTGTTTTGGCTCTTTTCCCAGCCACCCCAAGCCACTTCTCAGCTACTGGACTGCATCTGTTCTCACCATCCAAGACCACCCGCTTTCAATGCCCAGTTATCAGCTCCTTGGCTTACTACGGAAAACCTCTTCTAGATTCCAGAATCCTAGGAACCGAGGTCCAGGCTCAATGCTGCACATATGCAAAGTCATCATGCTTAAAGCCTCCGCTCGGTAGGACTGTTCAAATCCTTTCTCATTTCAGGAGCGAGACACTCAGGCTCTTCAGATTCTCCCCTGGATTTCCTACAGCTGTGATGTCTTCCTTTTCTCCTCCCACTGTCCGATGTTGATGAAGCACCTTATCAGGTTACTTGAAGAATACCCCGAATAAGGTCTTTTGACTCTTTTGTTGAAGTAGTTTTTGCAGTGTTGAATATGGAACTCAGGATCGCAAGAGCACTAAGCAAGTGCTTTGGGCATGGAGAAGCCCCAAAACAGGGTTGGCTAAACAGGCAATGCTTGCTTCTTGCTTCTGCTCCTGTAGTTTTATAGCAAGACCTGTTTATTTTCCCCTGCTTAGTGACCTTACAATAGGCATGAATGCTAAATCCACACTCATAGCAGATGTTGCTTAAGTCCTGAAACCAAGTTTCCAATTTTGCCTTAACTGTAACTCACAAGTGAGAAGCCATAGCAAATCGTTTGCTTCTTCCTGGACTGTCTCAATCTCCTAATATTCCTAAAGATTTTAGTCTGCCTTTGTATTAAGCTGTTCATACATATTTCATCTGGCTCTTTCCTATGCATCTTTCATGATATATTTGATATTTTTCTTGAAAAGCCACCCAGGCACCATATAGAGAAAATTTCACCTTTCTCTTCACTGCTGTCATTATATACTGTGTATGCTTTTTATACTCTCTTAAACCATTTTGCTTGGTCGGTATGTTACATGGCACATACCCATTCAAGAAATGGACTGGTTTTGTTCATTTGATTTTAGTTGAAGCATTTTCCAGTTTTTAGAACAAGGCCGGTTTCTAGTAAAGAGATGAATAGAGGAACAGAAGAAAAGATAAGGAAAAAATGGAAGGAAAGGCAGAGAGGGAAGGAGGGAAAGGAAAGAATTAGGGATGGGAGGGACAGAGAGTCAAGGGGAGGAAGGGATAAAATAAAAAAAAAGATGAAGGGACAAAGAGAGTGGTGGGAGGAAAGAATACAAGTTGTTGAACCATTAAAGCATGTATCGGTCCTCTGGTAGTGTATTATTAGAAATCACCTCACCTACTCAATCCATTTGATACAAATGGAGTTAGCTGTGCCCTTGGCTTCAAGAATGGCATGTGGATTTTGAAAATGTAATTGTTAACATTGCCTGCCAAGTCGGAATACAGAAGCCTGGAAAGCTTAAAACCTTCAGAGACTGAAAATATTTTGTATTCATTTTTCAGCAATATGTCAGAATAGATATTAAGTACACCTTTGGCATACATATCAACAATATTAAAATGTCTACTAAATATCCAGCAGGTGTTATGCCCCAGAAGTCTAATCTATGAAGGAGTACATTAATTTCAGTGATGCGCAAACTCATTTACCCATGCAAATGAGTCCATGGATGCAAGTTTACATACTGCTTGTGAAAACTGACTTGAACTTTTGCCTAGAGCATTGTTATGCACATCCTGTATGCTGATGATCTTCTGTTGCTTGTAGCACAACCACTTTTAACTCATCCCCTTTCCTTTCAAACAACTATAATCCCATGCCTCTCATCTGTCCCATTTTTCCGTTCTCTTTTCTGTCACTTCAGTTCTCATTATGTAACCGCTTTTCCTTCTCATCTATGATGCTATCTAGTATTTAGTGTTAGGTCACACCCTACTTCATATTCTTTTGTTGGTATGTGGGTGGAGTGCTTGGACTTGAACCTTTGTTCTTATGCATGGTAGGTAGGCACTCAACCACTAAGCAATAATGCCAGCCCCTCTTTGCCTATGAAAAGAGAAGTGTTAAACATGCAGAATTATGATCTATACTCATCTTACAGATGTTGGTATTTAACAAACATTATGGGCAGGCACATAGTTCTGCTTTAGAATGTTTGCTTAGCTTACCCTAGGTTTGATCTCATTGGATGGATAGAAACTGAATTTTACTTCCCTTGAAAAATAGTTTCAAAAACCCACAGAGACTAAGTCCTTGCATTGTAACTGCTATGGGGTAGATTGTGTTCTCCTCAATGCTACACTAAAGGCTTAATATCCAGTAATTTTGAATGTGATTACCTTTGGAAGCAATAATTTTATTTTATTTTTCAAATTAGTGCAAGGTTATTTTGGATCAGGCTGGACCTTCGTCCAATGACTAAAATTCTTGGAAAAGGGGGAAAACTGATGGCAGCCCTGTACTAAGCTAATGCCAGGGGTTGATGAATTTAAGGCAAGCCTGGGCTACAACATGAGACGAGAGAGAGAGACAGAGAGAGAGAGAGAGAGAGACAGAGAGAGAGAGACACAGAGAGAGAGAGAGAGAGAGAGAGAGACAGAGAGAGAAGAGAGAAAGGGGAAGGGAGTTAGAGTGTGTATTTCTAATCCAGTAAACACCAAGGACTGCTGGTGACCATAAAGAGCTAAGTAGAGGCCAGGAAGAATCATCTCTACTTTCAGAGAGATTATGCTCTTGCCAGAACACACTACAATGACATGTCTGCAGTGAGCTATGTCTCTCAGTTTGAAGTACTTCATACCAGTGCTAAAAGTCTGCAGAGTAACAACAGTCAGGAATGAAGAAATGCTGTCTCTCACCTACAGAAGGGATCTGCCACCTTCTATCTAGGGAACTCAAGATACTCTCTGTCAGTGTGGGTGATTTCTTGGTCACATGTCAAAGATCCAGGTATTATTTATCAAATGACATACAGCCAATTTCTCATAGCTGTATGACATATTTTGGACTTGAATAATTTTGTCTTTTAATCTGATAAGCTGATCACTTATATGCATACATATATTCTTATTTCAGAATTGTATACTTTTGTTAGAAAAAAACTGAATAATATCTCCATATTTTGTTTTTGCCATTATTTCCCCGATGCAATTTTACTATTTTGCACTTTGACTCTGTCTTAACAAAATAAAGGGCATATACCTTTTGATATCATGTGCTAAATAATTGTTTATCCTCAGAATTGTACTAAGTACTAGTTTATATTTGTTAGTATCTCAAGGCTCACCTCATGAGGTATTAGAAGATTCTTCATAGTTTAAAATCTAAGAATGACAATGCTAAATATTCTGGCAGGGGAGAACGGAAACAACAGAAGCTTTTACAGTGTTCCAGGACGTTGTTAGTAACCAGACTCATGAAAGCAAATAAACACAGCAGTGTTATATACAAATGCCTTTCAGATGAAAGAATCATTTAAGAAGTAAAAAAAAATGATTATAATCACACATTGTTATCTGTTAATTCATGACGAGGAGTGTGAATGGTATTCTACTGTCACTATTGCTTTTTAATATGAGCAGCATAGCTATCAATGTGGGCACACTGTGATACAAATAAGTAGTTTAGTTCCTAGTACAACAGTTATTTTCTCCTTGCTACAACAAGATTCCTGACCACAGCTTAAGGAAGGATGACTTTACACTTGACTCAAAATTTGTAAACATAGACCACCAAGGCAGGAAAGTCCAGATGGCAGAAGACGGAGGAGACTGACTGTCACATTGCATCCCCAGTGAGGAAACACGGTCAGGCAAGTTCTGGTGCTCATCTCTTTTCCTCTATTTCACTCAACTCAGGAGCCTAGGCTATAGAATGGCACCGCCCACATACCACAGGGGCCTTCCAACTCCATCAATCCAATCTGGAAACTCTCTCATAGGCCTGCTCAGACATGTCAGCAAGGAGATTTTAAATCCTCCCAAGTTAACAATCAATATTGACCATCTCTTAAAGCTTAGTATAGGTAATAAAAACACTTGACTACTGTTGACCAGTAAGGAAGAAATGCTGTGTTCAGCTTTTACAAATCTCCATAAACAAAGGCCTCAAGTTGCAAGCAGTTTTTTTAACTTAATGTATGACTATCATTTCATTTTTCCCACCTACTGCCTGGAGTTTGAAGTCAATGGCTAAAATTCTAAAATCCATTGTGAAACAATTTAATAACAGAGGATAAACACACTGGAAGTCAGATTCCTAACGGGGATAAAGAGCTGACATATAATTTCAAAACTGCTTCCCTTGGGACATTAATACATGAGAGAAAAGTAAATTTTCATCCTGTTAATACTATTCTTATTTTAGTTCTCCCAACACATGATGTATAGTCTACTTCCAGCTATTTTACGGTTAATTTTAGTTCTATAAAGCTTTTTATAGTTTGCTCTATTTAAATATTGGCCTACTCGTGGTTTTCTTGAGGTTCAAAAACTGTCAAATATCCATTGTGGGAGTATGGCTGGATCAGGATAATTATATAAGATGCTTAACCTTCTGTCTAGAATGTTCAGAGCCATATGAACAAGGGTAATTATAATAATTGCATAAATAAAGACCTGTGATGTTTTCATTTAGCATGATTGTCATCCAAGAAAATGATCCCCATGGTCTTTAAGCAGTCTTTTGGGGAAGGGGGGGGACACTTATTTGAATGAAACAAGTATTTGATCTAACTGTTTTCTTTTGTGTTATATGCTATTCAACACAAAATTAACATGTAAAAATTGTCCCCTCCTATACTAAAATATAATATTCTTTGAGCGTCAAGTGTGAGGTGTTCAGTTAAACTACTCATTATGATGTATGGCTCTTGATACCTTGTATGATTTTAAAAAACCATAGTATCCCAAAACAATTCCTAGAAGTTGCTAATGCCATTGTGATGACATATAGACCAGCACTTGGAACTATTTGTTGAGCTCCAGAGTTGATTGAATCCATCGCAAAGTTGGAAGTCTCTGCTTCAAACTATAACAAGGATACGTACTTTCTCTACTGGGGATAAGCAAATAACAACCGCTAAGCTGCCTGATGCTGACAAGGCAATCATGAAAACCGATGGTTTTGTCACCACATATTTCCCTTCTGATAGTCTTGTCTCTCAGTCACTCATTAGCCATGCTAAAATAGAACTACAATTTTCTGCTTAGTTGAGCAAAACTACATGTGAACTCCAAGCTCACAATTGGGAAGTGCCTATCTACAACTATTGTGGCATGTGTAGTTTCTTTGCTTCAGTAGATTGACCAAGTTTAGGTTGTTTGCACAGCCAGCGATTTGGCAAGAATATGCTCTTCTGTCCCTGTAGAGAATGAAAGCTATAAATAGTTTCAAGTCACATGTGATGACAAAATTTTAAATTTATTACCTTGTGCAAGGGTTAGGTTGTTTCTCTTAATCTCTTTCATACTATAGTGCATTGGGACCTGAACCACCTGAACATTTCACATGACATTTGGTACACCATTTTAATGATATCAATTAATCAGACCAAATGAATAAAAATTTAAATGTGCAACAGAGGCAGAGACACAGCAAATAAGGCCCACAACCCTGCTAATATGAAATGAAATATGTAGTGATATTTGACTTATTTCTGGGAGAAAATATACTGTGTGGGGTTTAAGGCTAGTTCCAGCAGGAAAATTACAATATAAATCATTTAATGTCCAGTAGCAAAAGCCATGACACTTGATGAAGGAAAGAAATTGTGAATTTCAAAAGGAAAGATGCAAAAGAAAAAAGGAGAACAAAATACAAAACAAAATTGTCCCTTATGTGAGATCATACTTACATCAGGTTGAACTGCCTGACTAGGGATCCAACTAGAAAATAATTCTGAGTAGAATCCTATAGCTCCTCAGGGGAAAACAACATCATTATCATAGTCATAATATGGAAGCCCCCCAAAAATGACCATATCACAATACTCAGAAAATGTGAATGAATTGGTTAAATTTTACAGTATACTTTGTTACCATCTTCAATCTCAATGAGTTCACAGCAAAGTAAATAATAAATAAAAGGAAGGTCATGGGAAACTATTGAATAGGAGAAAATGTTTATACGCCATTCGTTCCCCCAAAGAGTAATATCCACAACATATAACTAAAAATGCTCAATAGCAATAAAAATGAATAATCCAGTTAATAAATGGCCAAATTGTTTGAATAGATATTTTCCCAAAGAAATCACCAATCATATGAAAAACATGTGTATCTCTAATCAGTAGGTAAAAGAAAATTGAGGCCACATTTGACATAATCTCAAGCCAAGTAAGACATATATAATCAAACACTGACAATTGCTGGAGAGGAATGGAGATAAGACATCTGATACACACATTAAATTAACATTCAACTGTGGAAAGCAATATGGAAGTTTTTCATAAAAATGAAAGTATTATATAATTCTAAAAATCCCACCATTGACTATTTCTTCTCAGGGAGGATGTGGGGGAGGCTGTAGCCAGGATGTACAATTAATAGAGAAATAAAAATGAAGAAAAATAATATGAAGCGGTTCAAGAGATCCCTGAAACCTTGTTTATTGCATCCTAATCACTAGTGTATAGTATTAGGCAAAATATCCACCAGTAAATGTGTAAAAAAGAAAATGCAGTACTTATACAGAATGAGGTAAGTACTATTCAGCTATAAAAAAGATAAAATTATACCGTTTACAGCAATATGGATAAGTGTGGGTATCATAGCAAATGCAATGAAGTCAGACATACAAAGAGAAGTTCTCAAATATGATGTCATGCATGTGTTGCCTAAAAAAAGACTGCATTCATAGAGTTAGCAGAATGGTTATCAGTAAAGGCTGGGAAGATGGGTGAGAGGAAGTGTGCATGGATTTGTACATGGGGACAAACCAAGCATTCTAAAATAATACAACACAGCCAGCACTGTTCTTTCATAAATCAAAATGCTTAAAAAGAGATATTTGAATATTTTTAGCATCAATAAAAGATAAATAAAACAGAAATAGACTATTTAAGTCTATTTATTTAGTGGACCTCACTGCATAAATATTACACCTAACATCACACCATGAAGACAGATGATTATTGTCTGTACAACAAAATGTACTTCACAACATGACACATGTCATTCATTCAATATGCAGTTTGGGTCTATAAAATAGTTAACAGGACTTTAAAATAGCATAAACCAAGTCTTTCATAACTCTGTGTTGTCAAAACTCAATTCTGGTGGGCATGTAACAGTTTCCTATGAGAATGAAATAGTCCATCCTATGTGGAAACTCCTTAAGCAGTGAAGTAAACAACTCAAAATAGCTTCAGGAAGTCCCTGAAACTGACCTGTTTCACCAGGCTCCTCTCTGCTCCCATAAATAACAAAACGTGAAGCTACCTTTCAGAGAAGCTGACCTGCAAAGGAAACTGTTTCTCCAACAAGCCAAGCTGAAAAGAAGATTCAGTGATCAGACCAGTAGCTGCCTATATGTGGAATATTCTCACTTTTAGTGAATTTTTAGCTTAGTACCATACCTCGGTTCTTTGAGGAAAATCTTTTGACCTGAAAATTCATCATTACGTCGCTCAATTTTATAACTAACCTGAGCTAGTTTAGGTCTTTCCATGAAATATCAAGGGCTTAACCCTGGGTGGTCTTTCAACTGTGAACTGACAGATGTGCAATAATTTAGTTGTCATTCCAAATCACTTCTTTTAATATTTGTCACCCCCAAAGTCCAGACTCCCAAAACATTACCACGAGACCGTATCTGATGCAAAAGCAAAGAGTCTTTATTGCGAGTTCACTATGGTCCTTCTGTCCAAAGCAGCAGCAGCAGCAACTGCAATAGAGGTACTAGCAGCAGCAGCAGCAGCAGCAACTGCATTAGAGGTACTAGTTGCAGCAGCAGCAGCAACTGCAATAGAGGTACTAGCAGCAGCAGCAGCAGCAGCAACTGCAATAGAGGTACTAGTTGCAGCAGCAGCAGCAGCAACAACTGCAATAGAGGTACTAGTTGCAGCAGCAGCAGCGAAAGCAACAACAAGAACAGAGCAGGAAAGACCCTGAGCAGCAAAAAGAGAGAGTTTATACACAGGGAAAGACCTAGGGAATTCCCAGCCTCCAGACTTGGGATTGGCTACCCCTAGGATGTAAAGAAATTCCCAAACATGAGGGGAATTCCCAAATGCCAGTCACTGCCTTAGGGGAAGTCCAAGCCTGTAGGGGGTCAGTGATTGGTCCATTTTCCCTGCTCAGGGTATTGGCTGGTTTTGAGTCAGGGAGTGAGGAAACAGAGATGACTCTGATTCAGGAGCCAAATTGTGTTTCTTTTCTTGTTTTTTTTTTTTTTTTTTTGACTCTAATTTTGGACCAGGGCAAATATCTTTGGTAAGAGCTTAGTGTGTTGTTTTGGTCCTGGTTTTATTCCACAGTGTCTTTTCTCTGGCTGTAGCTTCAGGGACAAAGTGTCTCTTCCCATGGCTCTGCTTTCATTTTCAGAGTGTGTTTCTTTCCCTGGCTTTGAACTCATCGCCAGCATGCTAGGGGGCTGTGATAGGACTATGGACTCACTGAATTTATGGGCCCTGGGCCTATCACTACTCATTAGGGTATCTTTTAGCTTTACTATCAAGCTTAATCAAACCTTTTTTGTTTGTTTGTTTGTTTGGTTGGTTTTTGGTTTTCGAGACAGGGTTTTTCTGTAGCTTTGGAGCCTGTCCTGGAGACTAGCTCCTAAAGACGAGGCTGGCCTCAGACTCACAGAGATCTGCCTGCCTCTGCCTCCCAAGCGCTGGGATTAAAGTCATGCACCACCCCCACCTTTACTGGATATTTCACCAAATCCTCTTGATGAAGAAAAAGCCTGTCAATTATTCTTGTTCAAAAATATCCAACACCCAGAACAAACAAGTTCTTAAAGATGTAGAATGACTCTTAACAGACCGTATCTTGGAAACAGTCATTCACTATCAATTACCTGCAGGTAGGCAGCCCAGCTGTTCTGATTGTTCAGTATGTACAAATCGGTATGTTTGCTCTTCCAATGGCAGAAAATATATAAAGAAGTTGCTAATCTGGTTGTGGATCAGTGTGGGATAGGGTGGGGAGTCCTGTAATTCAAGACACAAACACTTTCTGGGGCACCTGGACAGGCAGAAAGCAGCTTTTCCCAAAGAAGAAATGATTCCACTGAAAATCACTGTGGTATGAGAATTTGCAGTTTTGGTTGTTGTTTTTGTTTTTAGGGCTAAAAAGAGAGAGATAATAACACCAGACGAAGAGGGTGAAAAGGAAGATGAGAACCTTTGGGCAGCCACTGTTTTGTATGGGCAAATAAATGCTGGATTCAATCAATTCCTGAGAGACGAAGAAAAGATTTTCCAAGGCTACTTTTCTCACTGCACTTGACAATATTTATATTATTTTGCAGCCATAATAATGAAGTTTTATTGCTTCTTTTAAAAACATGTTATAAGTTACAATTTTAATGATTGTAAACAACTGAAGAATTTGATGGTATGTGAAAAAAATATGTCTGGCCAGTTATAAGAACTTTGCTCCATTTCGGTGAAAAAAGAAAGTTATATAAATATATAAATTTTCCATGGACGTTCTTTTCAATGTTAGACCAGTATTTTCTGCCTCATACTTTATATTTTCAAGGTTTCTGTATGTGTTCCTGAGACAAATCAATATGTGAGATATTAATTGTAGAATTTGGTATCTGATTAGTAATGGTTTCACTTGAATTTAAATTAGGCACACTAAAATGTATATAATGTGTGTCTTAGTTACTAGTCTTGATGTTGTGACACAAAATAATAATAAACAACATAAAGACATGTTTATTTTGGCTCACAGTTGAGGGCAATCTAGTATAGTGGAGAAGATACAATAGCAGAAGCAGGAGGAGGTAGTGGGCCACACTGTGTATATAGGAAGGAAGGAAAAATTAATAAATGCTTGTGCCTATCTCACCTTTCCTGTATAGAAAGCCATATATACATATACAAAAAATATACTAAGATTGCCCTAGTTTATTTTCCTGTTTCTGCAATAAAATATTCTGACGAAGGCAGCATGAAAGAGAAAAAGGTTATTCTGTCTCCCCTCTTGAAGGCTCCGTCCACCCTCATAGAGCAGAGAAGGTTGCAGAAGCTTGAGACAGCTGGTCTCATTGTATCCACAACCAGGAAGCAGAGAGAGATTTATTCATGCTACTGCTCAGTTCCTCTCTCCTTGTATACTCTCTGCCATCCCAGTTGTAGAGATACCCCCATATTAGTTACCATAACTGAAATAATTCCCCGAAGGGAAGCCCAGAGGCCCACTGCCTGGGGAAATTCTGAAATTTGTCAGCTGACAATGTATACTCACCCACACGTGTGGCTGTGACATTGCCCATGTTTAGTATGGGTCTTCCCATTTCAGGTAATCCAATGGCAATGGTTTTCCACAGGCTTACCCAGAGGATCCTGGCAAGCTGACATCATTAACCATCAAAATATGTCACATCCATCTTTTCGCTTTGGACACCCGATAGTGCAGAGTGATTTTTAGTGATCAGTCATGGAAACTGCAAGAATGTGTTTGTCTTAGACGTATGTTCCTAACTATAAAGATGTTAAGACATCAGTTGACACGTAGCATGCATTTCAATTACTGCTCTATTTTAATGGCTACTTGCTTCACACACTTGAGAAGATATAATGAATCAGTGACTTAGACCCTTCTTCATATTTTGAAATAAATGACTGCCGAATGTCTTAAAGCAGAAATGTGACCCTTGAATAATTTCTATACTTTTATGAATGACTCTCTCCCAGGTACTGTAGTTAAGAGGTATGATTCCTCTAAACATATCAGAAAGGTAAAGAGACAAATGTAAGAAGCCTATGTGTTAAAATAACATAGATTTGTAAAATTTCTAACCTACATGAACCGAAGTTACAGTGATATATCACCTATTTGTACTCTTGCTAAGACTTTCTGTAGGAAGAGGCCAATGTCCTATAGTTTTAATTTTATCAGTATTCACTGAAAAAGTCAATGCTTAAAACCACACAGATTAACAATGAAAGTGTATAAATACTTCCAAATGGTTGAAACATTTAGACTTTTAGATTACTGCAAATGTATCATTATGTTTCTGATTAGACAATCATAGAAGATATGCATTCATATTTAGATCATGAAATAGCTAAGGGAACAGTGAAGCTATCAGTAATTTCAACTGGGTATCTTTACGAGAAATCACCAGATGATTCATTTATTACATTGGGTTTTGTTAGAGAATCATTATAGCTTTCTGATAAAATGGAGAAAGACAAAATGAAAAGTCCTGTTGGGGATAGAGATTGGCGTGCAACATGATTTGGAGGATATTAGGAATATAAAATGTCCTCCAAGAAATTGCTTGTTTGGTCTCAGGTTATGATGTTATCTCATATTAGTTGAGCCCCTAAGTTGTATACAAATGTTTCTGTCAGGAATTTTTTGGTCTGGAAATTGCTTAAGATAATGTAGAGAATGAAGATATATCATTAGTTATACATGCAAATATGTTCGTGGAACCTTTCGCAGAGACTGAAAAACTTCAGCATAGAATTCCCAATATGAAATAAAATGTGCTAAAATACCTATGTATTAACTTCACAGTTGAGATTGACTACAATGCAGAGTTCTGATCTAATATCAGGGGGGAATGCTGTTGGGAAGTTCTGCGATGTGAAGGTGATTTGCCTGGTTTTACAGAAAAATGAAGACAGATGATTCAACAAGTATATCATTCTTCCTTTTATTTTTATTTATTTTTAAAATGGGTTCGATTTTTCTTTTGTGGTGATTTCCTGTACCAGACATGCTATCTGAAGCCTGTATAGACTAGAGTAATTTTGTCACCAGGAAGAAACAAACATGAGAAAAGTGGAAAGCTGTAGATCAAACAACTCTGAACCTCACAATGGCAAAGGTTTGGGCTGAGTTATGACTGATGATAAAGACTTTTATAGCAGAAGACGAGCAGGCTTCTGAGTCAGGACTGACAGGTTCTGAGTCAAGTTCGGCAATAAGGAGATTTCTGCTGCTTTCAACCAGGGCACACTTGCAATCACACGCAGGAGAAGAATTTTCTTCCTCTACTCTTTGTTAATTTGTCAGTGCTCCAGTCAATGAGAGCACTTGAGCTCTCAAAGGAAAGCCAATGTTACATTCCTTAATTCTGATATCAGGGAATTCTGTGAAAATACTAATTTCTACAATTAAGTGGAATGATCATCATTGAAACAAACAGGCAAGTAGCATGTTGTCCAAGGCCTTTTCCCTTAAAATATTACTTTTTGGTACCCATTCTTCCTTCTTTTTAGTATGCATTTATTTGCCGTGGGTTGGCGTGAGCAGTGCCTGAATGCCACAGTGTGTGTGTGGAACTCAAGAATAAGGCTGGCTGGAAATGGTTCTTTCCTTCTACCATGTGGGTCATCTGAATTGAGCTGAATTTCTCAGGCTAGGAGGCAAGGATCTTTACCTACTGAAACATCCCATGGGCCATTAAATGCGTTCTTTCACAAATGACTTAAGTAGTACCTTAAAGGAAAAACTTGTATCTGTGAGAATGCATGAAAAAAAAATACCATCAAACAAAAGTGAAAAGATTTGTAACAGGAGTTTCTGAGTTGAATTCATTCTTTAAATTACAGTTGATAAAATGAGAAATGACAGTGAGAACCCAATGGGCAAGAAAATGACCCCATGCTATTTGCTGCTCTGTGACATAAAACTGTGAAATAACAATTTAGATTAAAAGTGGTAAGAAATTAAATCTTCTATAACTTGAAGAATGTATGGATAAAATGAGAATCATTTCCAGTGTCGGTCTATTCTAGGCTAACAATGTCAATGACTAATTCAATAGAGGGCAGCCACTGCACTTTCGTTATTTAGTTAAACTCCCCACATAAAATATATTAACAGCATTGAACAAAGGAATTTAACACAGAAGGTTGGAAAGGAAATATTAGTCTGATACAGTTTCATAATTACATTTTGTTCAAGGTGATATAGAATGTTGAGTTAGGATCAATTAGAGACAGAGAAATGGAAATTTGTCTTAGAAAAGATTGAACACGGCCACATTAGGCTAAAGTATCAGAAAGCATCTCAAGATCCAAAGCACTGCAGAGCTTTGCTGCAATGTGCCTGAATGCGAAGTATGGCTGAGATATGCAGTGTTTGTTAAAAAGAAACATTCAAATTAGCTATCAAATTTAGAAATTTAACAGATTTGGGAGAAGGAGTATGTTTCAGCAGTGCAGAAGAGAATGGGACTCACATATTAGTTACAAGGCTGCAAAGTGAACTGAACTGAACTCATTTTATGACCTAAAGCAAATCTTCTCTCCATCTCAATCTTCTCAGCTGCAAAACTGAGCTCAGATGAAAGAGTTCTCATGCGCTCACCTGCCTCTCTCTATGAGCCGGAAGTTCCCTTCGAAGCCAGCACAGAAAACTGTAAAGAGGAAATGGCCATAAGAACAAATACTAACTCATACACAATGCATATATGAGCCCTGGCTTTTAATGGTATGACCACTTGAAATATGACCATCTTTGATTTACAGTCAAGGGAAGCTGGTTAATTGTGAGTATACAGTTACACTTAATTTCAGTATAAAATTGATTTTGCACTGCCTATGAGCATGATACTTTGCATGCATGTTTATAATTCTTTATGTTGTCATCAAAATGGATACTATTTGTAGTAAATAATTTATAAACACAGAATATCAAGCACACATCAATTTTATTTAACACTCTACATAGGAAAATGGCTAGTGTGGTGCTTAGAAATTCATACTGGTGCATGAAAAACATCTATTTTCTTTCCATTATTTCTTCTTTATTTTCTTTTGCTTTTCTTTTATCCTCACCATTCCTGTTCTCTTTTACTCCTTTCTTTGCTCTTTCCTCTCTTGCTACCCACTTTTATTTATCTCTTTTTCCAACTATTTCCTTTTCTATTTTCTTCCTCTGCCTCACCTGTTCCAACTGCATTTCTTCCATTGGCCCTTCCCTTCTCTTTCCTCTCTGTCCATTCATATGTTCATCCTGTATGTTTTGCTTTCTTCTTTCTCATAACAACACTTATTGGCCACCAGTAGATGACAGATGGCATGCACAGTATTAGGCATCCTGAAATAAATAACACATGGTCGCCAAGATGCTGAATGTGTGTCTAAAAGGAGAAAAGAATAATTTGAAACTTCTTAGTAAATCATACAGAGGGCATGGAGAATGAGGTACAGGCTGAAAGAATAAAACTTATTTATAATATTTTATTTATAGCCTCCATCAACACCTTCAGAGACCACTTAAAAGTGTAGAGAAAACAAGCCCCTACCCAACTGTGCCACACTATACTAGAAGATACCACAAGCATTGATAATAGTTTGCTTTTCTCATTGTTTTAAAAATTATTCTTGGTTTGGGATAAAAATATCAGTGAGTAAGAATACTTGATGTGAAAGCAAGTGGACCTGGGTTTAAACAGTTCACATCCACATAAAAGCAAAATGGCAAAGCGTAGACATACGTGCCTAAACTCCAAGGTGAGCACTGACAGACCAAGTCAAACCAGTGATATTTTGGTTTGACGAAAGAGAGATCCTGTCCTTAAAAAGTCAGGTGGAGAGTCATAATGGCACCCTATGTATTGTTATGACCTCAGTATACATATACAGTATGCATATATATTTTAAAGATAACTATTTCTAGTAATGAAACTACTCCATACTTTTTGACAAACCATTACACACACACACACACACACACACACACAGACACTCTATTAATTTAAATTACTCTAAATAGTCTTAGAAACAGCAAAAACAACTGACCACATGACTGAATTTAGCAAACCCTAAATTTTTTCCCCAATGGCCTTTTGCTAAGGTATTGGGATTTGTTCTTGGTGTATCCTTCCTAATAATGGTTTTATGTATGCCTAATGCCTTGGTCCATTCTTTGTCAGTTTGACATCTGAAAGGAGGAGTCCCAGTAACTGAAATCAGTCACACAGGTGCTATATACCTATACTCTAAAGCCTTGAATGTTAAATATCAGGTTAAGTGGTATGGTTTTTATAGGTTTTCATTGATATAGAGATTTGCATTGGTATGGATCTTGGTCAATTGATACAAATTTAAGGTCAATTTTATTATATGTATTTCTGCTCTTGACTAAGGTATTATGTTTGTGCAGCTCACTTAAAATGCAATGTATAATTAAGAAATATAGGTTAATAGTCATCTATAATAGTCAAGCTTTTAGTCATGTTAGATTTTCTAGATGTACAGAGATAAATTTCAGATCGATAGATATTCTTCAGATCTTTCAAAGACTACAGAATATGGCATTTAAAATGTTTTAGTAACTTTTCATGACAACGAGATACATCTGCTCCTGGCAGCACCAATCTACCTCCAATCAAGAAGATAATGGGCCTTGAAGAGGCTCATTATGGAGTTTGCTAGCTATTTGGGCAAGAAACTGCTCTTGCCTGGACTGCTTGAAGTTATGCTGAATGAACTGGACATGTAGGGCCCACAGAGAAATAACTGCTGAACTTGTCTAAAGGTGAGATGTTCTTTGGAGGTTCCTGCTTCATGAAAGAGTCTGCCAGACATTCTGCAGACAAAAAAGAAAGTGACTGACAAACTGCCAATGTAGGCAGACCAGCTTTTGAAATTTCCTGCTTTGTGGAAAAGTCTGGTGGATACTATGGGCCTGTAGGCTGAATATTAATGCTCCAGCATTACAGAAGAACTTTGAATGACTGTACAGGCAACGAGATGTCTCTGGCAATTCTAGAGTTTTGGTAGTTGCTTACAATGCACTTCCTCTTTACTTAGATAATATTATATCCTTCTGGAGTCTTTGATGGAGTTGAAGAATGGATAGTTATAGTTTTCTTAGTTATGATAAAAGATAAAGTAGATTTAAATATTGTAACTATAATTCTTACTTGATAACTGTTTTGTTATATGTAATTTTACTATGTTAAAATTAAAACCTTCCTTTTCATTTAAACAGAAAAGGGGAGGTAATTTGGGATTCCCTTCTGTATGCTGTGATTACCATTGGTTAATAAAGAAGCTGTTTTGGGCCTGTGATAGGGTAGAGCAGAGCTAGGTAAGAAAAACTAAACTGAATTCTGGGAGAAAGGAGGCAGAGTCAAAGTGAAGTCTTGTAGCCCTGCCGGAGACAGACACTGGAACTTTACCAGGGAAGCAACAACCTCGTGTTAATACACAGATTAATGGAGATGGGTTAAATTCATATGTGAGAGATAGCTAATAAGAAGCTAGAGCTAATAGGCCAGACAGTGTTTTAATTAATACCATTTCTGTGTGGTTATTTTGGGTCTGAGCTGCCAGGTGGCTGGGAAACAAACAAGTGGCCCTTTTACTACACTTCATCTGGTAAAATAATTTGTAAGAACACTAAGCCAATTTTTGAGTGAGCTATTTCAGTAGACATATCTGGAAGACTATCTATGCTATTTCTAAACCTCCCCCACACCTTTTCCCTTTATATGTTTTAATATGAATTCTTTCATTTTAATGTTAAAAACTGTAATGGTAAATATGACATCTCGCAACAAATTGAATGACTAAGATCAATAAAACAAATGACAGTCCATGCTATTGAGGATGTGGAGTAAAGGTGACAGTCTTCCATTGATAGTGACAGTACAAACTTGTATAACCTTTAAGGAAATCAGTGTGGTGATTCCTCAGAAAGATGGGAATTGGTCATCCTCAGTTCCATCTACCAGCTATACTTCTCTTGAGCATATACCCTAAGGATACTTCATCCTAGTACAGAGATGTTATCTCAACCATGCTTATTGCTGCTTCATTAATAATAGCCAGAAATTGAAAAAAAACTAAATGTCTGTCAACAGATGAATGGATAAAGAAAATGTGTTACATTTACATAGTCTAATATTTCTCAGACATTGAAAAAATGGAAGTCATGAAATTTGCAAGTAAGTATGAAGCTAAACAAATGAATGAAAAATAAAAAAAAATTTCCTGAGTGAGGTAAACCAGACCCAGAAAGATAAATATGGTATATATTAACTTACACGTGGATATTATCTTTTAAGCCATTGGTAAGCAAGCTACAACACAGAGAACCACAGAGGTTAGGTATAGAGTAAGGAAATGGGGAGGGGAAAGGCTGGATCTCCCCTAGAAAGAGCAAATAGAATAGATAGTTATGGATGGACTGGAGGTGTATTGGAATATGAGGATCAAATGGGGATGAGGAGGGACAGTAGAGCAAGGGTAGAATATGGGGAGAAATGAATAAAACTAAGGGTCTTCTGGGATGTTGTATGAAAAACTAATACAATAGAAATATTCTAATTATATACAAGAAAAAACAAGCCGGGCGGTGGTGGTGCACGCCTTTAATCCCAGCACTCGAGAGGCAGAGGCAGGCGGATCTCTGTGAGTTTGAGGCCAGCCTGGTCTACAAGAGCTAGTTCCAGGACAGGAACCAAAAGCTACAGAGAAACCCTGTCTCGAAAAATTAAAAAAAAAGAAAAAACATTCCTTAAAACTATTTAGCTGCACCTTTAATATGTGCATTTTGTATTTTATATCAATTATTCTTCAAAATTATTTTGATGTTTAAATATTTTGGATTTCTATAAAGGTGTTCTAAATCTGTGTGGAAATGCTATAATGTCAGTATAAAGCTATAATAGGAAAATATTTAAATTACTTTACTACTTTATGTACCCTTCATATAAGAGTCGGAAACATTTATGACTTCCCCTAAAATAATGAAATTCATGATTAAATCAAATTTTAAGCTCTTATACTTTGGTTCACTGTTTTCCCCAAAGGCTCCTCAATCTCTCCCACAAAGAGAACATCTAGTCACCCCATTATTTTTCCTGAAGTAGTCAAACATGCTATAAAATCGGTTAGACATAAATTGGAATTCTTGATTCAATATAAAAGGCAAATTTAATAAGTCCTGCTCTATCACCTCAAAATATATCTATAGAGCACTTATTTGTAAAGCAAGATTCATTTCCTAGTTAAATTTTTCAAAATGGCTGGAGTCAAATTAAAAGTAGGGACTATTATCAAATAATATAAACAACAGAAGAACTAATAGGCAAACTAAAATAATTTTAATGTCTACAAATATTGAGTGAAATAGTTCAGACTTCAAAAAGGCGATATGTAGAATGTTTCTCAATTTTATCTGACTACTGAATTATTTCTTAAATGAAAAAATCATATTGTAAACAACTTACTACTGTCTGCTGCCAAATATTAAGCTAGAATATTGCTATAATCTTCTACTTTTCTCATATTTGGGGTGTTTTTTATGCTATAAAGTTCAGTTATTTCGTGATATCTGTTGTCATCACTTCTTGTTTCTGTTATTGATGGATCTTTGCCTCATTTGAACAGGTTGTTATCTGTGATCATGGTCATAACTGATAGGAAAGAGATAGGCACCTCAGTCCTCACAGAACCAAGCTTGTTACTATAGTCAGCTTAATATGTCAGCAATGAGAAAAATAATTCACAACCTACCAGATTTTATGCTAAATACTTGCATATCTCTTTTACTTACCTTTCACACTATCTGTAAATCAGGAATTGTTACACTGATTTGTGAAATAAGACAGGAAAATATATCTTAAACATTCTCTGTTGTGTTTTAGTGGGTTTTTTGTGTATGGGATGTATATACATGAGTGGGGATGGTCAGAGATCAATGTTGGGTATTTACCAATATCACTCTGTTCCTTAGATTTTCAAAGAATTTCTATTGTGATTAGGTAGCTTCCACCTTATTTTATAGGACAGGATTTCTCACTGAATCTTGAACACATTGTTTCAACTAGATTGCCTGGCTAAAATTCTGGAATTCACCTCTCCCCATTTTCCAAACATTGATGTTACAGACAAGCCACAATACCTGACATCTCTGTGGGAGATGGGAATTCCAAGCCTGGTCATGAGAACTCAGATGATCCTGGTGTGCAGAAAGCACTTCAGCAATGAACCATCTCCCAGCCCCGAATTCCACTATAATGAAATAGTGTAATGTTAGATCCTAGTCTTTTCTCTCTACTCCAATCTGTACAAACATATTATTGTGTTAGTAGATGTTGTCAACATTCATGCCTCTTTGGAGATTCTAAGTCACAGAGGATAATGCAAGGCAAAATCTGCCCAACTCATAACTGTAAAGTCAGTTGTTTCTTTAGTTAGATGTGACCCAGTTAGTAAAAGACTCTACCGTATCTCCACAGAAGGCCACATTAAGATAATTATTACAATGGTACATTGTGGTCATCAGATCAATAGCAGAGATTTGCTAAATTGTACAAAATTACTTTACATAAATCTCATCAAATTACATTCTATATCACTTCAAAAACAGTAAAAAAAAATGCTGAAGTAATACCACTTAGTTGCTCACAGAGTTGCCAGTTTTTCTCAGCATAAGAATATCACATAAAGACTGGAGAAGCCATGTATGATGCTGATGTGTGATTCCCCTATGTATGCTGTGAATATGTTTAATTACTATTGGTTAATAAAGAATCTGTTTTGGACCTATGGCAGCACAGAATAGAGCAAGGAAGGAATTCCAAGTAGTGATAGGGGAGAAAAGAAGGCAGAGTCAGAGATGCCATGTAGCCACCACAGGAGACAGACACCAGAGGAAACCTTACTGATAGGCCACAGCCACGTGTTGACACATAGATTAATAGAAATGGCTTAATGTAAAATGTAAGAGTTAGTTAATAAGAAGCCTGAGCTAATAGGCCAAGCAGTGTTTTAATTAATACAGTTTCCATGTGATTATTTTAGTCTGGGCAGCTGGGAACCAAACATCCCCTGCCTACATGATGCTTAAAATTTTTCTAATGTTTGTTATTAAGAAAAGTCTGATTTCTTTTAAAAAAAAAGTGTGCTAGGAATTGAACCTAGATTGCCATGCATGCTGAGCAAGTATGCTTTATCACTGAGCAACACCACACAGATGCATATATATATATGTGTGTGTGTAAAAACATATTGTTTATTATGTGAATGTGGTAGGTATTGTCAAAATATTTACATATTTAAATTCTTAGTAACTTAGTTTCAAGGCAATGTGAATAACTATAGGCTTTAAAAGATATATGAACCTATTCTGTATCTTTGTTCATAATTAGGTGACTGAGTGTCAAGTTGTACATTTCATGGTATTTTGAGAGCCCAGTTTAAGCTAATTTTCATTATTTGAATTTACAACTCCAAAAATTCAAAATGTTTATTAGAAAGAAAACACATAATGTCTGAAGTTAGATTTATAAAGAATGGAGATGAAAGTAGATAATTTTCCAGCCTGCAAGAAACCTAGTTGTCACCCTTTGGTTTTATTCTATTATTGGGTGAGTATAGATTAATGTACTTACTTCCACTGTGGCAATATATAATGCATGAACACAATTACCGGGGTAATTTAGAAACAGAATGCCTTTAATCTTTTGTTCAAATCAGCCAATTACAATACATAGGCTGTGGAATGTTATATGATTGTGCATAGACTCGTCAATGGAACTGATCTTATTTAAATATGGCTGGAAAATTGTGAAACCTATAATCTTACATATTACATTGCATGTAATATAATATATAAACCTTATATATTACACGGCTATGGAAATTTATAATGTATTTATTAGTTAATCTAAAAATACCATTTTGAGAATTGTAGCTATATCTGGTGAAGAGGATTCCTTTTTTGTTTCTTGAAGAAAGTGGAGTTAGAGGGTTTCCAAATTCAATAGCCCGTGAAAGTCAATGGCACAGTCATGAAGAGAAGCATTGCACAGCAAACTTCTGCATGTCGATTCTTTTTTTTTTAGTAGATAAACATTTATGTTTCAAAACATACTGGGGATTTTACTACCTTAAAGTGGTATTCATTTGCTGAGTTTAAAAGTCATTCAAAATTTATTAGCGAACCATGCTGCTTTGTTACAACTTACTCTTGTATTATTGTGTCATGAAACCTTATAGGCAATGAAACTTTATATGGGAAACTTACAATCTGCACAATTTGTAGGTTAGTCTTCTTTCCCTGGAGTCCTTGATTTGAGGAGAAATGTGAACTTGAATTTACTTAAAAAGCTAAGTAAAAAGGGGGGGTGTTTAAGAAATGTGTCAAAAATAGTAACGTGTGTTTTTCTAGGCATTTGGTGACTACGATCGGGCTATGTGACTTAACAACCACTTGACTGAGTTTGAAATTCCACTGCCATTGGTTGACTTCCTCAGTAACCATTCGCTAACCGCAGAATCCAAGTCAGCACCACGGAGAGCTCCACACATTCCGCCTCTGGAAGTGGAATTCCTGTTTCAGGCCCAGCTGCAGCTAGGGAAGAGAATGACAGAATAATCTACTTACAAAGTAAAAGTAGATAAAATAAACCAAGCATTGGGAAAGGATATATCCTCAATATTATAAGGGAGGCAATTCTACAGATTCAAGGACAATCAAGCTAGTTAATTAGACAATTCAACATTTTCAGATGCTGCCTTCCTTTTGATTTGTTTTCAATACTGTCATATGAAATAATTAAAAATTCGCGGGTTCTTGTTTTTATTTGGATTTGGGGGTGTGTATGTTTTATGGAACATATAAAGTGTTATGTTTGGCTCCCATTTCTTACAAAATATCTTCCTAAACTAACCTTGCTTCTTGACACATAGTTCCACTCTCGTTATTTTCTTCAGATTTGAGCTGTAACTAACAAAATACGAACCTCGTTGACTCAGACAGAGCAGGACAATGGGCTGCACCCTAACCTTTCAGAGGCCTTCTAGCAAGCAGCTACATGTTCTGATATAAGTCTATCCACCTTTATTGTCCATAGAATATGATAGAAACAACAGATTTGTCTATGCTCTCTCCTGTAGAATGAAATGGTGGCAAACACAGAAAGGAGTGTGGATATGGCTATTAAAGATGACAGCATCAATGAAGGGAAAGAAGCAGGAGGGGAGAAAAAGAAACATGGAAAGGACAACTTCTAAAATATGTTTTTCCTAGCACAGCTTGCCTTAAGACTTCGGTAGGATTTGAACCGAAGTATGTGTAAACCAGGAGATTCCCAAATTTGAAGACTCTGAGAAACAAGAATCAAGAGGTCTCAATGTTGCCCTTTGAATCTCTTCCTGTCTTATGCAAGCGCTCCTTTAGAAACGGGGAGAAAGCCAGAGGAATTGGCTAGTATGTTCAGAAGGTAAGTAGCAAGGGAGGTCACTTCAAGGCTGCAAACTCTTAGCCCCACCCACCTTTTGTTCCTTCTCCCTGGAGCCCAGCCTCAACCATTCCAAACTCTTGCCTTGTTTTGAACCATTTGTTTACACAATCTTTGCCCTTATCTTCCTCCTGACAACCTCTAGTCCCTGGAGACCCAGTCACCCGCCCAAACGTTGCAACTCCTGAGGGACTTCCTCGGGGAAACCCGGCATGCTGAGCTGTGCTGGGTGCTGACAGCCTTCAATCTTTCAGAAGCTTAGTTCAAGCTGGATAGCCCGGGCTTCATTCAGGGCCCACCCTTCAGGTGCTCAGGGGATCTGGACCCTGAAATTGCACCTGCACTCTTAGGTGGCGCATCTTAGATCTTCAACATCCTGAGCGCCAGCGGAGCTTTAATACACTCATTGAAGGGCTGGCTTCCCACCTGTCTTTTCTTTGCAGCTGAGGGTGTGTTAACTATCTCGGTGCAGGGCTCTTAAGGTTGGAGCCCTATGGCTAGGGACGGTGGAGATCACCTTCCCAGAGTAGCTGTTTTATCACTGAGTTTTGGAGATTTCTTGGCTGCCTTCCGCTTAAGGCACGCTTGAGTAACCCGAGCTGTGGCGGCGCCCAAGCTCCCAGGATAACGCTGTGTGTGTGTGTGTGTGTGTGTGTGTGTGTGTGTATGTGTGTGTGTGTGTAGGGGGAGAGGGCGGGGACAGAAACGTCAACCCCCACCCTGCCTCCTTTTCTTTTCCTTTCCCCCTTCCTGCAAAAGGCGCACAAGTCTTCTACCCCACCCCACACCCGCCCACCAGCAATCCTTGGGGCTCTGGGCAACAGCCAGGTTAAGCCCATTTGCACTGGGAAATTGGCGCTGTTTGGGAGAAGAGAAACAGATCGATTGCCCTTGTGACTCCCCGCCCCCCCCCCCGGCCCAGCCCGCCCCCCGCGTTCCTCGGCCCTCCCCCGCCGCCTCCCGCACCCCGCCTCCTCCCCTCCCCGCCCCCAAGCCTCTCACCCGCGTCAGGCCGGTGCGAGGCCCCCTCCAGAAGGTGAGCGGGATGGATTGGACTCCGGCGGGGAACGCGGGTGTCTCGAAGTGGTGCTAATGGGAAGAGATTTCTGCTCTCCAAAGAAGATGCGCTGCCACAAAGAGCGGCTTGCGCGCCGGCCTGGGCTCTAGCCCGGGAGACATCCCGGGAGAACTCCGAGCTCGGAGCGCTCGGCTAAGACCCGGGCAACATGCCTGTTCGCAGGGGGCATGTGGCACCTCAAAACACCTTCCTGGGGACCATCATACGGAAATTTGAAGGACAGAGTAAGTTCGTTTGTTCTCTTCTGTATCTCGCTTTTGGCTTTGGTAGAGCACTTGGCGTCCGTCGCTTCCAACCTAGAGAGATGGGCAACTCTAGACTGTCAAGTTAGAGGCTGGGAAAGCCAGTCAGGCAGTTCGGATGGCAGCGGGAGTGTTCTCTCTCTAATATTAATTTGGATTTACATTTTAGATTATGGACTCCATTGTACCAGGCAATTTGATCCTCCTCTCCCACTGCTCCATTATCTGCCTTGCTACTTCATGCCCTACTAGTCCACAACCTTAAAGGGAACGTGCTGGTATAGCATGGGCTTGCGTTATGAAGCTCCCTTTCTGTGGCAGACTTTTTAAAGTCAGGAGCAGAGCCGACCATAGGCTCAGAACAAGGACATGTAAATGGTAGTAGCGATGTAAATGGCTATGCAAACTGTTTTATCTTGGTAAACTGCTGGGCTGTGGAATGTCAAAGATGCTTGCTAGATGTCAGTTGGCTCTTAAAACTGAACTTTGTACGGAAGCTGAAAATAGACGTCAAAGAATAATTTGGAGAGTGGTGGTCTGGTTTTGGGTGCAAGACGCTCACTACTCAAAAACCGTAATTGTGTCTCTGTGTTGCTCCCCTAGACATGCTTTCTGGAAATTTAAAAATCAAAGGGCAGTCCGTAACCCCACAGAGACTGAATGTAGATAAATTTAATGTAGGCATGTAAGCAAACCACGAGGAATTAATTATTTTACATAAATCTAGTAATTTAAAATCCTATAGTTGTAGTTTTATATTCTGCCCTAAATCTCCCTCAGTGTGCATTTATTTTGCATACCTTCACAAATTTTGCAGGACTGCATTTAACGATGTGAAGATATGGTGTCTGTGTACAACATTAACTTCTCTATCCTGCTTCATATTCTTTCCAAAAATAGCAAACAGTTTGCTAGCACACTTAATGGAATTGGTATTAAAATATCTACTATCACACAAAATTCTACTTTGTTACATAGAAAAAAGTTTTTTTAATGTGTTATCATCATGCTTAAAGCATGTGTGTAGTTTTTATCCTTTGCAATTGAATTATGAAAGTGTAAAGCTTTACATAATTTATTGTTAATAAATGTGAAATCATTTCATTGCTAAAGATAATTGTCTTAAAAACACAAGCCTGTGTAAAAATTGCAAACATATATGCCTTCCTTACAAAAATCAAGAAAAAAAAACAAATCCAAGAATAATAAATGCTTTGAGAAAGTTGCATTCTAAGATTCAGTCAAAGTTGATGTAAGAAACATGACAGTTACAGGATGTTTCAATTTTCTGACTTGGAAAAATTTTACCATACAGGTAAGTAGCATTCTGGAATTATCTATTGGCAAGCTGCATTTCTGCCTGTCAAATAGGACCCCTGGTTTTCACAGAGCTTGAGAACTAGACAAATTGGACATTTCTGTTCTTGAAATTATAAAATAATTTTCTTAATTCCTTAATTACTTATTGTCACTGATCTCACACATAAAGTACTAGAGGTGTATGTGTGTGTGTGATTTTTAATTCTTGGGAAGGGTCTAGATAGTTAGCATCTGGGGGAAACAACTGCTTTCCAGACCCTTATTATGCAACTAATTGTTTTCGTGTTTGTGTGAACCCTGTGGAAGATGTCTAAAAGATGTCCTACCCTCTTCTTATTGCAGATAAAAAATTTATCATTGCAAATGCCAGAGTGCAGAACTGTGCCATCATCTACTGCAATGACGGCTTCTGCGAGATGACTGGGTTCTCCAGGCCAGATGTCATGCAGAAGCCATGCACCTGCGACTTCCTCCATGGGCCTGAGACCAAGAGGCATGACATTGCCCAGATTGCCCAGGCGTTGCTGGGGTCAGAGGAGAGGAAAGTGGAGGTCACCTACTATCATAAAAATGGTAAAGTGGGCCTGATTAAAGTTTCTTATATTTGATTCCCTTGAAATGAAATTTCTATTACTCAAAGTTCATATGCAGAGAAACACCATGTAATTAATTGTAGATGAATTTTTTAATGTAAAACCTTAGTATGCAAGAAATAGGGATGTTCTTATTATTGGACCAGTAGGAAAAAGATTCTTCTTCATGTAAGGGAACGTTGTTTGAACTCTGTAGATGTGCAGTAACTTAATGTCACCAAGGGCAAGAATGTCATCAGTCAGTCCTGACACCTTTTAAAGGAATGATGTACAGATTTGAAATCCACTGTTTTCTGTGCCTAGAATGAGAGAAACACATTTTATTTGCCTACATTTGAACATATTCCACTAGGTCTTCTTGGAAGCTGTTTAATGTACATTGAAGATTGGTACAGTTATGAATGTTTCTTGGCTTTTTCAGTGTGGATGGATGGAACTTCTTGTCTCTTTTCTTTGTTCTTAGAGAAGATTAAGCAGAATTTATAGTAACTCCTTCCACTGAGTCACAAAACTTGGGTTCATACATATGTTATGAAATAAGACATATAGAAGACATTACTTGCTGTAAGAAATACGAAAAAGAATCTGTGAGCTTGCAGGGTTATTAGCATTCACTCGTCCACCATAGAAAGCTAGCACTTCAAAGTTAAGGCCATTATTTCAACTTTAAAGATACACTGCCTTCTTATAGTCTTGTCCTGGGAGCCATGTACATACATTTATACTGTAGCTCTCTTTCCCTTCGTCTCTCTCAGTATCTCTCTCTCTCTGTATGCTATACTATAGTCTACACCATAGTGTGACTCCTTTGAAAACTATGTGTGTGTTCATATTATGGATATAGATATAGATAACTGAATACAAATAGATTACTGTATACTCATATAATCTCTTTAAGGGAAATACAGATGCATAGGTTGCACACTTAATGGCATTTACTCATTTAGTAAAACACCTGTAGGAAACAAGTATGCTGCAGTTTCTGCCCATATGGCATCATCTGTTTCTCTCTGTTGTATGTACAAAACATAATGATTCTGAGAAGAATCTTCTCAGTGTTTTAGAAAACTCTTATGTTTGGCAAATGTATGCCATGCTTTAGTCTACACCATAGTGTGACTCCTTTGGAAACTATGAAGAAAAGAATATCAAAAGAAAGGTATGATTCTTTCTCTTATTTTCTTAAAATGAAATGTGTCATGCTTGCAAAATGTGCAATTCTTAATTATTGGGTTTTTTTCATTGTATGAAGTTAAACTTGAGTGGGGTATTTGGAACCAGGTATTACTGGAAAAACAGGTTTGTATTGCTCTGGAATGAACGCAAATATATGATTATCAAACAGCACAGAGCTTGTTTTTTCAATCCTTCCCATTTTCTCTGCCTTTTTGATCAGTAGCTTCATGTATTATTAATAGTCCAATAGTTCCATTGTCTAGAAATATTTCTGTATTGAGACTTTCATGAAACACTGCAACTTACCTCTTTCGTCTATATGATGCCAAGAAACTCAATTTTTTTGAAAGTGTAAAAAGTTCAGTGCTGTTTCTTCTCTGACTATAAAGGATACAGTTGACATGGTCTGTGTTGTGGTTTTTCAAGGCAATGTGGTCCATCATTGGTTGATACATTTTCAAGGCTGTTTAAGACATTTTTTCCAGCTTAAAAACTTCAAGTACTGCTCTGGCTAAACCAATTAAAAAATGAGTGCATTTTTTAAGAATGGTTTTAAGTAGGAATTGTACCTATTATGGTGTAAATAAAATGTGGAAGTTTTGCACCCTTATCAATTCATTGGCTATAATCATAAAATGAGCTCAGAACACTTCTCAAAAGGAATTTTATATTTAAGCACAAACCTGTTGGTTACAAAACCTCTAGTAAAGATGTCAGTGCATTGACCATTGCAAACCTATGCCTGGGTGGTTTACTTAGCTATCCGAATTTTAAAAACAATTTCATACGATTCTTTGTTTGGAAGCCAGTTTAACTATAGAGATGTCAGTCTTGGTGAAAATTGTCTCAGTTGATTTTTTCAGGTGCAACACACTTTGAAGGAGTAGGGTATCTTTAGTATTAGCAAAGACACTGTCTATTTAACTTTAGCTGGTAGAGGAAATGAATAGATGAACTCAGTTTTTCTACATTTCAAGGAAAACTTATTAAATGAAATCCCCTTGGATACTGTTAAGATACAGATATGTTTACCTACTTTGGTTGCAATAAACTAGTGGTTAGCTTTGATGTTAATTCAGGTGCATTGAATAGAATCTTGAGTGTTTACTGTCGTATTCACATGACAGCTATAAAATCAGTCAAGGCTTATGAGCTTCAAATGCTTTGATAGTCTCACCTTTTATTGACCTGCTGCAAGCCACTTTGTATTCATAAAAGCAGAGAGACAGAAAGAAAAAAATAGAAACATTTTCATTGGTTTGTTTCTTAAAGTTTCCTTAAGTCCTTTTAGAGGAGGTCATTTACTTTGAGGATATGCTTCTTAATTCCTGATCTTATTTAGTAAATGCTTCCTTTACTTTTAATTTATTCAGCAGTTCAATGAAATATGTAAGTTATGTAATGAACACAGTGAGAAAGTTAGGAATAGTTGATATATTCTACATTTACAATTTATTCTTGATGGAACAGCAAAACTAATCTCAGGATTAAAATATTATTTATGAAAGCTTGTTTCCTGAAGGGACCCACTGGTTTCCTGAGCAGTGGGAGCCAGGGGCATATGCAATGAGTCCCAGTGGAAATGTCGTGAGCTGCATAGCCAACTGAGACACAATACTTCCTATCTTGCTCTGTATAGGACTGTTCTAGGTAGAACAAAGTTTGCTATTTACCAGAAAATCAATTCTTAAAAACCCACTTATCTGAAGTAGAAGCACTTGACAGCCCTTCCTTTGAGAATTCTATTTTACAGTTTAAGTCATTATTGCATAAATCATTCTTGGCAGCTCTGAATGTTGCTTGAGGTGATAAAGCTGTAAATCTTTTGACATGAAACTCTAATTATATAAAACTATAATTACACGGAGACTTATATAAGGGTGGGCATGTATTTTAATACTGTTTAAAAAAAGTGTTTTAAAAAAATACCTTGAGAGGAGTAGTGACTGAACTAGAAAATGATTTTCTTATTTGTGGTTTGCAGGTGATGGGAATAATTGGCTGTGACTTAATTTACTTGCTTACTTGAGTTTTTTTTTTTTTTTTTTTTTTTGGTGTGTCACATAATAGAAATAGCCTGTTGGAATCCTAAAACCCTTCATCTATATTTACATGTGTAACTCAAGTTATCAAGCAACTTCAAAAACCTAGAAAACCAGAGTAAACTCATGAACAAATAACACCTTTATTCAAAAGGAGAGAAGGTTCTGAAATGTAGGAGAATTAGTAACCAGGCAGCCTTATTATGACATTGTCATTAAATTTCCAGACCCAAATGCAGTTGGAATTTTACTGTTCAATCGGTATAGTATACAGTTACCTTTCTTGTCTTCGTGTTACTTTTCAATAGCTGGGGGGTGGACAGTTACTGAGGAGAGTCCTTGCCTGCTCTGCTCAGAGTTTCACTTCCACTAATGCTGGAAGTGGCTTTGGTTTATTGAGTCTTGCTTTCCCGACAGTGATGCAGAAAGACCTAAAAGGTGCTGTTCTGAAATTAGGAGTGAAGGGTTACCCCGGGTTTTAGCTCTAGTTTAGGCGACAGGCTAATCACAGGTACAAAGATTGCACAAGGGGTCTCAGCTCTGAGAGCAATTGGATGTGTTGTACGAGGATAGAGCAACTGTATGCGTTGTACTAGGATATAGCAACTAATGTTCTTTTGCAATTTCTAAACCATAGATATTTCTAAGAAGTTGCTTACAAACAAGTAAAAAAGTATAGAGAGATCTTAGGACATTTAATATCAATTATAACTCTTCCTACATTTTTCAGCTTTAATAACTACTAATATATACTTTTAACCACACTTTGTTACTTGCGCACTGTAATGACGTCTTAAGGAAGCAATGCAGCTTAGTTAAAATTTTAGTCATATGAAATAACTATTAGAATAGCTTTACATAAGCTTTGTGCGCATAATATATTCGGCTCTCCTAATTCTTGGATTGTATAGTAGAGCTGCAGATGGTGGTTTTAAGTACAGAAATAGAAATATAGTTTGTGTGTATGTAATTCAAGCAACAGGAAAGATTTCCAAGGAGTGTGTTGCCTGGGATTCATTGTCACTTTCTTTCTCTTATCTCGACTTCTCCATGCTTTATTCAGCAGGATATTATAACATCAGAGATCCTAAAATTCATTGCCTTTCACAGATCTAATTTGTTTCTGAACCCCATACTTTCTGACTTTCTGGAGATTATGCTTGATCCATTGTATCTGATAGTAAAGTAACCCTTCTAAAACAGTAGTCCCCACCACCACCACCACAGTCTGCAACCTCATTTCATTCTTGTCTCATGTGAAACTAAAATGTCCCAAAGATAAAAGTGGTCTGATCATATCTTGGTACAACACCCTCCAGCTCTACACCTGTGATCACTGGTGCAAAAAGACACAGTCTTTACTGGTGGCTTGGGAGAGGACTGCTTGGTTGGTTTTATTCCTAAATGGCTTGAGAGCAGGTCAGTTTCAAGGCACGGTGTAGACTAGTCGGAGCAGTTTGCTTCTGCTCAATTCGAAGGGGTTGTGTGTGCTCTGTTGTCTGTCTGGTTGTTTGTTATACATAGGCACCAGGTCTGCTGCAGCCAGCTGCTGAGCGAATCCTTGGACAGTTGCGCTGCATGGGAGTAGCAGGCATAGTATGGAGTGCTCTGGTGTACCATTCACAGTGCAATGTGAATTAGACGCCAGGAAATCCTTATAATTTTATCTCTTCTTTATAAACCACTGGTCAACAAATATCTCACGGTACTATTACCGTCTCCATTTGCTGTCGAGTCCTCTCATGGAGGTCTGCATGATCCACTTCGGGAAACACGGGAGTATAGCTTTCTCCACTCTGCGATCCATTTCTCATGTTGTCTTCAGAGGGATCTTACTAAAATATGAGCCACACTGATGATTTAGTGAAGCTAAGAATCACTTTAGGTGAATTTTATGCATTGAATAAAGGTTAAAATAATTCCATAGACTACGGATCCTACTATTCACCTTTTACAGAAATAACTCTGAGACCAGAGAAACTGAGTCACTTGTCCAGTTACACACAGTTCAGAATTGACGGGTCTTAAGCTCTTAGTAGCTTTACCTTAGTGCACAGTTCGTCTATGTGGAACACTTGGCTACCTGCTTATAGTCATTAGAAACTCTCAGGATAACATTCTAGACTCTTACCCCGTGTTTGTGGTGGGTGGCCTTCATGAAAAAGATTTACTGGGGTTTCCAAGTGGGGTATAGTTGAGTAAGACAAAGTAAGTTGTCAGCTCTAACACGAAAGTTAACTTTACCAAAATTTACCCTCTTGGCTTAATTTCCTCTTCTCACACGTAATAGAAGATGACATCTCTTTTTTAAAAGCTAAGCATCCTAGCCATAACTTATTTGTGACATAGTTTCTTGTTTGTTATGCATTCAGTGACGATCACTTAGTTGGCTAAATCTGCAAGTTTGATTCTCCTCCAAATTGTAGGTAACCCAACTGCCCTCAAACTTGTAATCCTTCTGCCTCAACTTCATGAGCATTGGAACTCTAGAGGCACACCACTGCACCCATTTACGCTCAGTGTTTTCTTGGGATTATCTAATCAGTAATTATGCTTTAATACCAAGATTATTCAATAATGAAAGGGTAAAGTCCAAAAAAGTTAATTATGAATAATCATAAATGTCATATTAGTGTTTCCTCTTTCTCAACTGTGCTGCCTGCATTAGTAACAGTGGCAGGCTGCTAAGAAGGAGTGAGGCATCTGGAAGGTATTAACCACCATAAGATATAGTGTGCCCTACTACTAAAATTTAAACTGACGTGTCCACTTGTCCCAACCAAGATTCAAGAAAACCTCGATTAGACTCCCATTGTCATAACTGAACATTCCATAACATTTTCTTAATTTTAATTGACAAAAAAAACCCAATGTACCCTATCTATGGCAACTCATGCATTTCTTGGAGGGCCCCCAATGAGTGATCTTTTCCACTGCTGAAATATTTATGCTTCTGTTTACAAAAACAAAAGCGAGTGAAAAAAAAACTGATTTGTCTTGGTAGAACACTTCATACTACCTTTTCCTTAGAAAAAGATAATATCAGCTGTGGCTGGTGCTAACGGTCAGAGATTTGAAGGAAAGGCTGAGAAAGAAGTGAGTGGTGGTGGTGGCTTGTGTAATCGCTGACTGTTTAAAAGCTGCGCTCAAGCTAGAAAGCTGGGGGTTTGTCAAATTCCTTGGAGCACAGTGCTATTCTTCACCTGAATTTTCTTCAGAAATAACTGAGCAGAAGACGCCACCTTGGCAGTATATAAACTGAAAACACCTGTTTTGCAAAGAAATCAGTGTTAAGTTGCTACAAAGGTGCGTGAGGAGTGAAGAGTTTATAACACGCTTCCATTTACCTTTCTCAGGCATGCTAACAATTTTCTTCATCTTTCTCGGAGAAATCTTTATCAGTCATGTATTTTCAGGGTTGTAGGCTTCATTGATGCCCCTGTTTCCTTTGTCATTCCTTTCATTCTTCCCTCATAGTCAATAGGAACATGTCCACTTCTCATGGATTGTTAGTTTTGATCCGATACTAAGTCTTAAATACTGTTTAAAACGTTGACTTTAGAAAATGTAATAGCAGCATGGGTTCAGAAGCCAGCAATGCCTGTTTCCTCTCATAGAGATTACATGCCTTTGTGTTCAAAACATTCTTTTAAATTCTGCTCAGCCAAATCTGCACTAATGATGCAAAATGGCAGGCATGATGCTAAAAATTAAAGTTCACGATAGTGTGAGTTTGCAGTTCTTTTCTCAAAGAATGTCAAGATAAATCAGATATTTGCAAACAATTTATTTTAGTATTAGAAAAGATTTCATCTTGAAATCATATTACAGTATATATATATATATATATATACATATATATATATATATAGTATTTATTTGGAAAGAATCAATGTTAAATTCATACAAAAGTTTATAATGAATGAATAATTTTTAAACAAGTTTCCATTTACCTTTCATAGCAATATTAACATTTTCTCTTCTTTTCTGAGAAATATGTATTAACTATATTTTTGACTTGTCATGTTAAAAGGTGACCTTTAGTAATATCTGTATTCAAATAAATGCATAGTAGATGAGCCTTATAGTTGGTAATTCCAGGTGCCTATCATATATCGATTGAAGCCTTCTACATAGATATGTCTTTTCTCAAACAACTCATACTCATTGACTTATAGTTCTTTGTCTGGTACTTAAATATAAGTTTCTTTATTGCTTTGCTGTGGAAACCTTGTGAGTCAATAGAATCTTATTATCTATTCCATTCTTCAAATTAGTTAATTTGTGATGAAGAGAACTTAAGCAAACTATTAATGACTGCAGAGCAAGGGACATGAGGTTTTTCAGACTGTTCATGTCTGTCTTGTAGACTCTACTGTTCTTCCTCCAAAATAAGATGCTTTCATAACACATTTATTTTAGTTCTTAATTCATATATTTGACTGATTATGTAATATATATATATATATATATATATGCAATTTAATTTTTAATTCACACCAAAAGGAGTACTTTTCTTTAAGTATTTTTCATTTTCAACTTGACTTATTGAACAAAATGGATGTCTGTCTGGTAATTTTAAATTCAGTGGGATAAGTCATTAGTTTAGAAGTGTAATTTTTAATAAATATGAGGTATATTCCCTTTTGTTCTTAAATATTTCTAATTTGTTGAATAGAAATTATATGCCAATTTAAGCTCTGTTATGTCTTTTATCTGGTCGGGACACTTCCCTTCTCCCTTTGTCAGGAAACAAGCCCCCTAGCACCACACCCAATAAAGGTTATGCTAATTGTCAAAACCTAACACTTAGGGAAAAGTTGAATTTAATAATGTATACAGTTTCTAGTTTATTTGAAACTCTTCCACTTTTCTTCCTCTTTGGCCATACACCATGCTCAGTAACAGACTGTATTCGAATTCTTCTCCTCAATACCCCTTAGCACCCCTCCCTGCCTCTACCTGTGGAGTTCCTTTGCCCTGGGAGAAACCACAGCACCCCTTCTTTCACCCTTCAACGCTTTTCCATTTCTATGACCACTTCTGTACGGTGTCAATCTCAGTTCATTTTAAAGGTGCTCTCTAAATCCCTCTGGCACCTTTTCCACATTCCCTGACCTTCTTTTTCATATCTCTGTTAGGATACTTAGGAAATGAGGCTTAAGTAATCTGTTTCCAAACTGGCCTTCTCTTCTCAACATTTAACATTTTGAGAGCACTCCTGGGGGCAGTTATTAAAGACTTGGCAAAATAGCAGAAGAGTAGAAATGATTCTAAAATAATCCAGGCACAAACATTTTTGTAGATGAAATTATTTGTAATATTTTCAGTGATAGGATCTGCAAAAGTCCCATTCATTTCTTCTTTCTGTCTTTCTGTCTTTAAATATCATATGCTACTCATATGGTAAGTGTGAAAAGTGTAAAAATCAGCAACCTCAATTGTTTAACTGTATAAACAATGAATTGCTAATATTTATTTACCAGGAAATCTCCAAAAATATATAACAACTAATTACCCTTCCAAGCGAGTCTGGAAGGAGCAATGGCCACAGCATTTCATCTACAATGCAAATGGCTACTCCTTAGCTAGGTCTGAAGGGTACCCACACCACAGGTAAAGGAATGTAGGTAGGTCTGGAGGGTACCCTCAGGTAAAGGAAAGCAGCAATTTGTCCATGTGTTCTTGGCATCTCTGCCTTCCCTGCATTTCCCCAAATACTCATGATAAAATAGCTATAAAACCTTCTCTGCAATTATTCTGAGCTCTTTCCCTTGTCTATAAATAAACTCATCCTTACACTAGTTTCTCCAAACATTTAATTCCTTCTTTCCTTTCTTGTCTTTTTTCTTTATAAATCTTGTCTCATGGAATAAGAATGTAAAATCTGTATGGTGTCAAAACCACTTCATCAGTCATTCCCTGAGACTTGAGGTTCTCAACACATCAGCAAGCAAAGGACTTTATATATTACACCCCTCTCTCTGTAGCTTTTTCTGCCTCTCTCTCTCTCTCTCTCTCTCTCTCTCTCTCTCTCTCTCTCTCTCTCTCTCTCTCTCTCCTCTGTAATTTAATTGCCCGGACAAAAATCAGGAAATACAAATGTATGTATAGCAAATAGAAAACAGACATTTATACCATTCAAAGTAAGAGATCTTCACTGGTAAATAATAAAATATATTGCTCATAATTTTCTTTGCAATACATTTTTGCATATACATTTATCATATGGACTGTGTTAAAACAAGATGAGAATGTCATTATATTTTGTATACCCATGTATATCTTTATTTCTTCACTGAAAAATATGCTGAATCAAAACCTGCTGTAATGATTGCATAATTTATTTTCATATGGACAACCTAGAAATTATTATGGTATTCTAAAATATTTCACTAGAGAGGATAGAATATTACAAAAAACTTAAGAAATATTTAATAATTTCTAATTTTGTACAATTGTAAATACATACAAAGAAAATATATCTTGTTTACCTGAAGTGTTCCTGTGGACACATGTTTCCAGAAGTATAACTATTAGATAAAACAATATATATGTCTCAAAATGATGTTTGCATATTTGACACTTCTATTATATTTTATACTTCAAAAGGGAAGGTGTTTTCTTGTTTATTTATACCTTATGAATAACAACATTTGGACTTCCTTTTAATTTTAGTTAAAACAGTAAAAAAATAATCTTATTTTATGATAATTAATCTCAAATGTTTACTGAAGAACATATATGGAAAATATATGAAGCAATCTGTTTTATTGCTTACAGAAAACTGGATCTGATTGTTGTTCTAATTATAGCAATGAGAACCCCCTGAATAGCTAATTAATTGGACTGGCAAATAAATATCATTTCTCATACTGGGATAATTCTTTCAAAACTGCCAGTCACATTTACATTTTATTTTAGTAATTTCCTTACAAATTTTGAAATCTCAGATTTTAAAAACTAGTACGAATTGTTTACTATTGAAAAATTAGCCAATTAAAAGAGAAAGCATTAATTGACCTTTGTCAGTTTTCTGCATGACATGAATTGGATTTTGACTTGCTTTAGTATTTATTGTTGTCCATCTAATGTGTAATCAAAATTTTGAGTATTGAGTATTCATAAAATATAGATTTCTAAATAACATCTAGTCTTGATCACATAAAAAGTGATGACCTTACAAGGTAGTAAACTAACAAGAAATGAATAGAGTACTTCAATATACAACAGAAGCAAATTGTACCATGAGAGATGTGATGTCAAATAATGAAATTACTCCATAGTATGTGAGGAAGAAACCAAGCAACAGAAACAACAGCATGTTAGACAAACTACCAGCTTTATCCACATGGTCCTACATAGTTCACAGAAAAGACAACAGGAAAAGGCCCTGTGTCCCCAACTCTCTTCCTTAACCAAGACAAGCAGAGCTCAGGTAATCAGATCTCTGTAGCAGCGACTCAATACTTAGGTCTTCCCTCCAGGTGTTCTTTATAATGAATGTCACTTATCTGAGGCTCAGTAGGATTTATGGCTTCCCAGATTGCTCTTAGAATTTGCTGCCTGAATGAAGAACTCCACAGAAATGCCACTAATGATGTGAGAATTCAATCGTCCTATTAGCAAGCCTCCAGTCCGTTCACAATCTAAAACCGCTTTACTCTTTCCTTTCTTCATAGTTCATGTTTCTAGGCTGAACAGAAGGTGTCCTACTGAAATTTCATACCTACCAACTCTCATTATTTCAAATGTATTCATTGCAACTCATGTATGGTGTGGGTTATACAACGTTTTATTTTAATTACTGGCTCATTTGAAGATGCCAATAATTTCAATGATGAATTTCCCTTTGGCAAATACTTCATATTAAAGAGTTGTTATTAGTCTTGGCATTTTGAAAATGTGAGCAATGCTGCTTCCGCTTTAAATATCTTTATCAAGGAAGAGTTTTATAATGCCATCTTGATTTTTCTTCTGTGCTAGAAAATAAATCTAAATGTCTGGCGAAGCATCGAATCTACTACAGAAATGACAACGTCAAGCATAAGATGATATACAAAGTAGTCATATAAGTCTTACTGGGTAAGCCTTGAAGAACTGCTGATAAAACATACTTTGAATGTAAGGAATGAAGATGAAACCAAATCCTTTACATTTTGTTAGCCACGTAATGAAAAACCTGAAAAAGACAAGATATTGCATTTTCTTTCCACACATCTTACATTGCTCACCTCTACAAAAATAACTGAAAAAAAACATAGTATTTTTTCATAGTAATGGCGTGATATTGGAAACAAAGGGGACTTCCTTGCTTCTAATTTCACTGTTCCAGAGCTAAAACGTCCTTCCCTCATTAACTATAACTCAATTTAAGCAAAACAAAACAAAAAAATTTCAGAGTTTTGGGGGTTTATTGAAAATAGTTTTTTTTTTAATTTACTCATACACAATAATATCTTACAAAAGTTTAAAATTTAGCCTAATTTATTTCTGGTGATTTATATGCAACCTTATACTTTAGGGTAACTATGTAGTAGAGTATGGTTTTCAGATTTTAAACAATATTAATTTTAAGAGTCATTGATTGAACCTTTAAAATATGCTACTAATTGCACAAAGTGATGACAGGGCCACTCCATGGTGTAGTTAAGGAGAAGGTTTTTATTGCATATATCAGGGAGGGAACAACCAGAGACATCTGGAAAAATTCAGATCAGGAAGAGAAAGAAGGAAACTGAACATAGATAGCAGATTAGACATAGCCAGAGCCGTCTGCAAGAGAGCAGAATAGCCGAGGACAGAGAAAACAACCGTGAGTGAAGTGGGAACAGAGCATAGAGAAAACAGTAAGAATAGCAGGGTTCTGAGGAAATGAATAGCTTGGGAGAGCAAAGCCCATGAGCTGGAGGGAGTTTAGGGTATGGGAGAAGGTGAGAAGGGCTAGGGTCCAAGCAGGGACTTTTTAATATGTAGCAGATACTGGTGCTACAGAGGGAGGCTGGAGGTCAGCATGGGCTTTGATATGCTGGTAGGTAGACTTATAACTCTTCGTCCAGAGGTAAGGAACATGACTCCCTTTGGCAGATAGGAACTAGTTGCACAAGCTCCTGAGAAATGCTTTTATGTAACTGTCAGGAATCCTCCTATAATGCTAAGTAAGCTCATTTCTGGAAATTTCGACTGCATTTTTGAGTTTGGGGAACTGGGTTTTTTTTTTTTGTTTGTTTTTGTTTTTGTTTTTCTTGTGAGGCTTCTTTTATTTGTTCCATTTAATTTACATTGTTTTACTTGCAAACCTGTGTTTCTAATGAGGAGTCCAGGTTCTATTGGAACTCGGTTGTTTTCAGGAGCCAATGTCTATACATCTGAGGACTTTTGCCCAGCTCAGGGGGTGCTGCTTTATCGTTTTTTTAAATTAATTTATTTATTAAGGATTTCTGCCTCCTCCCCGCAACCGCCTCCCATTTCCCTCCCTCTCCCCCGATCAAATCACCCTCCCTCATCTGCTCGAAGAGCAATCAGGGTTCCCTGACTCAAGAACAATCGCAGTGGGTTTTTGATCCTACTGCACGTACTGGCTTTGGGGGAGCCTAGGCAGTTTGGATGCTCACCTTAGGAGACCTGGATAGAGGTGGGCGGTCCTTGGGCTTCCCACAGGGTTTTTTTTTTTTTGACCCTAACTATTCATCTAAAATCTTCCCATTAAAAAAATAAAAAATAAAAAAATAAAAAAAATAAAATCTTCCCATTAGAATACCCTACCTCACCTAATGAAAGGGGTACTTCATAGTTCCTATTCTAAAGACTGAAATTACGGAGGTTAGTTACTTTCTCAAAGCTGCTAAAATTTTATCTGGGATAGCCACCATCTGAGCATGCTTTGTCTTCTTTTGGAGCCCATTGTTGAAGGTCTCTATTGTACCTCAGCCCACCCTGACCCCTTTCATACTAATTCAGTGATATGCAAAGTTCATACCTGTGGGGACAATCTTATCTTAACAGAAAAGCATCAATTATTTCTGGATTTAAGATTGTGAGGGCTATTCTTGATTGTTATATTGACATCTACGAATATTACTACTATCACTTTTGCCAACTACATCTGGAACTAACTAAAATCCAAATGGATGAACACACCTGTAAGCTACTATTCTTAATTAAATCATTTGAAGTGAGTGGGAAGACCCCATTTCAATCCAGATCTTAAAGGCAGGAAGATTCATCTTTAACATGGGCCATACCTTCTGCTGAAAACCTCTATGAAGAACATGGAAGAAGGAAGCTTGCTCTGTTTTTGCCTGCTTGCTGTCACACTCCCTAGAAAGTCTATTCCTTCACTGGTATTAGAGCCTCCTTTTTTATACTGACGTCCAGCTGAAACACCCAGTCTCATAGACTGAGCAACTACTGGATTCCTGGACTTTCTGTTGGCAGATAGCCATTGTTGGACCAGCTGGACCAAACCCAGTAAGCCATTCTAGTAAATACCATATGTGTATGAGTGTGTGTGTGTGTGTGTGTGTGTAGTCATGTTCCTCTAGAGAATCCAGAGGCTTCTAATTTTAATAGTAATTTTCAGGCTTCTAATCTTTCCTTACATGTAATTATACAAACATACAAAACTTGCTATGCAGGTTACAAGAACTGTCCATGCCTTTCTGGAAACAACAGGAAGAGACTAAGAAGTCCTTCCATTTCCTATATACAGTAAGGTTTACTAGCCACTATAGTATAGGACAGCTATCTGATTGCATACACCCTCTAAAGGGCCTTGACAATCACATAAATGTATGTTCCTACATTGTTTTACTCAGAGGCAGTGCTCAACAAGTTATTTCTTTAAATCACTGACTGAGTCAACATGTAAAGCAAACTCTCTTAGCCCAGCCAGAATTTAATCACTTCTATCTTCCTCCCTCCCTCCCTCCCTCCCTCCCTCCCTCCCTCCCTCCCTCCCTCCCTCCCTTCTTTCTTTCTTTCTTGGTTTTTTGAGACAGGGTCTCTCTGAAGCTTTGGAGGCTGTCCTGGAACTAGTTCTTGGAGACCTGGCTGGCCTCAAACTCACAGAGATCCACCCGGCTCTGCCTCCCTAGTGCTTGGATTAAAGGCATGCGCCACCATCACCTGGCTATCACTTACTTCTTTCACACGGTGTTAGTGTCTTGCCTGGTTGAAAGGGAAGATGTGAAGGAAACGAACTATGATGAACAACTAATTGGTGTGTGTTCCCCTGGGAAGAAGGGTTAAAGCCTCCTGTTAGCATCCTAACCTCCTGGTAGGGTAAAGCCTCTACTGTAGTTATTCTTATTTAGTTCAAGTTTTCAAGCCTTTGTGGATGTAGCTTTTGACATGGTTATGAGACACAATCTCACATCAAACTCCCCAATGCTTTCTGCCACCTCTTCCACAGAACATACCTACAAGTAATGTTTTAAAAATTAATTAGATTGTACTTACATATTTAGGAACACACATACTCACACATGTTATTATAATTAATGAAAAAGAGGCCATACATTTGAAAGAGCTGCAAGGATTATATGGGAGAGTTTGGACAGAGGAAGCAGAAGGGGGGAGTTATGCAAATGTTGTGTAATCTCAATAAATAAAAATTTCAAAGAAAGATTTTTGAAATTTTTTCAAAAAATTTTAAGGGATTAAATAAATAACTTCAAAGAAAGAAAAGAACACAAATTTACATATTATAGATAGTGGGGTGTGTGCTCAGTCTTTGTCCCCTGAATATGTGTGTACCTCCTACAATTTATTGAAGCTACTTGTCCATAATTCTATCATCAGTGAAATGAGAACCATGGCTATAACAGATACTATCATATCAAAATATTCATGCTTGCACTTATAAAATTCTAGAAATTCTTTCTGCCTATTAGTGCAATGTAAGAGTTAGCAAATATAATAGATAAAGCAACTGAGTTAAAAACTCATGTTAAACTGTCAAATTCCAAAAGGAATGTGCAATCCATATGAGGCTGAATAAAAACCATGAAAGAAATTCTGACTTCGGGATGTAAAAGTAAAACTATGCTTAGTTTTGGCAAGTTTTCATCCTTGTGTCTTCAAACTAGAAATCAAGGCCTTCATAATTCTCTGAATAATTTGCTTTAGTTTTAGATTTCTTTTGAAATTTTGGGACTTATATTGGACATGCTTATCCGGAAAGTATCCACAGTCAGGGAAACTGGAGTTCTTAGCATTTATCTGTGCAAAGCTAATTTCAGTAACTATATCTCAGAAATGGGTGCATTTGGACAGAAATTTCCTCTTTCACAGTCATGTGTTAGCTCAGCTTGCTTTTCTTTAGTCCATAATTCAGTGACAATTGATACCAAACGTATTTACAGCAGCAATGCAGAAATAATTGGAATCCATCAACTTGTAAAAAATATATAGATGAGAATATCCAAATACCATAGCTAATATGGTTGTACTACATAGTTTTAAAACAAGATATTTTTCAAAGTAAAAAAGCACAGTTATTGGTAAATATAACAGGTGGCCAAAAAAACCTGGGATTGATATGTGCATATTGCATGTATACACTCTAAACATAACATATAGCTAGCTTAATTTAGCAGATTTTTAAAAAGATGTATACCATTCTTTAGTTTGTATCTCATGAACATTTTATTTAGGTTTCCCAAACCTATGTGGATAAATGTAGCCTCTCATTCTTGCAATGCCTAAAGTGCTTACTGTGTAGACAAAGACAGTATCTAGCAATCTGGAGAAATGAGTCAGAATTCCTCTAAAGAATGCATTGCACCTGCTGACCCCTTTGAAATAAGACTGCAAATGAATCCCTCTATAAATACCATGTTGACGGTTCTTAGTAAAGGGAATTAACCTTAACCATTTTGTGAACCATTGTGAGTCAGGAGAATAGTAATAAACTTAAGGTAGAAAGATTGAGTTCATTGTTGAATGCCAGCACTCTGTCAAAGGATATCTTTGATTTTCAGCAGGATCTTTATCCGACTCTATTAAAGTGTGGGTATGCATGGAGCATGTACAGTCCTTTTTTCCTTTGGTTTTTGACCAGGCTCTGACTGTATTCATTGTTGATATTTTAACCTGGTGATAATATTGTTCTTGCAGTATAAGACTTGTTTATGAAAGATGTGTTTTGAAAAGGAGAGACATTCCCAGGAAAGTTAAGGCTAATGGCATGCAAGAAAAGAATTGTCTGCTTTCTAAGAAAAACAATTAAGCATGAATTAACAAATTCATATTTTGCAATAGAGAACCAATTTTCTCATTCTCATGAGCTCACGTAGAAATTAATCTCTTCCACATTCAGGAGAAAAATAGAGACATCACAAGATCTAAATAAGACCAAAAAAAATTGTTTTTCAGAGAAGGGTTAAGCTAAAGTAGTGGGGAAGGCATTATCATAGTATTTGTGTTTTTCTAGTGTCAAGGAAAGGCAATCAAACACATTTTAAAAAGTGATTATTTTTGTGAGAACTGGGGATATAAACAAATGTTGTTTTTAAGTTACAATTCAAACCTAAGAAAGAGAAAGAAAACAAATCCTCATGAATTACAATAGTTATAAATATTCTTCCTCTCTTCTAGATTCCGCTTACTTTTCCTTTTAAATTGGCCATGATTGTTGAAGGAATTTTATATATTGGAAATGTGACATAAAGACTGTAAAGGAAATGGATGTCTGAGAAGTTGTACCTTCCTCAGATCTAACTTCATGTTGATTTATGTGTAACACGAGGGCCTGCTTATTGGGGTTTCTGTCCTGCCTAGTTCCCACAGCTGTTAAGCCCGAAAGAAAATCACACAGAGGTCTCCATAAGTTTTAAACTGATTGGCCCACTAGCTCGGGCTTCGTATTAGCTCTTATAACTTATATTAGCCCATTATTCTAATATATGTTAGCCACATGGCTTAGTACCTTTTTCAGGCAGACAGGTCACATCCTGCTTCTTCCATGGTCTGGGCAGGACTGGGAAAAGAGCTTCCTTCTTCCCAGAACACTCCTGTTCTCATTGCCCCACCTCTAGTTTCTGTCTGGTTGTCCCATCTATACTTCCTGCCTGGCTACTGGCTAATTAGTGTTTATTTAAAATATAATTGACAGAATATAGAATTGTCCCACACCATTTATAGTATCCCCTTCACTCAGTATTTGCTAAATAAAAGTTTATGGAACAAAAAGCTGGCCAAGAAAACACATTACTATTTTTTCATAATTTTGGAACATGGAATCGCATTGTTGTAGATTGTCAAATTTTTAGCTTCAAACTGTTTGTCTTTTTTAATTAGCTAAGGTAGGGGAAGAAAAAAACATCAGTCACACTTTCAGTTGGTATTATTTTTAATTTTGCATTCTTTTTGAAAATGTATCATAGAAAGAGCAGCACATAAAATTCATGGGCAGGGAATTTCTTCTACATTGCATTATCCTTAACTTTTTAGCACAGGGACATTATCCAGCCTTTAGGCAAAGAAAAGCAAATCCAGAGGTAAGAGCAACATTTGGCAATTAAAACACAACATTTAGCAGCATTTTCAAACAACAACAAACAGGGGATTGGACAATTACAGGAAAGAATGATCCACATATTCAACCTTACTGTTATCAGTTTAATTAGAAGTTCTTAAAACTATGTATTATAGGGGACCTCTGAGTGCCAACTTCAGTGTCCCCTTCAGGGTTCCGAAGAAAACTTACATTAAGTGCGGGACTTAGATCTGAGGGTGAAAATATACTCTCCACTGTCTTCTTTTTTTTAAAATTTATTTATTTATTAAGGATTTCTGCCTCCTCCCAGCCACCACCTCCCATTTCCCTCCCCCTCCCCCGATCAAGTCACCCTCCTTCTTATCTGCATTAGTTTCTTGATTCGTCTCCAGATGTTCTCTTCTGTAAAGTTTCCAGTTTATATACACAGGCAAAACAAAGACAATTCTCTGAGCTTAGACGTCTCTTTATCTTTGAAGATAATGTCACCTATATGAAAGATTCCTTTCCTGACTGCATGTCCTGTCAAATGGAAGAGAGTTTCAGGGAGGTGGCTTCTAACGTATCTCAGGGAACAAAGCAAAAATTATACTGTGAGAACCAAAGTTATTGACTGCATGACTAAATTTCACACGTTAGGTCCCACAGAGTGGGGGATGGGAGATGACCCAATATACCAGTACATGGGAAAAAATTGTGCCCAATGATCCATACTCTGCTGAATCTTACACTAAGGAAGAGTGCATATGGCTTCACAAGAGATCTACTGTAAGAACAGTCAATATACAAAAGGTGGTAGGCCCAGCGTCTTGCAAATCAGGGTTTATCTCCATCAGAACACATTCATTCTGGTGGGTCAGCCTTCTGCTCTATGAACTGAAAACTCACTTCATGATTCTTATGGACCACAGCAATATACTCCTATTGGTGAGTTGCCAAAATATGGCAATGATTTGAATGCACGTAAGGTCCTCACAGAAATTAAGTAATGTAAAAACTACTGCATTTGTTGTTCTTTCTCAGTTGTATGTGTGTATAAATTGTTTTTTAATTTACTCATGATTTTTATGAGGCAATTATATTTACTTACAGAAATACTGACCTCTCATTCTTAAATATTTTAATAATTTGCTAATATTAATGAAATTAGCTCAACTATTTCTTCAAATGAGACATTTTTAAACAGAGGCAATGAGACTAGTAGGAACTGCCATTAACTTTGTACGCCGTCCATGTGACATCCTGACAACATTTGCTTTTCTCAATGAGGGATTTAATTTGTACCACCCATTACCATTTATTATACCATTTATCTTAGTGTCCTTGAACTTCAGCATTTCTTGACTATCACAGCACTAATCTATAAGGGAAAGGGCTCATTGACTTACAGAATGTTCACCGTGAACTCATCTAATGGATCTTCATGACTTACTTTAACCTTTAAGATTTATCCTATCTTTATAAATAAGAAATAAAAGCTACTAATAATAAAAATAAAAATAAAAATTGGACACCCCAAAATGTGAAAAGTTGTACATTTCAGAAACATTAATTGAGAAAATTTTCACCAAAACTGGTTCTTAATTTTAAGTCAGCATAACAGAATAAAGATGAAACCACTTCAAAGAAAACAAAAGAAAGAAAGAAAAGAAATTTTCTGAATATCGAATGCAACTTGAAGTGCCATCATTCAGGAAGCAAAGCAGGTGGATTGTGAGTTTGAGGCCAGTCTACAATTATAAGTAAAAATTAAAATAAAGAAAACAACAGTAACAAAAGCAAAAACATGACACAAACTGAGAGGAAATATTCCATCCATTTATTTTAAATCATATCCTTTGATATGCATATAGTGATATGAAAATTATTTTTATATATAAAAGTATATATACATAATATCACATATTTTTGTATATAATAAGAAATGATGAACAGCAACAATAATAAAGATGTAGAAAATTTTGTTGTTTCTTTCAAGACAGGGTTTCTCAGTCTAGCTGTCCTGGAATTCAGTCTGTAGACCAGGCTGGCCTTGAACTCACAGAGATCTGCCTACCTCTGTCTCCTGGCTGCTGGTATTAAAGTCATGCACCACAACTACCTGGAAAGACTTAGAAACTTTTAAGAAAAACAATTTATTTTTCAATGTAGTGAAATAAGGGGATGAAGAGGTCAAGAGAACTGGTTGCTTTTCCAGAAGACCCAGATTTGAGTGCCAGTACCCACATGGTGATTAGCAACAACCTACAACTCCACTTTGAGGGCACCAGTGTTCTTTTTCAGCCTCCACAGGCACATAAATAGTACACAGCGGCACACACAGACAAAACATATATACACATGAAATAAATAAATATTTCTAAAGGTAAGGTATTTAAAACGTACTAGAACAAAGAACATTGACACTATCAAATATTAGTGAGACACTTTTGTACTACCAATGGCATTGAAAAATGGGATGATTATTTGAGAAACTTTTAATGTTTCTATGAAATTAAATATCTTATGATCCTCCTTTATCTTAAGTGAATGTATATAATCTAGGGAAAGTGAATGAATTATAATCTTTATAAGATGTTTATCACAGAATTCATTACAGCCCAAATATCTAAATCAGCAAAAAATTCATCATAAGTAAATACATTGTGATCAAGCTTTAAAATAGTATGATAATATTGAACAATAGTAACCGGTTGATAATTAGTATGAAATTGTAAAAAAATGAATTAATTCAATGTTATTAGGTGGGAAAAATACAACAAATGATTTCCTTAAAGAGGTTGTGAGGGCAAGTCAGAAAAAAACCAAGAATAGATATTAGAAGGCTTCAATTTTAAAAGATTAAGATTAAGAAAAGCATAACTTTAATGATAAACAAAGAAAGAAAGGATTACTATGTGGGGTGGAAGGCACAAACAGCCATAAGAAGAGCATCCTGGGATGTTAGGGACTGACTGATACTGTCTATCTGATTGGCATGCTGACTATCACACACACACACACACACACACACACACCACGCAAACACACACACAGTCACCAATTGCTTCAATCTACATTGTAGATAACCTTTCCGTCAATTTAATAGAGACATCATTCATTTTCAGAATCAGGCTATCTTTCTTTAACTCCGCAATCATCACAAAAATACAGTATGAAAAAAAAAAAACACAGTCTGCACTTGCACTTTCTTGGCCTCCAAATCCATGCACAAGGCAATTAGCTTTAATTCAATATTCTACTGTTTTGTGTTTTCATGACATCAACAAAAATCACACTCTGTGTTTTATTTTCTGCTATTTTCCTTATTTTAAGGTTAAAAGATACTAGAATATGCTGATACACGGAGTTTATAAACTCAGTACACATTTATTAATCAACAAGTTGTTTCGTTTCTCCCTAGGCCTATTTGGGTGTTAGTAAAGCCTCAAAGAAGCCATAACTATTGCTTTTCATACTTATAACCTGTTTACTGTCCATTCTTATCGCTTGCGCCTGTGGTGACTCATAGTCTAAATCAAATATTCTTTCCTATAAAACCATCTAAACCAACTAGATTTAATCATCTTCCGGGTTAGTAAAGAGTAATTTTTTCTCAAGGGTTTTATTCTCATTCTTCAGTGGCAAATGAGTCGTTAGTAATCCATGAGCCCTTCAGGGTAGGGTACTTTCTATTGATCTCTTCCTTGTAGATTTCAAGATTCTATTATGAGAAAGGGCAGAAATGACCAGTTTAATGAAAGTCAATATTTCTTTGATGCAGATCAAAAGAATTCTACTAAAGCAAAATATAATCAGTGAAGAAAGGAAACTAGGCCATTAAGAATGTGAAACCAGTTTCTAAGTAAGATTTGTACTTCTGGTGAGTGAGGTGCTAGGTACACTTGGCTATATGTATACTCGAGAAGATATACACACATTTATTACTCATGTGGTTATTACAATCTTCAAACCTATAATGGTTGAACAGTTCTCAAAGAGAGAAACAAGCATGCTTAAATGTAAATTTAAACAGGGCATTATCAGATATGTCATTATCAGAGGTATTATAAATAGACCTTAAAAGAAAAATTTACTGGTGGCTCTTAGATGCCAACATGAAAATTTAACGGTTTTTTTTTTTGTTGTTGTTTTTTAAGGATGACATAAATGTTAACTTATTTTCTTCTGTGACATCATAGGCACTTTCTTGGCTTTCCATCATCATGCACTCTTCCAAGTGTGTGTTTCTCATGTTTAGTTTTTTTTATTTTTAATAACTTCAAGATTAACTCAAAACCATTTGTAAAACCAAGTGCACCAAGAGACGTATCACCTCCTAAGTCTTTTCTCCTAAAGGGATGTTTTTCTCGCACATACAGCAGTGAAAGCTTCAGTTAGTGCTGATTGTGTTATTGTCATAAACCACCACAAGACTTGCGTGAACACAAAAGTATATCTTGGTTGCAAGAATCATGTGTCTCGATCATTTCTTGGGTGAAGGTTTAATGGCAACAATTAAGGTAGCCATCAATCTGATTACAGGGGAAGGTGAGTTCAGGCACCCTCTCCAATATTGTTTAGAGTACTAGCTGAGGTCACTCTTGTGGATTCCTGGGAATTTCCCTAGTGCCAGTTTTTCACTAACCCCATAATGGCTCCCTTTATCTATATAGCATTTTCCTTCTTTTCCCTCCCTGTCCTTTCCCCAATTTGACCATCCTGTTCCCTCATGTCCTCATCCCCCTGGTGAAAGCAGATGCAGAGATCCATAGCTAAGCAGTGGATCAAGCTTCTGGAATCCAGTTGAAGAGAAGGTGGAGTGATAATGTGAGTAAAGAGGTCAAGACCATAATAAGAAACCAATAGAAACAGCTAACCTAAGCTAGTGGGACCTCATTAACTCCAGACTGACAGCTGGGGAACCTGCATAGGACCAAACTATGCCCTTTGAATGTGGGTCACAGTTATGTGGCTTGGGCAGTTTGTGGGGCCACTGGTAGTGGGATCGGGATTTATCCCTAGTGAATGAACTGTTTTTTTTTTTTTTTTAGGGTCTATTAACTGTGGAAGGATACCTTGTTCAGCCTAGATACATGCGGGAGGACCTTGATCCTGCCTGAAGTGATGTGACAGACTTTTTAAATTCCCCATGGGAGACCTAACCCTCTCTGAGGAGTGGATAGGGAATGGCGTAGAGAGAAGATGGGAAAAGCAGGAAGAGTGCAGGGAGGGGGGACTGGGATTGGTATTTAAAATAATTTTTAAAAAAAGATTGTTTAAAAAAATAGAATCATTTGTCTCAGGCTTAAGTGATTTTATCTACCTGTTTGGATATTTACATTTCTACTAGTTTAAACAGTTGGCTTTACTATGAAGACTGTGCTCTCCTAGTTAACAACTAAATTGGTATATTCAAAATAAGTTGGTATGTAAGATAGAGTTCCTCCTTTAATTGTAAGCATTCCACTTGGACGTCTTGTCTCCAAATTTAAACTGTTTAGAAAAGTCACATTTTCTGTGCAACCCTGGCTTTCAAAGTATGAAGGTCTAGTTCATTTCATCTTCTCAGTTATTGGAGAAGTCAAAATGAAAACAGACCTGAAGAAAACGAAGGAGCCAAGTGTCAAATATAGGCAAACAGAATCATAATATGGGGGAAAAGTCAATAGATGAACCTGTAGAGAAAAGAGAAGGGTAGAAATTTGTTTCAAGGTTATCAGGGACTAAAGGAAGGCGACACAGAAACAAAAAGAGACTTTTGGTTTCCTCCATTCCAAATAAAGCATGTCAGGGAAATTTATGGCAAGCATAAGTTCAAGAAGGCTATTGAAATTTGAGACTATGGTCCCAGAAGGATGAATGGTTTAGTGCAAAAAAAAATATTTATTCCTTAGATTGTTCACTGCTCCATTTGGGTCTAAGAGGACAGTGATGAGTAACAGATAGCAGGACACCCTAATTGTCTCTGGAAAAAAGGCAGAAGCCCCGGAATTCATGACACCTCATTGTGTGAGAGCCCTCTGCAGACAACTACACAGATAAAAGTGCTGTCTAGAGATAACAGGTCTTTGTTCCAAACAGCAGATTTACTTTTCCAGAAGTAGAAGCCAATACCTGAGGCCTATTTTTCCTTCCCCGCCTGTTCCTTTGGTGAAGTAAACTAGATTAAGCCTCCTGGAAAACAAGATAATAACAATCAATGCCTTTTCACCCTTCAGTCAAGCTGAAACCTTACCTAGAAATGAACTGCTGTGGGTTTCCAGTTGCCTTTATAGAATATCATGTTTATTCTTACAGAAGGTATAAATGGACTTAATTGGAATGTATGACTAGTAAATATTTGACAGATACTTTGGCAGACAGATCTCTATATTCGTATCAGATACAATTTCAAAGTTTGTTTATCAATCAAGATGACAAAAGAGGAATGCACTTTCTTTCATCCTTGCTTGAAGATGCTAAAGTACTGGAGTCACATGCTATGACTTCTAGGAATTGTGCCAATAGTGTCTGAGCCATAAAGGCTGCCCCTAAAGCCTGCTGAATAGATAGCTTACTGTCTGCCTCCATTACAACTCTCCCTTCTGCTCATCTTCCCACTTTTGCTGCAGTGACCCCTGCTTTACAAAGGTAAAAAAAGCAAGGCAACCTGCCAAAGGCCCCTTGGTCCCTGACCCAGGCTCCATATTTTCTATTTTCTAAGGCAGCGCTGTCCTTTTCCTTATACACAGAGAGTACCGTCATCTGGCTCATTTTCTCAAACAAGCAGTATCCTTACAAGAATCGATAAAGATTTAGTTTCCACTCTGTAAAGATGAGGACTATCCAGCCTGAATTTCAAATCAGTACTTCTCACCAAGTCTGAGACAATCATATAGCTTTTGATTTCCTCATCGAACATTTCTCTTGCACTGGTGGGTGCTTTAAAACAACCTTCCTGACACCTCTTTTATTCAAGTATAACACATGAGGCATATGAATCTATAAATTGATTTAAGTCTCTTGAGAGAAGCTGGTGCTATTTGTACTGTATATTAAAATAGTAAGGTCCTGCTATTCGCTATAATATTCTATTGCAATACTCTAAGGAAGGCATATCTAATGTAGCATCTGTAGAAGCATCAAACGTGAATTGGAATACAGATTGTTTGTTTCATGGACGTGATTTATTGGGCTTTGTGGGCTCATGCAGGTGGTTTTGGATAATGAGCTCTCAGTTTGGGGAAACACTGTGTCTGTGTCCACAAGGAATGCTAATATTATCAGTAATGATGCTATGAGGACAATTCATGTTCACCATGGAGGAAAAGCTTAAATGAGGACCATACATTCTCGTTACAGCCACACTTGGATCCTGTGTGTCTGTTTGTGTTTTCCTGGGTACCATTACAGAAAGTGACTTGTTAATATACTCCTTGGAGATTACTCCCTACCTCCAGCACTGCACTCCTGCAAACTATATCATCTGATGCCCTTCTCGCTGTGCTTTTGAGGTCATTGAAGGTGTGGCAATCACAGAAGCCCTGTTAATGGCATTTTCTTCTGCCTTTACTACCCCACTGATTATAATTCTAACTTGCCGAGCTATGGTAAATAATGAAGCATTCTATTTAAAAAACAAACAAACAAAAACAATTTCTCTACAGAAAATAAGGTTTTGGTTGGAGCTCTGAAAGTACACAGTTTCACTTACCATTACCTTAGGGAGGTATCCTTTTTAACTTGCCTCTTTCACTGTGTGGTGTGTGTGTGTGTGTGTGTGTGTGTGTGTGTGTGTGTGTGTGTGTGCTGTTAGGGTGTTTCTAGGCAGAAGTGCAAACGGAAAATACACTTTCATTTCCCAGCTGCCCAGACCTGAACAATCAAACAGAAACTGTACTAATTACAACAGTATTTGGCCAATGGCTCAGGCATATTCCTAATTATATCTTACATCTTAAATTAACACATTTCTATTAATCTATGTGTTGCCATGAGGCTGGCATCTTTCTCCTTCAGCAGCTACCTGTTGTCTCTCTGGCTCCACCTTCTTTCTCTGAGCATTCAGTTTATGCCTTAGGCCAAAGCAGCTTTTTATTAGCCAATGGTAATAAGACATATTCATAGCATACAGAGGGTATTCCCATATCAGAGAGGTGATCTCATTTATATTTCCTTGAACAATTTAGGTATTTATGGCTTGCTTTTTTCCACTTTAATACCTAGTTTGCTATGTATTATTAAAGGTAAAGGAATTTTAGATGTTTAAGTATTAGGCATCCCAATTCCATGTCTCTACAATACTGCAGTACAAAATCCTCAGGAAATCTATACCTGTGAGTAGAATATTACCAATTATTTTCCAAGGCTAGTCACATTATGTTGTCATTAGACTCAATGTAGTGTGCTTTGTAACTTGACAATATTAATGCAGGTCATGAATCCAAACACCTAGCGGAGTTTACATTTCAAAACCATTACAACGATCTGATTGTTTCCTGATTTACATGAGATGAAGATTGGAACCTCCATCAGCATGTGAGGTATATGGGCTCACACCAAACTCGAGCAAGAACAGAATACGACCTATAATCTGCGGTGCTAGTTGCAATAGATTCATACAGTTTATTGGATATTACTTTCATGCTTGTGCCCAGAATAATCTGAAAGTAGTTGAATTATGCATTGGTCAGTTGGGTCTGCTGCAACTAATTTAGGTTGGATAGCATTCAGAAGACTCTGATATTGGCTCTATAGAATATATGCTAGGTATTAATAAGAATTGAAATTCTGAGTGAAATTACTATGCTAATGTTTGTGTGTCAAATACAAAAATTACATTGTGCTTTATTATGCACTAATTTATGACACCGAAGGAATATTTTGTGAAAGCAGTAAAAATAGATTGATCACTCTGTATGAAAGGAAATTACTAAGCCCAACATTAGCTCCCAGTTATGGGACACTAGGGTGACACCAGGATTTAAGAAATTCTTTGAAATGGGTACTATTAGTGGCTACAGTGTGAAGTAATTTTTTGTTCTTGGATGTAAACACCCTTCTGTTAGCGAAGGTTTACTAGGTAACTTTTTTTTCTCTACTCTCATAGAAAATAAAGTAGAGTCTCTTGCTTATATGGTCAAAGGGAATTCTTATTGATATGAAGCACTGACAAGCATACCACAAACACATGGAATAGAGAGTTTCATATCTTAGTTTTTGTTGGGCCGATTCACAATATTTTGTTGGTGACGTGTTAAAAAAAATGCCTGTGTAAATTGCAATTACTTTCTAAATTGTTCTCTCATATTTGCTTACACTCTTCTTTCTAAACAAAATTTGGGTACTTTCCACAGTCTCAACAGAAAGAGCAATGATATTGCCAATAAAACAATTCATGGACACTGTGGCCCCTTAACGGCCACTTTCACAGATGATGTGCAAACAAAAGAATACACGTGTTAAAATTTTCTTATTGTCAGATGGAAGAGAAATACAGATGAATTACTGTCATTGTACGCTGTGCACAGTGGTCAATAACATAGAGGAAATAATTAAGTCCCCCAGTGCTTTTTATAGCTTTCCTATCAACAATTGTTACAAGAGTGGCTGATGGATACAAATTCCTGACCAGAATGTTTCAGAAGTTTCCCCAAGTTTCAGTGAGACTCACTAATCATTGTTCTTGCTCACACTTGTCTTTTCCTTTCCTCCAATTAGTTGGCCTGTCACTGATAATAACACTCACTTTTGTGTACCTGATATTTAAAATCCCTCTAAACAAACCTCCCTCCCTAGTGTCCAAGCATACCACAGTAGGATAAACATCAATAGAGTAATGTACTTGAGTGATGAAAATAAAAACAAAGCAAAACTTTTCAGGCAGGACAGAAAACTGTATGCCCTTACTATTCTCCCATAACTGTGGTCACTTTCTTTTACGTAAGAATTAGCATATGACAATGATTCCTGAGTGTCCTTGAGTCCTGGACACAAAAGCAATCTAATGCTAACTGTGCACTGCACCAGAATTTATGGCTTATCCTCTAAGTGATCTGCTACCGTTTTAGTCCTTTAATCTAGGTGCTTTGTCCTGTCTGACCTTCAACACATGAAGGCATTTCCTAAATCTCAGATGAGGGGCAGAGAGGAACTCTATTCTCTTCTCATTGACAGTTTCCCAATTATATTCTTGAAAACCTTCTAGGTCTTTTCCAGCCTTCCTCCATTTTTGCATCACCCCATCCATCCTGAGGTTGCCGAAACTGCTGATTCTCCTGATGAAACTAAACTCAAGGATATGTTAGGCTGCCTTTACTGTAAGGTACCAAGAACTTCCTCAAAATATGCTGACGTCCACCCCTTTCTTCTTGGCTTTCTTAATACTGCAATGCGGTCTCCCTCGACTTATTATTGCATTCTTGTCTTCCATTGTCATAAGATCTGGAGTTTATTTGTAACCTTACACGTATTGATTTCTCATCTACAGTTGAATTTCTTAAGAGGTACCTGGGGAATTCTTTCTTTGTCCAAATCAATTACTTACATATTTAAAAATGTCTAATATCTATTGCCATGTGATTGAAAGATTAGATCCAAACCCTATTTTCCTTCTCAAATTAAGGTATGCCAAACTGGACTGAAAAGCACCAATGTTCTTAGCATTAAAAGATCAAAATTTCCATTTCCTTTCTGATCTATTCCTTGCCTTCCTTCTCTGTTTCAGTGAACTTGTGGGTTTGTGCTCTGACATGTCAATCCATCTCTTTCCTTTCTTTATACAATAGCCAATATTTTGCCTTAGGTCCCTGACTGCTAGTTACCTGCAACAGGCTCACCATTGTTCTTGCTCACACCTGTCTTTTCCTTTCCTCCAATTAGTTGGCCTGTCACTGATAATATAATCTCACTTTGGCCTGGGTTTTGCTGCATTGCCTTTGCTCAAAATATTTAAAAGCCTCCCATTTCTTTCTGCTCCTTTTTGTTGCTTTGCTAAGCTTTAGGATCCCTTTAACTACCTATATTCTCTATATTTTTTGCAACTCTTTTTTTATCGTAACCAGAATAGAATTATATATCACAAATCAGCATTGTGTCGTGCTCACACACGTGCACATGTGCTCACACATGCATTCACACCCACTTGAGTGAGCACACACATGCACACACACACACACTGTTCTGTGCACACATAATTTTAAAAACATGAAAGCATATTTACATGAAGAACATAGAAATTGCACTCATATTTTACACCGTTCACCTCTGTCCTTTATGATCCAATGTCTGTGATGCCGAAAGTTGTGTTCCTGTCATGATCAATGGTTTAAAGTTACCCCAACTGCATCTCCTGTCTCTTAAACAGTCTGTACTATCATGACATCATGAGCACAGACATTTGTTTTCCAAGTTTAAAAAAGCAAACAACCCCCACTCATAAAAAAACCTCTGTTTTTCTTCTAAGTGAAGTCCCTCACCATTCGGAAGACTTCCCTATCATATTTAACTCTTGACATTCTCTGAGGAACTTTTCTAAATTTTATCCCAAAGATGCCCACTTCTTTCTGTGGATTAAATTGTTTTCTTGTAATAACTACCTTTTCAAAGCCCTTTAGAGAAATATTTTCTTTGTAGCACCTCCAATGGTAAAGACAAGGGTAGTAAGATCTTGATAATTGTTAGAATAAAATTACTGCTAGTTTCCTGGGACTATATGGGAATCTTAGTTCTGCTATTTTCATCTTGTATTTTTTTAAATCATTAACATTTTATATTTAGTTGTAAAAGAGAAAGCCTAGAGGCAGCGTCAGAAGGTCCGGAGAGACTGTGATTGCAGCTGGTATTTACCTGATTCCCACGACTGCTTAACTAAGCATCCTAACACATTATCATGTCAAAACTTTTCTTGTTTTTTTTCTATATATCTGCAGCATCCTCAAATATTTTCCTCTAATCTTGCTTATTACAGTTTCTGAATTTTCTACTGATCTGCTAGATGCCATAAAATATACATCTGAGGCAAAGTCTAAAGAAGAATGAGTTAGAAAAGTATGCATACCCCACCTCCCTACCTCTGTTGTAATGCTGTTCCCATGAATAATGATCTAGAAAGGAAAAGGATATGAAACCAACATCTATGTTTTTATTTACTTTGGAGAAGTTATTCATCATAAGATTTTTCTGCCATAACCCATGAAAGCTCAGTTTACCAAATCAAAACGTTTTCAAATATTTTTCTTTAAAAGTAATATGCTTCTGAAATAAAAATAGAAGTATTTTTGACTAACTTTTCTTTATTTAGGGGTGGGAAGTTGGCCTTAGCATAAAGTTGGTTGAATAATTAAAATGTGCTATTCTCTTTTTAATTCGTCTGGGGAAGGCTTTGTATTTTAAGATAAAGTAGGACAGTAAGTTTTAGAGGCACATATTGCATCAGATTTTAGAACTAAATTTAAATTCATTTTCAACATTCTGCACTGTGATATATGCAGATTCAAAGGAAAGTGACACACATAAACCATATCTGCTAAGCATTTTCAACTTAAAAAATAACTCCTCACTCACCAGATCTCCTAAGATGGTACTTACTTGCCGAATTTTTCTGGGGTTTGTGAGATGGCAGAAGGTTACGGAGAATGATGGCACAGAGAAAGACCATTGATTGCTGGTGACTGTTCACACATCACTTCCCCACTGATGCCAATTAACTCCACTCCAACAAACGGAAATCACTTTTCCTGTATCATTTGGTTCTTATTACGCTTTCAGTACAGATTTTGTGGTATGATTCAGAATTTCGTTTGACCCTGCATGGTGTCATGGTTGGCTTAATGTTCTCCCCATTGCGGAAGTATGTTTTCTGTATAGTAAACTCAAGTTTGCTTGTTAAACAGAAAACCTCTCTTTTAGTGACGTCAGCACCGATATGAACATGATATAGATACACAGTAGATGTTGTTAAATTATAAGTGTACATTCATTATTCACAGTTACTTAATATAGATGACAGAACACATGTCTATAAAATAATTAGGAAGCATAAAATGTTTATTATCAAAATTATAACTTTTAGAGCATATAAGTGAGGTAATACTATTCTATGTGAGATTGTTTTCTGTGCCAGTCATGGTAAATTAGAGAAGTGTTGCTCCATATGCCTTTTTAATACCTTCACATAAATTAGAAATATTTTTTGTGAGATACAAATGCTAAACTTGTACCATCCTTATCTTTGAGAACAATATTGTTTTATCAATAATCTTCATATGATTTTTATGGCCTTACTATGTTTCTAGAAACAATTATTTCTGATGCACAAGTCTGACGTATGTTTTATATAAAAAGGAGTTAGGAAAGTTATTATGGGAGTCTTGAGTGCTAAATAAAGGGTAACTGCCAGAGAAGTTAAGTGACTTATTAATAAAGCTTGACCTTTTTTTCTATGATGACTGCAAGAATATCTAAAATGTCATTACAATATTTCACGGTATTATATGTTAAAGCAATAGCATCTTCTATAAAAGCTAATTGTATTTTTTAAAAATGTATGTGAATATGTGCCTGCATGAGTTTATGTATATCATATATGTGTGTAACATGGAGACCAGAAGAAGGTGTCAGATGCCCTGGAATTAAAGTTACATAGTGTGAGCCACCATGTAGGTTCAGTGACCTAAAATTAGGTTCTTTTTAGGAGGAATAGGTACTCTTAACTTTGCCATTTCTTGATCTCCAATGCTCATTCTTAATTAATTCCAAACCCCCCAAATTTCTTAAAGTTATAAGATAATAATTATTGTTTTTATTCAAATAGCTTTAGCAAAGATGGAGACAGATATCTCATGCAGTTTTCAAATTTTCTCTTTTCCTTAATGCATGATTTGTTAATATTTAATTCCATGTTGCTATACATGAGGTCATAATTATCATCTTAGGTTAATATAGTTCTCAGATGATAAGTCTCAGAAAGTACTCCATATTGGCTCAGATTTCTATCTGCAAAATTCAGGTGTTAATGGACTAGAATGAAATCTATCAGGAGATGTTTGCTAATTGCTTGTCTGTAAATCAGACCTTGAACTTTATGTACTAAGGCTTGCAGTAAAAATACTGCATTATTGATGTCAGCAGTACTGAGGTGAGCCTTGTTTCACCAATAAACTAACATAAACATTTTCAAATCTTTATATGTATATATATATATGATAGATTTGTCATAGATATATGATATATACAGATATATGATAGATGATAGAAAATCTCTAGAGAGATTCTATCTCTATATATACATATGTCATATATCTATGTATGACATAGATACATAGATAGATAGATAGATAGATAGATAGATAGATAGATAGATAGATAGATGGAGATTGAAATTTTATTGTTTGGAATTGAGCTCAAGGCCTCACAATTCTTCCACAGAACAGATCTGGATCACCAGCCCAATATTGTGTTCTACTGTATAACTAATTTTCTTCACTACTTCAAACTAACTCTAAAATTGCATCTGAAAAGCAGAGTTAGAATTTTGTTGTTATATGCCTGTGAGATGTTTACATATAAGAGTATACCTATACTAAAGTGTGACTATGTTCACATGTCTATGTATTCTCTTCTTATAAAATAAATCTAGAAAAATGAACTTTAAATGGCAGTCTGCATTTTCACAACCTATCAACTTTTGTCTCCATTATAAGGTTTAATTTCTTCACCTGTTGTTCTTACATGGATTGTTCCTATATTTAAACCTTTACAAATAATTTAAAAGTTAATTAAAATTTAATAAAGCAAATTCCTCAAAGTCTGGAGAGCATAAAGTAAAAAGATGAGACTTCTCTATATCTCTTAGAAACCCAGCTTACTCCTCAGGGACTAAAGTTAAATCCCTCCTGGTTTTTTCCCATGCTGAAAAACTCTTAAGACCTTGCAGGAGTTCACAGTGTCTTGCATATACTTCACTAGGCATTTAATGGAGAAAACAAAGACGGATGGATGACTAAATGTAATATAAGTGGACTATAGTTTCATGACCCGTGGTACAAAAAGTACTTAAGAAATCATTTCCCTTTGTCTTTCAGTTTACATTTTTTAAGAGGCCCATTAATGTTCTACAAATAAAAATTAACCCCAAGTTTTCAAATTAATATCATTCATAGAACTAGTATGCTTTCTTGGAGGCAATGTTATTTTAAATAAATATATATGTGTTTAGGTGCCCTTGACACTTTTGTTCCTCATATCTCCATTTGTACATTCCCAGAGAGTAAACTTTTTCTTTTATGATGGATGTCAGATTTACTTTTACTTTTAATTATGTTTTATTGCTTTGATTTTAAAATACTTCCGTGGAAAGTCTTACTGATGTTTAAGATAATTGGAGAACAGTCAGGATTGTCTGCAGAGGCTTACTGAATGTGTCATTGCCCAGGGGCCCAGGGAATAGGGAAAGAGCACACAAGAGAAGAGATGAGTGGTCCCCAGAAGTGCAGCTTCTACTGGACAAAATGTTTCAGCCCATTCCCTGTTCCTTTACTATTGTAAGCAGTGGGCTGTGGATTTAGGAGCAAGTAAAGGGTCTCTCCTTCACACACTGTGAATCGACAGGTGATTTGCAGGTTAAAGCCAAGTGTGTCATTTGTTTTGGTGGTCGGATTATTCGCCTATGAGTACTGAGCTTCAGAAAGCAAATTACTATGTGATTTCCCAGAGCAGGAGTTACACAGGGGTTATCCCACTGGCAAAATTAGAGCTTTCCTTTGGGAGGCAAGCTTGGAAAAATCATGTGGTCCCACCTTCTCCATCTGGGGAGCGAGAATGACAAGGCTGAAGCTGTGTGAGTGGAGAATAAAATTCAATGCTCCAGTCCACTTCAAGTGCCCACAGCAGCACATCAATAAAAATGTCTGTAAAGTCCTAGGATCTCTATTATTATATCAGTGGCAGCCAGCCCTGGATTCTGTTTACATGTCCACACTTTCCTTCATATTATAGTTAAGGTATCACTCCATTCTCAAACCAAAAGCTTGAGGAACTAAAAAAATAATAAATTGCCTATTCTCATCTGGGCTTTGTTACTTGAGCAAAAGTCATTTTGAGTGAGGCAGTGTCTGTACTCCTCAGGTTTGCTGATTGCTCTGGGTTTTGTCCCTCTTTAGGCTGATCAGTTCCTCCCCACTCTGCTTGTTCAGCGGAACTTTCCCTGAAATATTCACCTGCGTTTGACTTTGCACCTCTCCTGCCTGAGGAAATAGATTCAGTTCTGGTTAAGCCCCGAGAAGTGCATTGCCTCTTATGGTAATTACTTATTCATCTGTAGCTATAAGGCAGTTGAAATAGACACCAGCCTGGTATTATAAAGAATCTACTTTTTGAGATTTAAATTTAACTTAGATTTAAAAAAAAACACTCTAAGTGTGGTCTCTTGAATGTAAATATTGTTTTCACAGCTATTTAAACTACTGAAACCTCTCAAGGTAGATAAATACAGATGATTAATTGTGATGTCTATTTAAGTATAACATAGATGCAGAATTCCAAAGGTTTCTTGCAACTATGTAAGACACTACCTTAATTTTTAACATGCTGAAAATAATATTCTTAGGGGTATTAAGAATATTAATTAAGGGTTAAGTAAGGCTTGTTAAAATTATTTCAGCCTTCCCTTTTATTTTCTTTTTCACAATAACTACTGACTGAGAGATTAAAATTGTACTGCGGCATAAACTTCGCATTTTTATAGAATAGCATTGAATTATAGACATGACTAGAGTAAAATTACTCAGTGCTAAGTGAAAATACCCCACTGGGGATTGGTTGCAGGACCCTGATAAGTCAAGTGAGGCTTAAAGGAAAGTATAGCTTTTGGCAAAAGGAAGTCTTTGGCCCCTGAGGATCATAATAAGGTGATCGCTGTGGAATTTAGAATTAGCAGCTAGAATGTTCAGCCCCGAAGGGCCCTGTCTAATCGGTGACACTGGGATTTCCCATGTCCTTGTACACCGAGACACTTAGATGATATGTTTTCCCCATTTGTTGGAAAAGAAAACAAACATTTATTAAAGCAAGAAGGTTGGTCTGAAATCCTTCACGAAAAGATGGTGCCAGCATTGCCTGCACACTTCCTCTCACTGATGTCTATCAATCCACGTCAGAACTACGGCAGTAGAGATAGTGATTCATCTTGAAACTTTTTGATTAAGCATCCAGCTATTTCTCATGCACACTGAACTTCGCAAACCTCTACACTCAAATAGTAGATATTCTTGCTAGTGAAAACAGAGTTCCTGCTAATAAATAAGCTGAGAGTTCATTAAGTTAAACAGGTATTTAGTGAATAGCTGAATAATGGGTCATAATGAAGAAGCAAGGCTGAGTGCCTCCTTCCAATGACTTACATTAAATTATTAAGTATTCAAGGGAAACTCTATCTAAGTAGTTTTCTCAGTTTAGCGTCTAATTATTATTAATTGACTTCTTAATGGAGTTTATTGCTTATCATCCTTAAACAACTTCTTGTGATACAAGAATGCTTAATTTGCTTCAGAGCTTTTGGTTTTAAAATCTATACAACATTGATAAGTAGAATACTGTGCTAGGTTAAAGATATTCCTTTAAACACTCTCGGTTGTAAAGAAAAATGATGGTGGGACCATTTGAGAAGGTCAAGATGGTTACATAAAATTATATGGCACTACATTATTCTGGTTATAATAGTCTTGGCAAGGGAGAGAGAGAGAGAGAGAGAGAGAGAGAGAGAGAGAGAGAGAGAGAGAGAGAGAGAGAGAGAGATCCAAAAAGTTGTAGTTCAGGAGATCACTAAGAATCCAAATTTTATACCCCAGATTTTAAAAACATAAAAATAAAAAGATTCAGTGTTCAAAGTTGATGTTTATTCCAGTACCTCCAATATTTGTTTAAATGTTGAAAAAAAAACTATTTTCTTTAAAAGGGAAAACTTGGGCCAGGGAGGTATATCATTGGATAACTGTGCTCGCCCCTAAGGCTGATACACTGAGTTCAGTCCCCTGAAACCATATGGTAGAAGTAAAAAACCCTCTCTGGAAGGTGACCTCTGACCACAGATAACAGCACCCCCATAACATACATAATAAATAAAAGTAACTTATCTTTTTCATATTTTAGTTCCTACAAAAAACTTTACTCAATTATTATTGATTTCTTTTAGATCTGTTGTTAGTTTACCAGTAAAGCCTTGGAGCAGGCTTTCTTGGACCACCAGTCCCCAAACTATGATACTTATTATGAATTATGAATGCTCGGCCTTACCTTAGGTTTGTTTCTAGCTAGCTGTTTGTTTAACTTAAATTTCTATTAATCTATATGCTTCCCCAAGACTCATTTATCTCATCTGTGTGCCGTCCTTTCTCCTTCTCCGTGCCCTCTGTGTCTGGCTGTCCGGCTAGCGGATGACCGATCCCTGGCTGGCTAGCCCTTTTCTCTCTGCCTGCCAGCCCTGCCCATCCCTCCTCTGCGTAGCTATTGACAATTTAGCTTTTTATTAAACCATTCAGATGCCTTAGGCAGGCAAGGTAAACCAGCAAAACATCTTTATACAGTTAAACAAATGCAACACATCTTTACCTAGTTAAACAAATGGACTCTTTAAATCCGTAATGTTAAAACATACCAGAAGCAAAGGGATTTGATTGTTCACATTATATATTTGATTGTTTATATGTTTATGTCTTAATATTATTTCAGATTAATTATAATTTTATGTATAAGTCTTTAAACGGAACAATCAGGTACATAGAAAGAACTTCTATTCATGATAACACAAATATTTTAATGGCATAAGAGAGGACTGACAATGTTTGGTAATACCAATATTATCTTTAAAATGTGCATTAATATTGTCTATTCTCCATACCATTTCACAGGTATATTTAACAACATTAGCAATTGTCTGCAATTTGCCATAAATTTATTCCCTAAAAACTAAAATAAGTAATACAAATTAAATAAACGTAAGGTGCAAACGTTATCACAAACCACAGGACATTCTGACTTCCAAATTGCTATATTTGGGCTTCAAATCCAGCACTAACATGCTCGACAGTGTCAGGAAAACGTAGACAGTACTGGTTTCAAAAAAGTAGAAAACCTCTGTCTCCCAGTGGAAACTTTGGTGCTTAAAAACAAAGTTGATTTTTCAACTAGGGCTTCATATGGAGGTCTTCAGTGAGAGAGTCATCGAGGACCACCTGACGGCAGAGCTAAGAATAAGCTGGTTTTCATTGTAGGGCCTGTCAATAGAAACAAGCAACAAAATGTTTAAAAATCGATTCATCAAATCACTGTTGCATTCCAAGGACAAACTGAGAATTTCTAACCAGAACAACTTTGCAAAAATCTGCTTTTCTCTCTTTTTGCAGTTGTATTTTCTCTGAGTTAGCAACAGCTCAATAGTCTCTTTTCGGGCCAAAGTTTAGAAGTAAGGAAATCTTCTGTTGTTGATTTAGAGACTGTAGTGAAAACGAACAAAGCAAAACAAAACAACAAAACAGGGCAACAGACAAAACCCACCTCAGTTTTAATCACTACTCATGCATGGTGCAAGATTTGTCCTGGATCAAAGAGGAGAGTGTGTTAGGTAAAGCTACAGCTTCTTGTTTTGTTTCAATCTGGGTGAAATTAGGAACTCCTGGGTAGAAACCACTTTCCCTCATAATACAGGGCCTACTCCCTAGATGACCATCTTTCTGATATTATATATCCAGTTGTCAGATACAATGTGTTTGGTCCCCTGACTTCAGCTTTGGACACACCACTATGTAAGTGATAGGGGTGAAGGAGTATAAAAACAGTACCTGCCACAGCTCTTTCCTCAGTATGACCTATGGTCTATTTTTCTATTTCTGAATTTTAGAATGATTTAGTTTTTAAGACAATATTTTAGAAAACATTTAAAAAGATGTAGTTTTACATATTACTGTCTTAGGAAGTAAGAGAAAATATTGACTTGAGGTGTCAATATTTATTGCTGACCAATTTGGTTTGAAACACAACTCTATCCATAGTGCATTTTGTAAAAATTTGACTAACAATAGCTCCCATACGTTCTTATCTTTTAATACTTGATCCCCTGTTGGTAAAATTGTTAAGGAAGGGTTAGGAGGTAGTATCTTGTTTTAGAGTGTGTGTCGTGGAAGTATGGGTTTTAAGGAATTAAAAGCCTCCTGCTTTGCCCAGTCCACTTTTTCTGTATCCTGTTCGCAGTTCAAGGTGTGAATTGCCACCTCCTGTCACCACGCCTTTGCTTTGTTAGCATGGACTCTAAACCTCTGGAACTGTATCCCAATTAAATGTTTCCCTTTGTGACTTTCTTTGGTCATGGTGCCTTATCAAATAATAGAAAGTAACTAAGACACATTCTGACGAGGTCTGTCACTTGTATGAGTTTACTACAAAAATGGGAAATGAATCCTTGAAATTTGTTCATACAAAGGTTTTTATGATACATTATGTAGCATGTTCAGTGAGAATTATAAAACATATGAGTGGAATTTTCTAAGATGCATGTGTTTCATTAAAAATCTTACCATTAAGCCGGGCGGTGGTGGTGCACGCCTTTAATCCCAGCACTCGGGAGGCAGAGGCAGGCGGATCTCTGTGAGTTCAAGGCCAGCCTGGTCTACAAGAGCTAGTGCCAGGACACACTCCAAAGCTACAGAAAACCCTGTCTCGAAAAACTAAAAAAGAAAAAAAATCTTACCATTATTATATAATTATAATATAGGACAAGTTTAGAACAAAAAATTCTTGTTTGAATTTTTCTTCTTGAAACGGTGAGCTCCACAATATTTTTCTTGGCAAATTGAGACAGCAAATTTTCAAGGCAAAACTCCAAAATGCCTTAGGACTGATTCCTTTTCTAGCCTTCTCAAAATTCCCTGCTTCTAGAACGGTAGCTTCTCCTGAAGCAAATGAGAAAGTGAGTGCATGAAATGCTTCACAAGTATATAGTGACCTTGTTGACCCGGGGGTGTGTACCTTTTACTTTGCTCTTTCATTTACCTCAAGTAGATACATTTCTCCCTTAGGGAGGCTTATATTCAAATTAAGATGTCATTATTCCAGTTATAATCTAGTTTCCCTTATTTTATTAAATGTGAAGGAATATCAAATAGTTTCTGAACTTTCCAGAAATCTCAATCATTCATCTTGGCCTCAACAATGTCAAGGCTGTCTTGCGTTAATATGATGTGGGATTCCCCTCTGTGTGCTGTGAATATGTTTTATTACCATTGGTTAATAAAGAAGCTTCCGTGGCCTATGACAGGGCAGATTAAATTCAGGTGTGAAACCGAGATATATGGGGAAGGTAGGCAGAGTCAGGGAGACACCATGTAGCTGCTGAAGGAGAAAGATGTCTTGTAGTGATACACAGATTAATAAAAATTAGTTAAATTGAGATGTAAGAGTTAGCTAGGAATACGCCTAAGCCATTGGCCAAATAGTGTTGTAATTAATATAGTTTCTGTGTGATTATTCAAGTCAGGGCAGCTGGAAAACATAAGAGTAGTCTCCATTATTGATACGGTGATCCTTTCTGGTGCTTTGGCTTTCCATGAGCATTCTCCAGCCCTTCAGTTCACTAGCATGCAACCTGAAAATCTCAGTAGGCAACCTTACCTTGTCCCCTTCACATTCATGTAACATACCAGGGTCCCAAACTAGTTTAAATTTCATGATGACTGCTACATTTTGTTCTTGTTTTCTTTAGTTTTTTTGTTTGTTTTGTTTGTTTTTACAGTTGACTTTCAGGGTTCTGTTGTAGCCCCAGACCAGTCAACTTCTGCTCTTATATTCAGTCTACTGTATTCATGTAAAATATTCCCTTGGCTCCTGAAGATATATGCTTTTTTCATCCCTATGACAACTCTTATTTTCTGCTAATTATCATTAGATTTTTCTGTTCAGTTGGGTAATTATAATAATGAGTGGATGAGTTCTCTTAGTTAATGTTTCTCTTTTTCAGGGGGTGGGGAACACACGTTGCATAATCATAAGAAAAGAAATGTGTTACTAGCTCTAAGGATACATCACAAAACTTGCCTGAGTACTAGAGTTCAATCTCAGATTCATAGAAGAAGGCTGAATTCACTGACAGTGACCTGTCCTGGGAGTCTTAGTTTACATATATTATATATAATATATATAAATATATATTATAGTTAGACTGCTATAATTTCAACAAATAAACAAATCTCCACTCATACTTATAACAGAGAGAGTTGTGTTCTTTTTACATTGCCCCACCATTCTAAGTATTGAAGTTCTTGGAGGTTGATGTTGGGGTACATCATTCAGGCCTTTAAACACAGTAAGTTCTCTATATTATTGTAATGAAGGTAAATCGGACCATGGCATAAGACTAGCCTACAGGCAAGTATTTAACGTATTGTATTAATAAGTGATGGATGTGGAATGGCCCACCTGGGCTTGTGGTGCTGCATAGTTTAAGAAAACAAGCTCAGAAAGCCATGTAGAACATTCTAGTAAGCAACATTCCTCCATGGTTTCTGCTTTATTTCCTACCTTCAGATTCCTATCTTGAGTTCCTGCCCTGAGTTCCCTTAGTGATGGAATACTGTTGGGTCCCACTTACTCAAATAATCCCTTTCCTCTCCAATGTGTTTTTGGTCATGGTGTTCTATCACAGCAGTACAGGCCCAATTAAAGACAGAGCTGTTACCAGAAGTGGGATGCTGATGTAACATACCTGACAAAGTTTTATACAAAGAATAATGTAGACTGAAAAATCCACTGAATGCTCAGAGCTCAGGTCTATTCTGTGTGAGCTGGTTAAAAAAAATGTTGAGAGCAATGTCCATGACGGAGGCCTGACCTGTGCATTTTCATATGGAAGTCTTGGAGTCCTTTAAAGACACTATCACGAAGTCCTTGTTTTTTATTGCTGAGTAGTACTCTAATATGTATAAATTCCATACTTTCTTCAAGAACCCAAAGAAAAACATATAGGCATCCTCCTGAATATTAACCTTCAGCAAGCAATGAAAGGAGACAGAGACAGAGACCCAAATTGGAGCACAGGACTGAAATCTCAAGGTCCAAATCAGGAGCAGAAGGAGAGAGAGCACGAGCATGGAACTCAGGACCGCGAGGGGTGCACCCACACACTGAGACAATGGGGATGTTCTATTGGGAACTCACCAAGGCCAGCTGGCCCGGGTCTGGAAAAGCCTGGGATAAAACCGGACTCTCTGAACATAGCGGACAATGAGGACTACTGAGAACTCAAGAACAATGGCAATGGGTTTCTGATCCTACTGCACGCACTGGCTTTGTGGGAGCCTAGGCAGTTTGGATGCTCAACTTACTAGACCTGGATGGAGGTGGGGGTTCCTTGGACTTCCCACAGGACAGGGAACCCTGATTGCTTTTCGGGCTGGGGGGAGACTTAATTGGGGGAGGGGGAGGGAAATGGGAGGCGGTGGCGGGGAAGAGACAGAAATCTTTAATAAATAAATAAATTAAAAAAAAAAGACACTATCACGATCATCGGTATTTGAATTGGGAATTTGTGATTCTAGTCAATTGGGACTGAAGCATTGACTGCAATTAAGAAGAAATCAACATTATTGAGGAAAATCTTCTAGAAAGTATTTTTCCAGGGTTAGAGCACAGACACTGTAGTTCAGAAAAAACAAAGGTTGTGACTTGTGTTAGGATACAAATTTGGTAATATATGAGATCCCCAAGTAGTCCTGGTTTTGAAGACATGAAATGATCACAGAGAACAGATGGCATTTCTCACTGTGAGAGGTCAGAAAAGGTCACCAAAGTGCAGCCTCAAATACAGTAGAAGCCTAAGTATTGAAGGGGTTAATGGAGGGCAGTTGAGGATTGGTACCCTGTCATATGGTTTGGGGTCTCTGAAGAGAGCACAGAAGTTACTGGTCAAAGTGCAACTCAGTTACAAAGACACCAGGACTTGGAGATCTCAATACCATGGGACAACTAGCAAGGTGGGGTGTGAAGTGGAGCCAGGTTAAGTCTACATAATTCATAGTATGAGTTGTGGCAAGTCCCTTAGAGCAAGAGGACCAAGTGCCCTGGAAGTTTGCCCCTGAACTCTACACTATTGGACTTTGGTTTTGATTTGATTTGAATGTAATAGTGCTCTAGGTCTTCCCTCTTGAAATAAGAAAGTATGGAACTTCTTTTTGGTTTTGTAGGAGCCCACAGTTGAGAGACTCAGACTTTTAAAGAGATTTTAGAGTTTTAGAGATACCTTGGAATTTATGAAACTGGAAATTAAACAAGACTTTTGGATGTTTAAAAGCTACTGAACTTTTAAATTAGATTTAAAGACTATGGGGCTTTTGGAATGTTTTATGTTGTTATATTAATGTTAAAACTATGTCTCAGTAATACACAAAAAACAAAGGATTCTATGGTTTAATATTGATGTGTTTGTATGTCAGGTCAACAAAGGGGACAGTTGTCCTAGGTTTTGTCAATTTGATGCAAATCTAGATATACTGAGAAGAAGAAATCTTAATTGAGAAAATGCCTAAAGTCCTGTCTTTAGGCAAGTCTGGGTATATTGTCTTAAGGACTGATGTGGGAGGTTCCAGCTTACTGTAGGCAGTGCCCTGTCTGTGTAGATAGAAACTGTTCATTTGGTTCCAAACTAATCACACAGAGACTATGTTAATTGCAACACTGTTTGACCAATACTTATGCATATTTCTAGCTAACTATTATATCTTAAATTTGCCCATTTCTATTAATCTGTGAATCACCATGAGTCTGTGGTCTACCATTAAGGTTGTGGCTGGTGGCTGGCAGCTATCTCCTTCAGCATCTACATGGTGTCTCTTTGACTCCTCCTACTTTCTCTCTATATATCTGTTCAGATTTCCCATCTGGCTTTACTCTACTAAGCCATTGGGCAAAAGAGCTTGCTTAATAACCAATGGCAAAGAAGCATATTCATAACATACAGAGGGGAATCCCACATTATGTCTGGTCCCATGGTCCTTGATTGTGAATGAAAACTGCCCAAGAAAGTCAAGTAGCATGATCCTACTCCAGGTTTCTGCCTTTAGTTCCTACCTTGACTTACTTCATAATAGACTGTGGTTGGGATATGTAAGTTCCAATAAACCTTGTTCATCCCAAGTTCCATTTATTCATTAAATAAAAAAGATTATAGCCATACAACCCCTAAGACAAGTATGTTCAAAGTTTTAAAAATTAACCAATATTAAACAAACTAAGATTTTTTTTTTTGTTAAGTGCTGATTGCAACTTTCAATCAACCATGAACAGAGCTTATTTTGTTGAAGCTACAGCTTTCTTACAAATTTCCCACAGTTGCTAGTGCATGGAAATATGATTTATTAACTGTTCACATATGGACCATGCTAAACATAACACAGAAGATGCTCTACACAGATGCTGCTGCTAAGGCAACACAGATAGCAGCTGCTTCCAAAACAATTCCTGATGATGTATGTATCATGAATCCATGCATTTTTGCATTGATCTATGGCAGTGTGAGTAGTTCAAGGGCACCAATTAGTTATATCACGATGGTTACAGTAAGTAAAAGAACCAAATATGCTAGCCTTAGGGAGTCCACCATTTCTCTGGATATACTCTATAGTCTCACAGTCTCTTTGTGTTTTCTATAAGTTTCCATAAGATCTCTTTGTCAAACAATGCTAGCTTGCAATTTTTTATATGGTAAGTATTATTCTGATCCCCACATGCATAATCATATCCAATATTCTCTAGAAACGTTTGAAATAGTTGTTATAACGATTGCACAGATAAAATGAGGCTCACAAAACTCAATAACTTCTCTTGCCCTAGTTACTTTTCTGTTGCTATGACAAAGCAACATGGCCAAGAGAACTTATAAAAGAAAGCATCTTGTAGCACAAATTCTAATTGATCTCAATAATAAAAGCCCAGAGTCAGATATTGGGGTAAATGTTGAAAGAACAGAGCAGTAAAGGAGACAGACACTAGAGAGACCTTTTACCTTGACTGACTCCTCAGACCAAAGAAGGTAAGATCCTGTCTCCACAAATTCTCAAAATGAATGTTCCAAGCTCCTGTCTTCTCCCCGCTTATATTCCTCTCTCCATTCAGCCATGCCCCTTCCTGTTTCCACCTCCCTAGTGCTGGTATTAAAGGCATATGTCTCCCAAGTACTGGGATTAAAGGTGTGAGCCACCACTGCCTGGCTTCTATGGCTAACTAGTGGCTAGTTCTGCACACTGATCACCAGACAAGTTGATTTGTGAAAGCACAAACAGAATATCACCACAGCATTTAATTTGTTTAGAGTTTATTACCATTGTGGTAGCAGGTAAGCAAGAATAAGTAAGCAGTGAAGTAATAGCTAGGAACTTACATCTGACACACAAGTATAAGGAAGAAAGAAAGGAACAGAGAGAGTGAGAACTAGGAATGGTGTGGGTTTTTGAAATTTTAAAGCCCACTCAACACATTTCTTCCAACAAGGCCACACCTCCCAATCCTTCCCTAATAATGTCAACAACTGGAACCAAGCATTCAACTATATGACCCAATGGGGACCATTTTCTTGTTCTTGACATATTTGTCATCCCAGTATAAACCGAACTTGTAGTTTAAAAGGTAAACACATTATTGTCTTCAGCAATCCTCCTGATTTTGAAGAAGACTAGAAAGTGGTTTTTCATGCTTGAAAATTGAGTATACACCAGACTTAGTTGATGGCACACAAGTGGTATAAATTATATCCATAAATCATCTCACCATCTTTCAAGCAGATGGGCCTGTATTTGAATTATCTACGTATCCTTGTGGCATTTTCAAGCTTTACATGGGGAATGCTTCTTGGAAAATTGGAATTAAGTCAAATCAGGTAATAGAAAGAGGTAAATTTCTTGATTATGTTTCACGCAAAGAAATTTGTCATTTTGACATGAAGACTGGCTTAAGTTGGGTTCAGTGCAATGCAGTCATGTTTACTGTGTCTCAGGGGTCTCTTCACACTTGGAAGTGGCATACTGAAGTTTCCCCTTTGTTTTTTATTACTGCTTTTCTTTAGATTGTTTAATTGTGCTATACTTATTTAGGTACTCCAACGTTCGTTTCAAAGACATAATTATTATAATCTCTAGATAATGGACCTTTATAATTACATAATGATATTCATTTTCTCTCATAACAATTTTAGACTTAGGTCAATTTTATCCAAGTTTAACCACAAGCACAAGCTCTCTTCTGGTTGCCAATGACACGGCATCTTTTGCTTTCCTTTCACTTTCAATGTGTGTCCTTAAAGATAAATTATCTTTGGACAGCATTTATTTGGATACTTTATATTGTTGCCTTTGTTTGTTTTAAATGTATTTTTAATGTAATTATTTTATTTCAGAGTGTTGGAGGTGGAGAACCAAGGTCACTCATGCTAAACAAAAGTTCAACAATAGATATATTGGTGTTTGCTTTAAATCCATGAAGACTCCCATGACTCTTGATTGGGTAACTTAATCCATTTACATTTACAGGAATTATTATATGTAAGCATTTTACTTTCATCGTTTCATTGATTTCCCTTTGAATATCCTATATTTTCTCTGTTCATATCTTTGACTAGGCTGTCTTCGTTTGTGATCTGTTTTTGCTTTGTTTGTAATGGCATGCTTCATTTTATCACATCCTCTGTGAATCTATTATAAGCAATTCTCTTTCCGTGGTTCTCATAAAGTTTAAATAAATCCGTTTGTAACAGTTAGCATCAATCAGGCTACCAACTGAAATTGAACTATATATGCAAATTCTACATTCTTATCTCTTCAACAAACATTTTGTTATTTGTGTTAGTCCTGTTTTAATCACTGTGAAAAACATCTTAGAATGTTAAATAAAGATTAGGGAATATTCTCGGCTTTTCCACTCTTTCTTTTAGATCTCTGGGTGTGTTTTAATGGCTATCATTTGAAATTGCCAACTCTGACTTCCACTTTATTGACACTGCTGTTTCTTCAGCTCAGTTTTGTGCTTTCTAGAGCCAGAATTTATTTGGTTCTTTTCTATAATAGATGATTTTTGTTGTTGCAGGACCCATTTTATTCCTGGACCAGATCCCCATCTTGATCAGTTGTGAATGTCCTCTTTCGGGTTTATGAGTTTCTTTACGATGGTTGTTATAAGTTGCTCATGGCACAGTTTGTTGATTGTTATTTCTAGGACTGGTAACTGCTGTTTTCTTTTTTTCCTTTTCTGTGATGTTACTGGTTATACATGATCTTTGTATCTTTGTAAACTGTCTTCAAGCAGGGAAAGCTCTTCACCAACCAGACCTTATATAGATCCTGTACAGTTTATTGTCCTAATTATATTTCTGTTGTTGTAATAAAACAATATAACAATGTAACTCATGGGAGAAAGGATTTATTTTATCTCACAATAATGGGTTATAGGCTACCATACCAATAAAGTCAAGCTGGAACTTAAAATAGCTGGCCACAAGACATCCATTGTCATATTAAGAAAAATAGAAACATATGCATGTTCACTTTTTCACTTGTTTGTGGTCAACTGGTTTTTTCCACTCATACATATTCAGAACCCCTAGAGAACATTGCCACCCACATTGAGCTGTGTCTTCTAGTATTAGTTTAATGTCTATAAGACCATGCACTGAAGATCATTACTCACTGAAACTCTTTCCAGGTGGTTCTAGGTTATGTCAAGTTGATATGTTAGCCATCACAGCTGGCTGTGTGATCTAAAGGCAAGTCTACTGATACTCTTCAACTGAGGAAATCTGGTCCCTGTGCTCCCTAGGAAAGAACATTGGAACCAGCCTTTGCTCCTTAAGAGTGGTACTGGTGCTAGGTTTTCTCGGCGTTTAAATTTTTCCTGCAGCAAGGCCCATTGAAGCATGATAATTGCATTCATATCACTTGATACAGCATTGACTGTGCCTTAAATCTGAATTTTGAGAAACTAAGATGGTTTCGAGGTTAATCTGGTATCTAGATTCAAGGATTGGGTTTACTTTCTGTCTGTGAGCTCTAAACTAGTAATATAAATTACTGTAAGATCTTAGCCAATATACTAGCAGGCATGAACATAGAGTCTAGCATCATGCGGAAAATATGGGCCCAGGGTCTAAAGCTATCATCTCAGAGTCCGGTTTCGTGGATGTTATTATAGTTCCCCATACCATGGGTTTCAGTCTCGCTCTGGAGTTCCCTAGAACAGATTGGCACTAGTGTCCTTAAAATTGATTGTCACCGTGTCACTCACCTTTCTGTAGACATAGTTGCCACTTTCCATCAGATGCTGCATGAGATGGATTGATGCAGTAGTCCTTTCTGTTTTGTTTTTTTTTCTCACTCATGTTCCAGTCAAGTCCTACAAAATCTTACTTGGGTTTCCTCACTCTTTGGAAGGTGTGCTTATGTGTATAAAGTGGTGTTCTGGAAACTTCAAGCATCTTACTATCAGTGGTTCCTTTTTTGTTAATTTTTTTAAACAATACAGCTTGAAAACCTGAAGATGTAAGTAAATCTCCAAATTAACAAAGGTTCTGTTTGACCACTTCAAATGTGATCACTTTGAACAGTACTTTATGTTTATAATACCTTATTAGGCTGAAAATGAAATTTTAAAGTGCTTTATTTTAAAAACTCCTAAGCATTTCAAAAAGTTTCAAATATTTTAACTAGCATTTACTCAAAAAAATATATTTGTTTTGGTTTTAATAGAATCACAAGTTCTAAAAGGCACAGTGTTAAGATTCAGTTTCAGGCTTAGCAATTTTTTCGTTGTGCTTTTAGAATGGTAAATTACTTCTGTGATCATCTCTTTGTTTATAGAATGGGAGCAATATGGCATTCATGAAGAAGTAATGCAGGGAAAAGTTTGAGTAAGTTAGGAATACACAGGACAGTGCCTGGAATGTAGTGTGAGCCCCCATGGATGCTGGCTTATGTTGCTAGCTTTAATGGGGCTGGTTTACAGAGCCATTAAAGGGGGGGCAATCATTAAGTAACTAGAAAAATGAATAATCAAATAAGAAGAAACTGGAATACCTCTGTCCATTCTCGGGTGATACTAAACAATAATATGTATATCTGGTCTCAAACTCTTTCTAAGGACATGTCCCCATAAAACAAACACCTCAAAGCACCAAGTGATGGGAAAAAAGAAGAAAACTAATCTCCCTAAACCTATTCTTTCTACTATGAAAAATCTCTTATGTACTCTGAATAGTGAGATGTAATGGAAGCCAGAGGAAAGTAAACTGTAAAATGCAGAACGCTTGATTTTTAATCAATTCAAATATTTAAAGCAGGAGCTGGAGAGATAGGTAAGAGTGCTCAATTTATAAACACCAGATATCAGTTAAAGCCTCCAATATCCACATAAAAAGTTGGAGGTACCTATGGACACTTAAGTGCATTGTTGTTAAGGGCAGAGGCTGGCACACCAATGGGGATAGCTGTATGCTAGCTTAACTTCAGGCTCAGGCAGAGACTCCCCTCTCAAGGGAGTAAGATAGAGAATGACAGAGCAGGGCACTTTACATCCTTCCTCCACTGGTCTCTGTGTGCACTGTACACAGGTGGTGCACCCCCACACACAACACACACACACACACACACACACACACACACACACACACACTTAAAGAAAAGAGAAGTAGGTTGAGTAACTTCAGAAAATCCCAATGTGGAAAGTCCAGAAATCCAAATAATTGTAAGCTTAGATCATGTTAGCAATGTCAGTGAAACGGAAAGTATTGATGTTGATGCTGTGGAGGTGTTGTATATAAATCCAATACATAATAAAAGAGCTATATTAATAGACTAGAGAGATAAACAGAAACTAAGTGCTTCATTACATGGCTATATGTAAGCCTACACTAGTGAACAAACACCAATTAGCCATTGTGTTTATATCTCTCAAAATAGGATTCATGATCATCGATGAATGAGTATAGTTTTGTTCATTGTTTCATGAGAAGCTAGAACTTTAAGATGAAATATGTGTTCAGGTTAGAACATTTTAGATAGATGTTAAAACTAAAATAAGGTCCTAGTACAGACCTGTCTTAGGATAACAGGCTCTCTCCTCAGAGCTCAGGCCCACTGTTCCTGGCAGCATCACATCTTTGGTTGCAAGAGAAAATGGAGATTATAGTGCTCCCAAAACTACTGCATTGAGTTGCCTTTCCCTCTTCTCCTTTCCATCCCCATTGGATGGTCAAAAATGCTGTAGAAATTTCAGCATCAAGAACTCCCACTGGCCTGGACTTAGCTGTATCCTAAATTAAAAGATTCTGAAATATAACCTTGGGTAATCAAGGCCAATTTCAAGAGTTCATGCCACCTTTCAGCTCTTGCCAAAATTACCCAGAATGGTAGCATTACATTGAGATACTGTGGACGGGAAGATAATACCTTGCTGCGGTTGACTTTCAAAGAAATCCTATGTGTAAATCAGATCTTTAACTTCTTGGACAATGACAGTGGAATTCACAGAATCATCTGCCTGATACTGCCACATTTGCAAGGGGTCAAATCAATCATTGACTTAAGCTTTTTCCATCAGTTGTGGGAATTGAGATAGAGATTTAAATAAAAGCCAATGTCATAATCAGTTAGCCAGAAGTTAATTCTGCCAGCTCATGTCACTGATTATGCAATTTGAGAAGGAAGAATAGACACATGTCTAATATGATTTAAATGCGAATAAAACATTGAGCTTAATGTCATTGCTTCCTTATCTAACAATGTAGAATTTGAAAAAGAAATCTGGTGGTCGGTACATCACCCTACAATGTTTCTATGCTTACTGGCTCTGGAATAATGGGAAAGCTGTTTAATTGTTTTGGAGCCTCCCTTTTCTCTAAAAGTAACCCATTTGTTAATTGGAAGGAAGAAGAGAATCAAAAACATAAGTGAGCTGGGTCAGCCACTGCTAACTGCCGTGACATTGGGATCAGCTGTATCTTCTCTACTTTGCTCAAAATCTCACACTGCTTTTTCTACAATCCAATTATCATCTTACAGACAATCAAGTATTGAATTATGATAGAACAGGAGTTGTTTAAGTAGAAAACAAGAGAATTCATCACACTTTATTCCTTTCAAAGGGTCTAATGTCTGATTTAGATGTGTCGGTTTTGAGATATTTGACAGCTAAAATGCAAGGGATGGATTTAGAAAGGGGGAAAATGAAGTCAGGATCTCTATGAACAAAGTGGTAGACTTATTTACATTTCAAACTGAAACATGCTGTAATATTCTCTTTAATGTGGATGTGTTATGTTCAAAGCTCAGCTATTAAAGTACGGGGTCTTTGCTGAGTGATGACAAAATCACTTTGTATTTGAAATCATACAGATGTCATCTTTAGGGGATACAGCTAAAGGAATTGGAAACATAAATTTAAAGCAGGGTATTTATTCAGTCTAGACTCATGTTGTCTTTCCTTCAAAGTGTTTGCTGAGGAATCAGACTGGCAAATATATTTCTGTCAACATATGCTCCGTATTTCCAAATTGACAGTATTCACAAGCAGAAGTTGGGATTATGCATTATTCTTAAACCTTGGATCAAGCTATAAACCTACAGTCCATCACTACAAAAAAAAAGGTCCCATCCAAACATATATCAAACATATTCAATAAGGTATATAGAAGTCTTCTGTTTGTTTAAATTTTACCAAGTTATCATTGTTATTAAGTGTGGAAGCAGTTGGGTATTTTTCTGAGACTGTTTTCAGCAGATTGAGACAGGGGTAAGAAAGGTGCTATAGAAATCGGTTCAAAGATGGTGGAAGCAACAATGGACGTGAGGAGGGGCTGTGCCAGTGGGATCTTCAGAGAACCGACCTCAGAAGACAAGCACTTGACGATCACAGGCAACTGCCAAGGAAGCTTACGTGGGTTGTAAAGGAAGCTGCTGCCTTCACACTGAGCTAACGAGCTCGTTGGTGGTCATGACCACTAATGGACAACATCATCTGTAGATAGATGGCTCATAGAGACATTATCCACAGTTATAGCCTGCTGGAAACCTCTGGACTTGTCCACTACAGCATCTGTCCTTGGTGCCCTCTGTGACTCCGCCCCTTAGCGAGTACATGACTGCTGTACTTGACCTCTGAAACTTCACACATGTGCTTCTCTTGTTTAAATCCCACCGTGTAGCTGGGGAGTGCAGGCCACCATGTGGTTGCTGATGCATACTACTGATGCACAATCCAGTTTCTCAACTGAAAGCTATGGAACCTTATTCAATCCTCATGATAATGCTATTCAGAATATCTATTTTGCTTTTTCCTACTCAGATATTCCTTCTTATCCAATTTCTTTCGTGGCTTTCTAGGTTTTCCTTATCATTAATACCAATATCCCTGCAGTGACCTAAAGCATTTTAAGTTTGTACTCCTATTTTGCCTTTAGTCTTCCCTCCTAGCCTTCTCCACTCTCTCCCTCCTTTAGTTGTGACTGTCACACACACACACACACACACACACACACACACATGCCTGCACACAAACACACACATACGTGCACAAACACATGTGCATGCACACACACATGCATGTTCACACACGCACACATACATGTGTGCACTGCTGATGAAAAAGTGGTTTTCTGCAGGTGGTCACTGCCTCAATCCATTCCCTTCTTATGTTTCTCCCTTCACAACAACTCAGAAAAGCATCCCATGGTTACTTTGTTGAAGTTTCACCTTACTGGCGAGGAGACTTTAGATGTCATTGACTCCTTAATGAATTTGTACAGCTACATAATTCTACCTTTATAGATAGATAAAATCACACAGAAACATTTTATTCAGCACTTTCATGGTTTTGTTCTTCTCTCAATACTCTTAGCCAGATTTCTCTGCAGTCCTCCCTTGAAATCTTAAAAGATTAAGCTTAGAGATTTAATGAAAGGAAGCTCCAACCTGAAGCTCTCCAGTTTCTTTTCCTCACTTTCCTCCTCATAGACACTGAGTCTCCTACCCAGAATTGTCCAGAGCACTGGTTCTCACTTATCACACCACTTTTCTCTTTTCTTCTACCATTGCTTTCATTTTCCCACTTTCAAACTGCTTTTTATATTACATTCTTGCTTAACACAATTATGCACACGTACACAACTAACACCTTTCTCATCCTCCACCCTCTCTAATCCCCCTACCTCTTCTGCCCACCCTATCTCATCCACACAAATCTCTCTCATACTCACGTCTATTTGTTTGGTTTTGTGACCCAATGAGAAGAGCCAGGACTGCCTGTGTGGTCTTGGGGTTAGAGCCTGATGTGTATAGCCGTGACTACAAAGCTGGAGTCAATGGTTATCCCTTTCCCAGAATCCATCAACAGCCAATAATTTATCATGAAAGGGTGCACTGAAAATATTGAGACCCAATAAGTGAAACGATGTATTTTCTGAACACCGGGTTTCATTAGAAAATATAGATTATTTAAAACCACTAAAATCCAGTCCTGATCGTATCGCTTAATGAAACATGGTACTGTGAAGGATGTTTTAGACTTCTTAGTATCCTCTGCTAAAATAATACCAGTAATAATCACAGGCACTAGCAATGGATGCTATTAGTTAAGACTCATATGAGATATGTGTGAAATACTTAGACCAATGTGGAGATACATGCACAGGGAATTAATCATACTATAATATTCATCCTTACAATTTTAAATACATACTTCACTGTACATCACTTATTCTTGGGCTGCTCAGCAATATGACAAGAAATTAAAAATATCTTTAATCTCCAATTAAGCCAAAATTTTGGAGTCTATAAAGTACATAAGAGTATAAATGACCACATTTATATATGGAAGATGACATTACAACTTCAAATTTTCCTTAATTAATCAATGATAATAAAAGAACACATAACCTCAGGGGATAGGATCAGGTGCTGACACAGTGGGTTTTAATGATCATTACACATGTCAACAGCTGCTCTAAAGGTAACTCAAATCAAACGCTATTAATACAAAGGTATACTTTTCAAATCAAATACTCAGATAATTTGTAGTTTGATAATCTCTTTAAAATGGAGAAAATTATATATTCCTCACAAGAGAGAATTGTTTGAAATATCAAAGCCAGTAACATACAAGTGATTTCACAAAAAGTTAAAAATGGAGCTCATTTCTCCCAGGATCCAGAGAGGCCTCATTCAAATAGGAAAACGTAAGACCATGGATTGAAATGCTTCACAGTACCACAATTCTTGAGAGACGCTGCCACCACAATGGGCCTCTGGCTAAGCACTTTATCTCAAGAGGATTTTATCTTTTAATTTACATGTTTAGAGCTTAATGCTTTCACTTATTTCTTGATAACTCTTATCCAGCCACTCTACTCTTAGCATTGCCAGGGTCATACAAAGCATAAAATCTCCAAAGTGCTATGAGAAACATTTTTTTTTTCAGCAACTCCAGCACAACCACAGAGTGGAATGCAATGCAATTCCTAAAAATGACACAGCTCTTAAAGATATGCCTGAATATGTGACTGAAATTTATTGTCATAGAAATGAAGTGTAAAAAGTTTTAGTAGTGCAGACATGCATCATGTATTATCGGCTTTTATTGCATGTACATCTGTGAGTTGCTTTTCTTAGAACAAGGAGGGGAAAGAGGAGAACTAAGATTTGAGTTTCCTTATCAAATGAACTCACAATTGAATTACTTAGCTTCATAGTTAGCAGCTCCTCTGGCACAGTTGTTCTCCAGAACTCAATATGCAGGCTGATGATGCCTTAAGATGTTATTTCCAAGCTGCAGTAGCAGAGGAGTGAGTGAAGGGGAGACAGGACAGGCATGCGCCATGAGGAAAGGGGGGGCAGGTGAAAGGGGAAGAGGATGAGGATTTAAAAATATATCTGAACATATGTGAAGGAGATTACTTCAAGGAAGGTTAGTTGAGGTGTACGAGAGAAGTGATGCAGCGTGACAGGGCTGAGCAAATTACTCTGAGGTAGATGGAACGGCCCTACAGCAGTGAAGTTGACTCAGACGGTTTGCTGTCAGGGAGTCGTAGTATCCATGCCAGACAGTTTGAGTGCTATTAAAAGGGGGTTAATAGAGTGGGGGCAAATATTTGAAGGCATTTGGGTTTAGAAGCAACCCCATGGATATCTAAGATGGTTCAGTAATAAAGGTGCCTGCTTTGTAAAAGAGCGAACCTCAGTTTGAATCCCCAGAAGTCATAAAGTCAGCTTATGTAGACCATGTCTATAATTCTAGTACCTCTGTGGGGAGACTGAAGGCACAAACAGGAGAATCCTATGAAACTTTGAGCTAACCAGCCTGTTAAAAGCTTCACAGTGGCAAAGGACAAAGAAACCATGAATTAGAAAAGGTGCAAGCTGTGGTATTAACACACACACAGACAAACACACACACACACACACACACACACACAATGAAGTGGCAACAAGTGTGTGATATACAACAGAAATTACCATGACAACAAGTACGGAGGCTTGAATGATAAGCCACAGTTTTAAGAAAACTCATGTCTCTGTATGTATCTGCAGATCTTAACATCAGCTCTTACACTGATAGCATTTCTTAAACACTAAGATAACCTGATTATTGAGGCTTTCTTAAATGTCATTGATTTTTTTTAATCTCATCGTGGGTTTAATTTTCTCCACAAAGAGAAACAAAACAAAGCAACTCACTGCTAAATTGAAGTTGGTGTTAAATGATTAATGTAACTATGGCAGGATGTTGGCAATTTCAGGGTCAGAATCTGAGCCTGTGGAACACTGTGGAATTCTCTCCCCTAAGTAAACATATAGGCCTTGTGGATGAATAACTCCAGCAACGATGTGGCTTAAACCTGTCTCAAAAATGTCTGATAGAATGTAGATAATGGGGAACTTAAATGTCTAAAGTTTCTTTTCTGCAAAGGAGCCAAGAGGGAGTCACATCTATTTATTCCCTTTTACCTCTTTTGTACGATATAATAATACTAAAATAATTTTACTACATCATAAAATGGATATTTGTAACATATTCTGAGTCACGAAGAACTCAGTGATACGATTTATTCAGGAATATTTACTGGTTACCTATGCTCTTGCAGTCTGTGCATCCAACAATCAAACAGGGAAAAGTCCGCAGAGTCCAAGCCTTCACTGTGTGGGATGATGAAAAGGGAAAGGATCTGTCCTGGGCATGACTGGAGCTATACAGGTGGTGGTGATTCTGTTGTTCTGGAGACATCACCAATGCTCTAACTCTCTGTCTAGAATCACATATGCGGAAATCTCACACCACCTCTTACAGTTCATAGTTATGTGCTATGAGCAGTGAGCATAGCAGAAAGTCTGGACTTGGGAGAATTATCAAATTAATCTTCTTCAGGTATATTAATGCAATTGTAAAACCATTATGATAAAATGATAAAGACCCTTGGCAGACCAACTAGGAGAAATAGAAGTCCCCTCTAATATGAAATTCCATTCTGTAATTTATAGCTTTTTAGAAAAATTTTTGTTACAAAACCTCCTTTCATGGAAGATTTTTTTTTCCTCAATCTCCATATTTGAAAAACAAACTCAATGGTATTTTTGGAGGATTTTTTTTTTGTATCATAATGCTTTGTCTGGCCATTTTTTTTCTTCCTTTCCTTTTTCTTTTTGCCTTTTTCTTATCATACAGGTCTTTTGCTTATTTGCTATAGTTTCTAAAACTTTTGTGGAGTTTTTGTGTTTGCCAATGTCTCTGTCTATATGTGGTTTTTTGTGCATTTTCTTTGGTTCTTTATTTGTTTATTTGTTTTGTCATATTCAGACTCATTCATTTTTATTTTGTCTTATTTTATTATTACTTCTTTTTAGATGCCTATTTTGTTCTAATGAGAGAGACCTACAGGATGTGGATTTGGGTGAATTGGAATATAGGCATAATCTGGGACTAGTTTGAGGAGGGGGAACCATAATCAATATATTACATGAAAAAATCTATTTCAATAAGATTAAATAGAAAAGAAACAATGTAATGGAAATTAGCTCAGCTGTCAGTTTAGGAAGTAGTGAGATATAGCATTGGCAAGCCAGGTGAGAATTTACTAACATGTCTCTGTCAGGCTCAGGACACCCAAATGTATTCTGTGATAATAAGAAACCTTACATGGTTTTGAACTATAGCATTAAGTACTCTGATCTGTAAATTTATAAAAAAAAAATATAACATACAGCTTATAAAGATGAAAAAGTAAAAAGGTGAGAAAAGGAAGCAGTCAAGATGCTAGGGGAGAAAAAATTCCTTGTCCTTGACCAGAATCAATTATGGCCCCAGAATTCTGTGAATGCATTTCTTTGTTTGGGGAGAATTTATCCAGCAAGGAGACAGAAAAGGAGGTAACTTTGGAATACCAACCCATCTGTAGATTTCAAGTTTGTGAATGTTTGTGGAACACATGCTATGTATAGGAAAGATAAAGACAGAAACAAGCAAAAATCTGCTTTTCTGTAGAACGAGCTGAAGCAAATCTATGAAGGAGGAGCGAGTGTAGAGCTTGTTAGGTTTGTGATCCCAGAATCCTCTAAGTGAGATGATCACTGAATTCTTAGAACAATCAAGAGAAAGCGCACTTGAGGCAGAAGGATCTAGAGTAGTAAGCAAAAGCAGAGCAGAGGACTGGAAAACAGCTGTGGATGTATGAGTAGGAAGTGTGTACACAGAGTGGTCAGTATCACCAAGTCATAGAAACCAAGGATTAAAAAAAAATCTCATAAAACTCATAAGCCTCAAGTGGATTGAATGTTTTGCTTTGTTTTAAATTTTTATGAGACTATTTTTAGTTTTAAAATTGCTATACAACATATTTTGATCATCTTTCTCTCCTCCTCCTCCATCTCTTTTCAGATCTTCCCCCACCTCCACATTCTTTCTCTCTCCAAATAAATAAAAAAGAAAGAAAAAGCCAAAAAACCATCAAAACATGACCAAACACACATCACACAAAATGATGGATTCTGATTTGTGTTGGCCAGTTAATTTCCCTAGAATCTGAAGACTTCTCTGAAGTGTGGTTAATACACCATTGTCAGTAAATTGGAGAAAACTGAGTTTTTCCTCTCCAATATGGCATCACTTGCAAAGAGATTAAGACTGAGTGCTCCACTGTCTCTCAGTCCGTACATATTGTTCAGTAGTGTGTCTCTGTATACTGCAAGAAGAAGCTTCTCTGATGGGGTTAAATGAAGTGCAATCTATAGGTATACCAAATTTTCATTTGCAGTAATTTTTATTCTGCGTTTTATTCTAAAGAAGAGATTAATAGCAGCGAGTCTTCACTTAGGTTCATGGCCTATCCAGTCTCAAGTTTTGGAGACCTTAGTAGTGTCAGGTATGAATTTCATCTCGTGATATCTACTGTAGGACAATGGTCTTGTACCCTATAAAGATTTTTCACTTGTATTACTTTCATAAAATGCTGATTAACCAGTAGTCAGGCAGGAAGTATAGGCAGGGTAACCAGAATAGGAGAATGCTGGGAGGAGGAAAGGCTCAGTCTACAGTCATCACCCAGACACAAAAGAAGCAAGATGCGAATGCCTCACTGATAAAGGCACCAAGCCATGTGGTTAACACAGACAAGGATTATGGGTTAATCTAAGATGTAAGAGTTAGTTAATAAGAAAGCATGAACTAAATGTCAATCAGTTTATAATTAATGTAGACCTCTGTGTGTTTCTTTGGGACTGAACGTCTATAAGACCAGGTGGGACAGAAACTTCTGTCAACAGGAGTGGACCTTAAAATCAATCATTATATATTGGTTACTCCTATAATATTTGTGCTACTGTCGCACAAGTATATCTTGAAGGCAGGTTGATATTGTTGGTCACAGGTTCACAGCTAGGAGAGAGAGAGAGAGAGAGAGAGAGAGAGAGAGAGAGAGAGAGAGAGAGAGAGAGATATTCATTTTTCTTCTTTGGTAGCATTTATAGTATCTCTCAGCAGTGTGATGCTAGTCAGTATGGATGAATCTGCTAGTTGAGTACCATTCGGTTTCTGTGTATTAAATGACTTAGGTAGGTGGTATCTGCAGCAAAAGGACCTTACTGTCTGAATTTGTATGGTAACCTCAGGCCTTGACAATAAATAGCCTGTATAAAGTGATTGAGAGAAACCAGAGGAGATGAATCAAATGAGGAGGGGGTGACAGGGCAGGATAAAGAAGAGATTACAAGGGGAGAGAACTAACACTAAAGACCTTTAGAAAAGCCATATGGAAACCTAGTACTATATAACCTTCCTAATATATAAATTATATTAAAGGAATCTAAATGGAGTTACCATATAATGAAGGAAGTGGTCCCCCAACTAGACATTGTATGCTACCAAAGCACCCCCCAGTGCCAGGAATGGATCACACCTTGTTGAATTAATTGTATTTGTTTATTAATGATTTGAAAGAGATAACGTAAAAAGTAATATTGTTACTTGTGGTACATTATTTTTGCTATGTTCTTTCTCATTTTATGTAGTCACCTATTCCAGTTTTCACAGTGGCAATACTTTTACTATTCTTGTTTTAGATAGAAAGGAATACAGAATCGAAAATGTTCAATATATTGACCAAAGTCAAACAGCGACTAAACTCTAAGCTGGCGTAGACAGGAACCCTGTTCTGTTGAATGATAACACTCTCAGTGATGAGTAATCTCCATGGAAGGTGGTTTGAGGAGGGAATGTAATGGACAGGAAACATTATTTTATGCTACATTTCTTTAATAAATTTCGCTCTGAAAGAAGAGTTATGAATTGGATTGTTTGCATCAGAATTTGTTTGGATTGTGCTAAAGGGCTTCTGCTATAAAGTGAAGAACAGTGAAAGATCTTTTTAGGTGACCATCACCTTACATTGGCAGAATGTAGACTGCTGGGAAAGAGGAGCTTAGAGCTTTAGTTTTCAGGTGATTTTATGGGAACACGGTCATGTTCATCCACTAGCCTATCATCAGGACTGGTTCTATCTGTACTGAGGGTTGAGGAATAGTAGCCGAAACTGTAGGTCTCACGAAACTCAAAGTATTTCGTTGCTGACCCTTTCCAGGCAAGTTGTCTTACCTTGGTCTGATAGGAAAAGCAGAGCAGTTGGAACTATGTGCTCAACTATAGTGAATAGGTGAACTATTAAAATTGCACCTGTGCAAACATAATTGGTGTAGTTCTGCAGAAAGGAAGGACTTATGAGAAAACATGCTTCAGAAAACATGCAGTGGAGGTTCTGAAAGAGACATGGTTTTGTATTACTGGGAATTTATGAACTCTGGTAGCTCTGGAGCAGGTCAGAGGCTGCAGCAAGGAGCCTGAGAACAGGAGTATAGAAACAGAAGGTCAGGACTGGGTAGGACAAAAGATGGGGATTGTTAGCTTAGAACCATGGAACATTTCAAATATGGCACAGTAGAAAGAATACAGACTTCAGACCCTAGTGACATGTGTGTGAGTCTTAGTTGGTCCCAGTTGTACACACATGCCCAGGTAAATGTCAGTTCCTAGCTTGGCTTCATAGATACAGGATAGTAGTATCTGCCTTTGGATCCTTCTATGAAGTAAAAAGAAGTCACATACTTAGCAGTGTGCTTGGACCATATTAAGTGACTACAGCAGTCATAGTCTAACGTTTTATAGGCCATAAAGTTATTATATTGTAAAATGCTGTGTAACCGAGGCTGTCATTTGTAGTGTTACATAACAAGCATATTTCATTGTCACTGGACACTAAAGGGGATTTAGCTTGGCTTTGTCCTCCTTTTCACTCAGTCACCTTTCTATAGTTCCTTAATAGACAGCCAATTTATCTTGTTCATGCACAAGTAGGAAATTTTCAGTATAACATCAATTTCCTTGGCAATGAAGAAATAAATTAAAATGACTGACTAATATCATAGAAGGGTAGGTTGATCCCGAATTTCCTGAGAAACCGAAACACTGACTTCCACAGTGGTTGCACAAGATTGCATTCCCACCAGCAATGGATGAGTGTACCCCTTCCTCCACAGCCTCTCCAGCAAAGGCTATCCTTGGTGTTTTTGAAATAATTGTTGCAATTACTATTAATTGAGTGGAATTATAAAATACAATCGGGGTATTCTTTAGACAAATTTGCATTCTAATTGTAGTTATTTTCAGTTTTTATAAATGCTTTATTTCTATTATTTTTCTTTCTAGAGCTATCAAAGAAAGCTATTACTTTCTTTATACACTATTTTGTCTTTGATATTCTAATCCCAAATGATAAATCTGTATGAAATAATACCCAGAATTCAAATATCAAAATAAAATGAAATTAAAACACTGCATTTTAATATACAACAAAGAGGATAATTTCATGGGTCACAAATGTCACAATACTCAGTTTAAACATTTGGAAGCTTTTACACATATCCACAAACTTGTACACATAGTCATATGCATACACACTTAAACTCACAACACAAACACACAAATGTGCATACACCCATGAGCACAAACACACAGATAAACACCACACATCAACTTTTATTGTTTTTATTGTGCTATACATTTTTCTCTGCTCCCCTCCCTTCCTCCTTTCTCCCCCTCTGTCCTTTCTCTTGACTCCCACACTCCCAATTTACTCAGGAGATCTTGCCTTTTTTCCAAGTATTTGTTGTTAAACCTTCATTAAGGTAAAAGGTGATGTTTTCTTCCTTACTTATCCAGCATGGCAACCAATTAAGAGTTAGTAATAATTACAGCCAGCTCAATTATACCACTTGGCAAAATCTTGATCAGCTTGGCTATGAAGTTAATAAATGAGCTATATTATATCTTATTAAAGTAAAACTCAAAGTTTTGACTTTAGAGGGGGTCAAAAATGAAGTGTTGGCTTAGCAAAGCCCTTTACAGAAACACATAACAAGTACAGAAGTTACTTCTTAAAATGAAGCGTGTCTAAGTGAAGCAAGCTGAATGCCTGTAGGTTATTCTGAGGCCAAGGAATTAGTCTTTAATCCAACTTTACTATTAGCATAGGGTTCCCCTAATGTGCCTCCTTTAGCACCTCTTTCTCTCTACAGATCCCCTAATTTTCAAGTACTTTCAATTATCCTGAATTCTGATGTTTGATCATATTGCCAGCACAGCTATTTTCTTCATGGCTAATCTGCACATCTCATAATTCATAACTCATCAGTACCATGACTTTTATCCACAGATATTCCGGGAGATCACTTCATATGCATAATCTCACATGTATATTTCTGTCTTTAGTATATTTTGGCTTTTCATTTTAAGCAATTTGAAGTCTGTTTAAGCTTATAGCTAAATTCTTTATTAAATTAATATGAAATTAAATTAAAATGCTTCTCACTATATATAGAAATAAGTTAAAATTTGCTTATATATCATATTAAATATTGTAGTTCAAACAAAATCAACTCCATTCTTATTGCTCCTCTTTGACACAAAAGTTAAAAAAGAAAACTCCTCAGTACTCTCTTCCCAGTACACTCTTCCGAGCACACTCAGTACACTCTTCTGTTATGAGTTCAGTCAGTCACAAATTATAACCCTGGTTAAATATCTCCACCTGCTAATGGGCCAGAATTGTCTCTGTCCTTAGTATGTATTGTCCTTTGGAGATAAGTATGATACAAACCTCAGAAAGCTGAAAGGAGAAGAGACAATACAACTAATGTGTGAAAGGCAATTAGCGTACTGCCTGTGTACTACCTCCTCAACTCTAATAACTAATCCCCACTTGAAGTACATAGGTAGGATGCAGGATGCTGGTGGTCTTGTTAAATGAGCAGTAGAATGACCCTAAGGAGTTAAAAAACCATTTACAGGACTTTATTATGTGCTTTGCAAGTTGGAGTTTGCTAAAGTTCTACTGTACTACTGTGTCTTTTCAAAAGCTGCCGTTTCAATGGCTGTCTTGGTGTCTCTTTCTCTCTCTGACGCTTAGCAACTTGACCCTTCCTTTTCCTTTAACCTTCCTCTTTCTTTTCACCTCTCTTTCTTATTTTTTGCCCAAATTCTCTGCCCTTTCCTCCTCTGTTTTCACCAGCACTTTGTGACTTGAAATTCATCCAAAATGCATTCTTCCAATCAATATACACTTTTAGCTCAACACTTAGGGATCACTGGCTTGGTCTTGGACTATTTTAATTACACTTCTTAGAGAGAAAGTGACTTGGCCTAAATTGTCTGTTTTAGCCAATGGATTGATTCCTAGTGGTGAGAAGCAGCGCATGAGCTATGTGCATGTGGCATTTATTTTAAGCTTCCGCTCCAGAGGTCATAGTGTGGCAAGCTCAGTGGGAGAAGATGATATATATATATATATATATATATATATATATATATATATATATTCCTAGCCTCTTGCATAAATCCCAAAGGCAGTGTATTCCTGTGAAGTGCTGATGGAACAAAAAGGACGACACAAAGTCCTGGGCTTGTTTCAGTAAATGAAGGCTTACTCAGAGCTTTATTAGTAGGGTTAACAACCAATAGTTAACATATGTTGAGTATTCATCATGAATCACACATCCAACGCACCCTTCATGGGTCAAGTGGCATACCGAGCTGCTTCCACTCTGTCATACACACCCACTAGCAAGTATGGATTAACATACTACTACTTACATCTGACACTTTGCCACAATGATAAAAACAATGGCTAGAGATAAGCGTCGGTGACTTCAGAGAGAAAAAAGGAGATCAGTTTCCTGGAACAAAGTGCCAGTGATGACCTATGTTGTTCCTAGCATTCATATTCTTTCTCACTTTTCCTATTGTCTCTGGTTAAAGATATCACTCTTTGATAACTCATTTGATTATTAAATCCTATGGCTAGTGCTATCATATGAAACATTTTTATTCAAATAGCATTATGTTATAGAACCCAAAACCAGACATTTTCAAATCTGCTTTAAAGGGAAGTGAGGAGAAAGAATAGCAGGGTAGATGAAAAAAGGAAAGTTTTCTGTGGACTGAAGAATAAATGTACTTCTGTATTTTTTCCCATTGATATAGCAACCTATCTACTATTGAAGAATTCCTGTTGAAGACTGATTTTGACTATTTCCTTTTCATAATAGTAGCACTACATGAATTTCCATATTTCCTACAAATCATACATAAAATCATTTAAATAAGCACATCACATGTGTCTGGTATGTATAGCTCTCACCACTCATCAAAGACACATCTTTTTATGACAGAGAGTATTACAGAAAGCTGCAATTTCTCAAAATGCAGAGACCAAGAATTGATATGTCCATATGTCTATGATTCAATACCTACAACTGAGGCTTAAGGAATATTATGGAAGAAGAGGCAGAAAGCTGATAGCCAGAGAACTAGAAACCTGCTGCCAAATAAAGTCTTCCTACATGACTAAAAAGCTGAACCAATGAAATCTCAGCAATATGGTTGCCTAAACAAGTCCTAGCAAATGACAACAAATGTCTATTTGTATTGAGCAATTGAGCAATCTCAAAAGGCCCCATCCTTAGGAAAATATCTATAGGCAAGATCCAGACTACACACACACACACACACACACACACACAGAGAGAGAGAGAGAGAGAGAGAGAGAGAGAGAGAGAGAGAGAGAGAGAGAGAGAGAGAGAGAGAGCAGGGATTATGCTGATAGGTTATTCAATACCAATTGGTCAATCCTAAACACACATATAAACAATACTAAGTAAAATCATTATGTAGTGTAAATGATTATAATACATGACATAAAATAGTTAAAAATAAGGGCCATGAATTTGGGGAGTTGTGGGACACATGGTAAGAGTTGGAAGGAGAAGAGGGAGAGAGAAAACGATATAAATGCATACATACATACATGGACTCATTTCAAGAAGTCCAAAAGGATATGTTTTATCCCCTCTTACAAAATTTAGAAACTAATTGAGAGTAAGATAGAGGGATCAGAAAATTCTGCCAATTATAAGATCTGTAAAGGTCAATTGAAAGATAACAGTACAGTGAGCAAGTTTTAGGTCAACCTCATGTGGGAGGCTCATTGGTGCTGAGCCCATCTCTGTGTGACCAACTCTATGCTATGGACCAAATCTGATTTCACATTCCTAGACAATAATGGAACTTTTCACTTTTTCCACTCTTCCTGTGGCAATCTGGCTGGCAGCTCTCAGAGGAGAGTCCTCAGAGTAAGCTGTACAAGGAAGGGCATTTGCCTCTCAAATCTCTTAACCCTAGCCAACAAATCAGTAGGGGTCTCTTTCTAATGGCTTCTTGCCAATGCTTGTGAGTCATTAGTTAAAATACTTTAATTCAAAGTTTCTCAACAATTTTAGTTTATATTGCCCTGCTACAAAATCCTCTGACATCACCTTTAAAACATGGTACTTAAAGTTATATTAGGTTGTGATTATAATATTCACATTTTTTGATTTATAATATTGACAAATTTTGATTTAATGTTTAAACTATATATATAGTATACAATCTCTCTTATCATATATACAATAATATATATGTATAAAACAGTACCTAAAGCAGTGGTTCTCAATCTTCTTAATGCTAAGACTCTTTAACACAGTCCTTCATGTTGTAGTGGTTCCCAACCATAAATTTATTTTTTTGCTACTTCAAAATTGCAAGTTTGCTACTATTATGAATCATAATGTAAATATTTCTTGGAGATAAAGGTTTGCCAGAGGGGTCGTGACCCACAGCTTGAGAAACACTGACCTTATGAAATGTTTATTTATGAATTTTATCATTGCTTATAAGGAATTTTAAATTCCTGGAATGTAAAATATCTTTACAAATTGTGTATTTCAAATACTTGTTAAAATTATAATTAGACATATACATTATTTAATTATTTTAATTGTGTATATCCATATGTCTGTGATAGTGTATGCAAAAATTTCATAATCTCATTAATTCCCAGCATAGGATTTAGGAAGTGTTAATTTTAGTTCCATTTTTCTTTTATGTCTTGATTTTTATTGAATTCTACATTTTTCTCTGCTCCCCTTCCTGCCACTCCTCTCATCCCTTCAACCCTCCCCCAAGGTCCCCATGCTCCCAATTTACTCAGGAGATCTTGTCTTTTTCTACGTCCCATGTAGATTAGATCTATGTAAGTCTCTCTTAGTGTCCTCATTGTTGTCTAAGTTCTCTGGGATTGTGGTTTGTGGGCTGGTTTTCTTTGCTTTATGTCCATTTTTATTTTTCAATTTCTATTTTCTTTTTATGAACTCTCTTCCTTTGATATTCAAGCACAAACTGTACTTTTGACTTATAGGTAATTGTTAATTAAGGGAAACACAGCCTTAGCTACCATAGAATAATTCTAATACAGCATAAATATTAATTGCAACTGTGTGTATACAATCCATAAGAGAAATAAAGGAACTAAACTGAACCAAGTTAGGTGAAACTTCATACCAGCTGGTTACTTGAGAAAATACAGGTGCAAAACTTCAGGGAGAGGAATTGATCTAGCTATAAACAGGTGTTGAGGGTTTACTCGTTATGGAAGCTAACATTTTGTATGTCTCCTCTGAGCTCACTGTATCCCTTTTTTTCCTTTGCATAACACTTTTGAACTTAGTTATAACTCACTTGCTTTGGCACCTACTAAATGAATATTTAATGCAACGAATTCAGTGATATGGGGAGGGAGAGGGATAATCAAAAAAGCCAGAGATATAAAAATTGAGGTTATATTTAGTTTAATGACTGCCTTAATTGGTCTCCACCATGGAGTCTGTGTGATCCAAATGGGACATTCAAGGTGTTATGTTTAAAATAGATGGATGTTTCCCACTCGTTTCTGAGCAAATGTGATGCTTGCCTGACTTTACAAATCCTTGCAAATGGGACAGATGGAAAAGCAAAGGAGACATAATAAACAATCCAAAGTGGAGAAGTACACAATGCTGCATGAAGTGGAGAAAGGAGGATAAAAGTCATGACATTATTGCATTTTATGAAGCTAAACAATAATAGAGTTCATACTATTACTAGACTGGTTTAAAATAGAGGATTTCACTCAGGCAATAAGTTTTATGCTGAAGAAAAAAAAACCCTCCTTTTTCAAAAACAGAATATGTAGGTTCCAGTAGAAAGCTCTGACTGGCTGTTATATGCCTTTTACAACCCTGGATTTTTCTTTCCTACTTCTTTCATTTTAAAAATGACATATTATTTAACTTAAAGAGTTTTGTCATGGCAATGGATTGTAATAATATATTTGGTCTTTCGGCATTGCTAATTTAATAGTTTGACCATAACATTATCAACTCAGATCCTCCTTATTCATGTCTTTTTAGTCAGCACAATCTGATTGTGACTCCAATGGATGGCAGACAGAGACTTCATTCTTAGCAACAGACACCTTCTTAAAGAATAAAAAAAAAATTCTGGCCCATTTTTTAACAAGTATTGACTAACCATTATATGCACCCTAGCAATAATTCTATTTGTGAAACAGTTACTTTTATACCAATAACTTAACGGTGCTAATAAAATATTAGAATGGAGATAATATGAAGTAACAGGATTATGACTAGGTTAAAGGTAAGAAAAGAAAGAGCCCACATTTACCATCAAACTTACTTTATAAATAGGTAAGAAATATGAGTAGTCATGTCTAAATTTGTATATATAAATTCAACTTAAAATATCTTAAGTATTAATGTTTAACTGTCGCTATGATGAATATCAAGTTGAATAAATAATTATTAGAAATGAACAAAGACAAAAAAATACACAAAATTAAGAATATCTCTAGGCTAAAGGTACCTTCCAGAATAGTGCCCAAAATGGTGTACCTTGGAACAAAAGAAGTGAATTTACTAAATCTTCAAGAAAGAAATGCCATGTGACGTGACCTCGAGTAATTGGGACAGGGACAAGCTTTATATAGAAGATATCATGATCAGCTTCAGTTGTCAACTTGGGAAGAGGGAAAATCAGTTGAGGATATGACTCTAATTGACAGGCCGGTGGGCATAGTTGTGGGGTATTTTTATTAATTGTTAATTGATATAGGAAGCCCATGCACTGTGGATGGTATCATGGGGGGGGGTGGAGGTGAGGTCCTTGACAGTAGGAAAAAGGATGCTGAATAAGAGCCTAGAAGCAGACCAGTACATAAAATTTCTCCATGGTTTCTTCCTCAAGCTTCATTGGCCTTGGGTTCCTTCCACGATGGACTACAACCTGTAAGCTTAAATAAAATACTTTCCTCTTCCAAGTTGACTTTGGTTAGTGCATTACAGAAATAAAGACACAAAGTAGGGCAGAAGCCAAATGATGCAATAGACTTGTAGAAAGCGAAGTCACAATTATAAGGAAAATGTTTGAGGCTCTACCCCTAGGTATAAAGGTATTGACAGTTGGTGGCTACCAAGGGAAAAGAGTCAGAGGTATGTCACAGAGGTAGTGCTCTAGCAAATGACTTTACACCCTGCACATATGGGCAACACTAATTGGGCTCAGTGAGTTATTAAGTAAAATTAAGACAAGGATATTAATTTTGGAAGTAGCATAGTAGAAGGGAATCCAGAAAGGATTTGAAGGTAAAATGAAGGGTAGTTATTCTCAAAATACATTGTGTGTTATGTGCATGAGCTTCTCAAAGTATAGATTTTAAAACACTATGCATATATTTAAAAGTAAGGAAGACTGCAATAGCATGTTGGCCGCATTTTGAACATGGAATTATGTGTGGGTCCTGGGAGACGCATGACCTGTGCAGCAGGAAGGCAGAAACCATCAGATATTTTAGGAGATCTGTATGATGCATTGGGGGATGAACTGGTCTCTCGAATGATGGAGATATAAATCTAGGGTTTGTGGGGGGTTTAGCAAGAACTCAAGATAACGTCTACAAAACTTGAGTGTAAATGAGGAGAATAAGAACGATTGTAAGAGGATGAAAGCAAAGACCCAGACTGGGACTTGCAGAATGGAAAGAAATGCAGTGTCCTCAGAAGTGCAATGAATCACCTGTTTAAGAGAGGTGAATTCTTTAGTTTGGATTTAGTACATCTGCGTTAACCAATGAGACTTCAGTTATGAGTATTTGGAACATTCGAAGTCTGGCGCACAGAAAATTGATGATGCTGAAAAACATGCGATGTCAGAATAAAAGAAATTCAGGAAATGAAAAGTAAAAAAAAATTCTCATTTATTAGTATAGCAGAATCGTGTAACGTTTATAATTTCCACGTGCATTTAGATACCTGACCTTAATTTATTTCCCACTGTGTTTGTATCATTGTCTTACACAAACTTGACTTTTAAAGAGGTTAGATATTTTTCCCAAACCATGCTGGCAAAAGCTAAAAAGGTGGGTACACTTGTTATTGTCTTACTTGACTTCAGTAATGTATATTTCACTGAAACTGATGTGAAAGGATCTGATTCTAATGTGTCGATATTCTAGTAGGTAAATATGTACATGAAGGAATCCAATATGAAATCTCAGAAATTTTTATTTTTATTTAACAACATAAACATTTATGCTGTTCTAAATTTCTTTATATTTTCAACCAATCAAAATTTGTTGACTCAGATTTTATGTGTTTAAAAAAAGATAAAATAAATTGATTGATATGAGAAGTCTTAGGCAAATATCCAGTTAAATTGCCACGGCTGAATCTTAAGAGTTAGGACATGTGAATACGTGCAGTTACCAGATAAAACCAACCAAATGTCACCTGGATTTTAAGTACAAATAGGAGGCTTAAAAGCCTCCAGTTGACAAATGATGATTACATTTCCACTTAAAAAGAAAAGCATTACTTTGCTGTCATAGCGCACGTTTGTGCGATCCCAGAGGGTCAGAAACATGCTAATACACCTATGTTCAGTATTAATTTGTTTATAAGGACAGCTGTCCCTTCTACTGTGCAAGTTTGCATTGTAGGTTTGGTTATTGTGCAATTTGACTACTCCTCCTGCAGATGCTGTTTTTACTGTTTTGCTTCAATTGTTTTAACCCCTCAAGTTTGTTTTTCACTCCGTGTTACTTAGGTCTATGTGTACTACAGAGAAGCAAATGGATCTCCATTACGTACACATATATACCACGTGTGCTTCATATACCTATGCTTGCTTATACAAAATGCATAAAAAGTGGTTGTTAGAGAATCTGTCTTGCCAACGGGCTTTCTCTGCCTTTTCCTTGGAGATGACCTTCTCCAGTGAGGTCTACTAAAGACTCTATTAAGCTGGTTTCAATACCAGTTTGCGGGCAACAGGAGTGTTAAGCCAGTGAAGATTATTAGTTTATGCATATTCATTAAATTTGTTTTTATGTAGCCATTCAACTTAGTAAATGGTCGGAGCCAGAAAAGGCTCTAATTAGAGAAATTAATTAGGGCTTGGAAAGGTATGGAGAGATTTGTGTGCATTTGTAAGAAGTATTTTTCTCTTGGTGGAAAAAAAAAACCACCTGCTGGGGGAGGGCTGGCAATAGAGTTTGCATATATCTGAGGCTGTGAGAACATGGAGTGTTTCAAGTCGTAAGAGCACAAAAGAGTGGAGGTATATTTTTCAAATTAGCACAAAATCTCTGGCAGATTCAAGCACACCGTGGCTTTTCCTTGTTGGAATTTATCTTTTATAGCTTTTTTGCCAAGCCACATTGACCCCACCCACGCTACCAGGTGAAATAAAAGTACTCTGGTTGGGGAAAGTGTTTCTGTGTCAGCTAGCAATGTTTCTTCCCCTCTCCGTTACCTCCATGGTGTCCCTGCCACCAGAAGCCAAAAAGAAGCAGCTGTTCTGAGTATGTACAAACAAAAGGAGCTGTTTCTATAGCAACCATAGAACCCTGTTGAAAATCTCTCTCTTTAACGCTAGCCCATCTCTCCTCTTCAAGCCTGCTTCTCTTCCTTTTGTGCACCAGCAGACTGCCCTTACACAGAAAGGGCACTGGATGGTTTGACTGCACATAGGAGCTAGGGTGACCATTGCTATCACGCTTTGCAAAAACTGAAAGTCTTGCTCTTGGCCAAAGATTCTGAGAAGACTGTAGAATTGGACATTTGTAGATGACCAGTTGCTGGGTGTACTGACTTCCCTTTATTCTCCTATCCCTGATGAGATAATGATGTCCCTTTCAACTTTAGATTTCCTATTCACTTTTCTTCATATCCGATAGTAGGCCTATAAGTCAGTGTGAGATGGCTCTCGGGAAAATCTGTGAACGTTGAGATGGAAGCTTTCAGGTTTCATGTGAAAACGGGGCAGTTTTTACCTCCTTGACTAATGTGTGCTGCTAAAAGTTCCATGATGGTTGTGGTTGTTGGTGTGGGTGTGCACATGTGTGTATTTATCAGATAGAAGAAAACATCACTGGTTATCAAATTAAGACCTATGCCAAACCACTTGTCAAACATTTTTTAAAGTTCCAGTCACTTTATTCTTATTTTAATTTTCTTACGAAGATTTTCTTAAAATATTTTTTGTGTGTGTTTCTCTTGGTGCACGTGTTCACTTGTGTTCCACAGCACATATGTTGAGGTCAGAAAAAAACTTGATGGGAGTGGGTTCACTCCTTTACTATATGGGATTTCAAAGGTCAAAGTCGGGTTGTGAGGCTGCAAGCCTTGGCAGGAAAGCTCATTACCTGCTGAGCTCTTCCTGGCCCATATGTTCCTGCAAAGTTTGTGTTTAGATTTGTCAAGAGTAATGTCTTTAAGTTTTCATATGCCTTCTGGGTATTTAGCCTTCAATTTACAAATAATTCCCACCCCCCAAATTAGTTCTTAAATCAATAATTTAGTGAATTAACATTTTAAGTCAATAATTTAAGCCCTAGAAGTATTTTTATGTGCATCTTATCCAGTAAATACCAACATAAAAAGTTATTAGGCATTTTGCTAACAGATACATGTATTCTATATGCCATTGAAATTGATTTTTTTGTATATAGATTGCTGGAGGATGGTATTTTGTCTTTAGCTTTATAGGTTGGAACTGTATGAATTTTAAGGTTTATCAATATCTGGAATTAGACTTTCTAACTGGCTGATGAAATTGTACAAAATTTGTTCATGTAAAAGATATAATTTTGACTAAAAATCAATGCATTGGAACTGTTAGAGAAAAGTGTTCAGAACACTAAAAGATCATTTTCTGCTTCTCAGGTTGAAAAGAGTGACATGATTAGTAGAGATGCTGAGGAGAGCATAGGAGGGATTCATCGATTATTGATAGAAATACAACTAGCTAAAACATCTGTGAGGCCCATTGCAGGTATAGGTATGGAAACTTCAAAAGTTTATACCCTTAACGTGAGTAATTTCACTTCCAAAATTATACCTTGCAGGCACAATTAGACATCCTGAGAAATATAGGAATTGTACAGTTACTCTAGAAAAAGAAATAGACTTTATACCTGGGAATATAATATGGGTAAAATATTTGATAGCCGCATGATGGATTAAGATGCTGTAGTTATTGGGAGGGGCTTCATAAAATATTTATAAACAGGAGCAATCTAAAAGATCAATCATTAATTCTTTTATACCTACAGAAATACCAAGTATTAAACATTCTCCTTTTGTTCAGAAATCATGTGTCAGTCTGTAGGACACATGCATAAGCCCACAGAACACACACACACACACAGAGAGAGAGAGAAGAAGAATCATAAGTCTCTATAGATAAACTGCCAAATATCTATAGCTATAAATTTCTAGTGAAAGGAATTTTATTTTCTTATTTTAATATCTAAGTTTCTACCTCTATCTCATTCAAAAATCAATTGTCTATTAATTAGTCAAAAATTACAACTTTAAAAAAATGTTTTATTCAATGTTGTTGCGTTTGTGTGTGTGTGTGTGTGTGTTCATGAATGTGTGCAAGTGTGTGGGCCACAGTGTATACCTTAGAAGTCGGTGGAAAACTTCCAGGGGGAGGTCTGTCTTCTCACCTTTACATGGGCTCCAAGCAATGAACTCAGGTCACTGGGCTTGAAGAACACTTGCTTTTACTCATCTTGCCTGCCCCAAATGACTGCTTTCTTAACACTCTTGTTCAGACATTGGGTAGAAATGTAAACAGAATTAGTATAGATGAGAACAGTTCAAGCTGCAATGACTAGGTAGGGAATGGACTTAAAACAGTACTCCAATGATCCAATTATTGGTCTTCAGAAAGGTTAGGAACTTGGCCTTCTGAGAAGAAAGTGTGAAGACAAAGGGGTAAGAGCAGGACTTGAAGATTAACTAAAGGAAATTCCATTTTCACATATTAGATGGAATTTTATGCAGAAGGACTTCCTCACAGCTAGGCTTTGGTTTGTTTGAATTTACATAAATTGTCTTACATGTCAAGGTATTTCTTGGATTTTCATTGATGGGACAAAACAGCTTACATAGAAATCATATGGAGGGTTATTTGAATGATGATGTTTTAGATTGACCCCAGTGTTTCTAATCCAGCTACTGTTAGGCTGAACACCATGTCAAGTAGGAAATTAGAAGGTTTCTCACCTCACAGGATCCAGGAAGCATAAAGTGTGACAGAGAGAGGCTGGGGATCCATTGCACACACATAAACTCTCCAAAAACATGCCACAGTAACCTGCATTCTCCAGCCAGGCACTTTCTCCAGAAGTTTCCAGTACCTACAACTAAAGTCACTCACTTGTGAATCCTCCAGTGGACAAATCCACTGATTTTGTCAGAAAGATCACAATCCTTTCAATGATTGGAAGTTCCATGTGGGAGACAAGCTTTTCATACTCAAGCCTTTGTGGGTGCATTTTTTATCCAAACCTATAACAACATGTATGTGCAGCTGCAGATGTAGCTCATTGCCTAGCATAAGCAGGGGCCTGGGTGTGAGTTCCAGAAGTAGGGATGGGGCCAGTACTTGTGCACAATGTGGATACCATGTTCTGCTGAAAGGATACGTCTTGGCCAAGAAAGAAAAAAAATATCAACTCCCTTCTTACACACTCCCTACCTCAGTCATGCCTCTCTAGTGCATAACGAAAATAATATAGGTAATAAAATAGAATATTAATTAATAAAGTAGATGATAATAAAAGGCATGATATTGGATATTTGATATAAAAATAAAAGGAGAACTCCATCAGAAGGATATAGTAAAATCCACTCTCTCTTTTTTTTTTTTTACATTTTCTGACATGTAATCAATTTTTGTTAGGTACTGACCCAGCTTCGTCCAAGAGATTAAGACTTCCTAATTCCTACTTGTTGGCAGCACAGTGTCTTGTGAACACTTCAGTTATCTTTACAAACACCTATAGGGGGAATTTTCTTGTGGAAAGAATGTAGGCATCTCCAAACCTTATAAAAATAGTAATCATGTGTTAAAGAAAATACCATTTGTTAGAAACCCTACAGTATTTAATATTCCAGGATTATTTTATTTATGTGGGTGGATGTATGTTTTGCCATAATGAATGCATGCGCACCACATTCTTGCAGTGCCTGTTGAGGCCTGAAGAGGATGTTATCTCTCGTAGGTCAAGGGTTACAGATGTTTGTGAGCTACTGCATGGGTTCTGAGAACAAACCCCAGTCCTCTGCAAGAGCAAAAGTGCTCTTAACCTCTGTGTCCTCTCTCCAGCCCCAGCCCTGTAGAAGTGAAAGAACTGAAACTCATCATAAACTCTCCAAAACACACATAAAATCATAAAAACTGCATGATTGTAGCAGAGAATAAGATCAAAAGTAGGCAACTCATTCTATTCAAAAGATATTCTCACATTTAAACCTAATATCAGAAATTAATTGAGGTAATTTGATTCATGAATGTATTTATCTTAAGGATAAGATTTTTGTTGTTGTTGTTGCTGTTTTAAATGTAGTCCTGACTGTCCTGGAACTTGCAAAATAGACCAGACTTTAGACCCATAGAGATCTACTTGCCTCTGCTTTTCAAGTGCTAAGATTGACATGCCTGGCAAATGGGATTTCAATATTGATAGAAAAAGATACAGAGGGATGTGCTGTGGGATTTGGTCACATAGACGCAGCAGTTTTCAACTCATGACCCCACAGGGGTCACTTATCCGATAGGAACATAACAGGTATTTATATTCTGGTTTAAGAAATTGCAAAACTACAGGTACAGCACAACAATGAAATAATTTTGTGGTGGGGTCATCAAAACATGAAAAATTATATTAAAGGGTCACAGCATTAGGCAGAATGGGAACCGCTAAGTGATCCCAGCAATCAGCTATTAATGAAGCTTTGACATTTAGGACTTCACCTCCTTTCTTTCCTGCCTCTGAATTCAGGTCTAGTCCAGGTTTCTTCTTCTTTTACACTGTGCTCTGAAGAGTAAAATTATCCCTGGATTTTGTTATTTCTTTAGGACCCGCTTGTATTCTTGCCCCTTTCTCCCTACCCTAGTTACATCAAATAAAATGAAGTCAGCATAAATATTCATGGGAGAGCTATGACATTTTAATATATTTTGGATTTCTTTTTATAGCTCCATTTGGTGTTTATATGGTTATATATGTCAAACAATTTAGAAATACAACAGCTTTAAAGATTATGTTAGCTAACCAAAAAATGCTGCCTGAGCTCTCGTTGCTTATTCAAAGTAAATTTATTCTGTCAAGCATAAACTTAATGTATAGCCCTTCCTAACACGCTGAAGTTTCATGGCTAAAAGAAACATTTTTAATTTTTAACCACATCTATGTTCAGATATTTAGGTTTATAGTGGGTGCTTTAATAAATATATTCTTTTAAACATAATTTATGTGTTGATTTTTTTTGGAATTTATAGCAAAGCCAATGATGTTTATTCCCTGTCAGTTTTGATCTAGCTGTTTTACTTGAGAGAATCTGTGGAGGGAATGATTGATGCTGCTCATAATTTTACTGGGAAAAATAAATTTATTCTGACCATTTAAAAATGTATTCATTGTCTTGTATTTGGAAGCAGATTTTGGTGGTATTGTACTCTGGACAGTGCCTATTAGACTTACCAGTGTTATCAATATTTAGATGATGGAGGATAAAATGATGAATTATTATACAGGACGCTGAATAAAGAAGGAACATTCCCTCGGAAATGATTTCCTTCTTAATATTTATATAAAATAGTGCTGCTTCCTGAATATTCATGCTCTCCCAACAGTAATATCAAAGCAGAGCTCGTTCTTGTAGATGCTGATAATTTTCTCTTATAAAATGAGAGTTTCAGAGACACCACGTAATGTAAACCTTTTCATTACTGCCTTGCAGTGTTCTTGTTGAGATTTGCATGTATCCTTGGGAATCTTATGTTGTTTGGGAAAATTTATCCATCTCCATTATAGAAAATATGAACAAGAGAAAAAAACAAGTATTTGGAAGCAAAAACCACTGAGGAAAATTACAAACAGTGTAAGAAATCTATCCTTCACTCAAAGAAAACAGCCCTTACGGACATGCATTCATGACTACACACACCCACTATGCACACGGCATCTTTATTAAATTCTTTTCCGTTCATCCATCATGTTACTTGTCGCCTGTTTATACAAAGAAAAAAAGCTAGATTTATATTCTTAGATACTACTACGGTAATAGACAATAGTAGACACTGAATAAGTGAAGGATCAAAGCAATGAGCTAAAGTCCTACAGAAGTTTGCTATAGCACGCACTTTGTTTCCAGGCTAATTGTGTAACAGGTGCTTCACATAATTTGATTCACACTCCCATGGTGCTAAAGCCCCTCCCTGGCAATCACTTAAACAGCTTCCTAATACGCTTTCCTTCCCTGTGCAAACCAGTGGGATGAGGTATCAGTAGGAATAACAAGCTCTTGCTTCCCCACTTCCGCCAGATTTTCAATTTATCTGTTTATTTTTAAGTGCTGAGGGAGGAGGTGCTCACTGTGTCATATCCAGTAATATGAAACTTTAGATAATGAACGTTGGGAAGTGCTGTTGGCTGAAAACTAAACAAATCACACATACTTGTGATGTGAGGGCCATCCAAATGACAAAAAAGGACTTGGTCTGAGTTTGATGAATCTGAGTTTGATGAAATGCTAATTTAAATATTTAGTGAATCGTGATCTGGGGGCATGGGTTTCCCTCATAAACAATGTACATCAGAACAAAGTAAGATGCAAGAATTAAAAAAGAAAGAAACATGTTGCTGTATTTCTTAAGTGGAAAGAAACATGTGCAGTTCTTGCTTTACATCCCTCCTGATTTGTCTTGTTTACAAGTCATAGCGTGGTTGTTGACGATAAATAAATATCCTGCCCAGCTGTCCTGGGCTGGACTTCCTTTAGCATTACGTCATTATCTGCTGAATGCCACAGAATTACTTAGCACGAAAATAGCCATGCACTTTTCTCATAGGGTACTTTATTATCTCCTCTTTTCAGTAAACACCATATGCAATATTACCATGTATCGATTCCTCAGGACTTGCCTCTTTTGAATTGTTTTAGTAGTCCAGCCTTGGAAATTTAATTCAGAGACATCAATGGCAAAGTTGAGAACAATTAGTGGAGATAAATATTAATTATCATCTAGAGGCTAATTACCGATTCATTTGTAATGAGCTGACATTGCTTCAAAAATTTCTAGCTTCAAAAATTTCTAAGAACTTTGCGTGCTCTTTTGGCTATTTGATGTGTTGTGCTGGGGTTAGAATCTAGAGCCTTGTCCGTGAATTCTCCCATCAGCTAGATCCATGAGCTTTCCCTCCATCCTCCCTTTCTGCCTTTCTTCCTGCCTTGTCTATTCAGCCTAACGCTCCAAAATGGACTTGCAATTTTGTATGCTACAACATCAATGATAAATCTAAGAGCAGGCATTTTCATGTGCCCTTACTGTGTGTGATACAGAGGCCTTACAACTCCTGTCTCTAAGGATGTTGGCTGCACAGACTCCATCAGCAACCTCATGGTCACCTACCTACACTGGTGATTGGCTACTGGGAGTTGCTTGAAGGTGACTTTCCGATTTCACTCTTTCAGTGACATAGGGGGCTGATTTCCAGAGGACAATGGACACCCATACAGCTACCCTCCCCTGGGTACCTGCCAGTCCTAGCTTCTGTATGTGATGCAAGGATGTAGCTCCCAATCATGGACAGAAGAGAAAACAATCCAATTTACTTCTGTGCCTGGGTCAATTACCTGTCATCCACAAAACTTGAGGTCTTTCATCCCCTATATAGTCAATGGAATAATCCCATGAATATTAAAATTTTCCAAACCAAGGATGGGCTTCTGCTGAGGGTTAAAGAAACCTAAGCCTCATCCTGAACTTCATTAGCAGATGATAGAGTATGTTGATTGTTTCCTGAAGAAACAAAACTTTCTCATTTGATTCTTTGGCCATAAATGTTATCCTATCAGTCTGTTATACTGTAACTGAAATAGCTTTGCATCATCCTTAATTTCTAAAAATAATTGTCAACTTTCCCTTCCTGTTCCCTTGACCTCAAAATGACTTCCTAATGCCTTCCGTAAGCTTTCTTCTGTGCATAGCAAATGCCGAACCACCAGAGCTTAGCTAAAAGGCCATTGAGTGTTTACTGCTTGCTTGCTTTCATTTTTTTAACAAATTTTCTATACAACTTCTATTGGGGAAACTCATCAATACAAACACACACACTATATGTACATTATATACAATTTAAGTTATTACCAAAGTATATAAATATGCATATGCGTATCTAGGTATGCGTATTTAAATCTACTGCTAATTTCTAAAGCTGAAGAGGGTTCTTCGATGTCTTAGTCGTATTGATTATTATCAGGAAAATTGTTATTCCATTTTGATTAGCAATCTGTTCCCAGTAGTACAGTAACCTAACTGCTTACACTGAACGTAGGCCAGCCTTTATGACATTCCCAGGATTTTAGAGAAAGTTATTCTTCTACCAATATACTTACTGTGATTTTCTCTTAACTCCAGGTCAGTGCCTCATGTTTACTTAGAGCGAACTTCTTAACTTCCATTTGCTTATTAAGTAAATACTTAGTGTCTTAGGGTTTCTACTGCTGGAAAGAGTCACCATGACCATTGTAACTCTTATAAAGGAAAAACATTTTATTGGGGTGGTTAACATTTACAGAGGTTTAGTTCATTGTCTTCATCAGTGCAACAAGGTAGCGTGCAGACAGACATGGTGCTGAAGACGTAGCCGAGAATCCTAGTTCTTGACTCATAGACAACAGAAGGTGTTCTGAGACAGGCTTGAACATATATGAGACCTCAAAGCCTGCATCCAAAAGTACACACTTCCTGCAATAGGGCGATATCCCGGGCCATTTTCTTTCAAAACACCATCCTTAGCTTGGTATGTTAATGTGTAACAGCTCATATGAAAGAAGTAAAGACAATATATCATCATCAATATATATACCGTTAAGAAGGACAAAATGTGCAAATAATTAGATCAAATTGGAAATCATTGTATTATGAAAATAATCATTTTTATAGAGTAGTTACTTTATTTAGCTTAGAAACTTCGGAAAGTGAAGTGCCTTCATGATTATAGAATTGTGGGACTCAAACAGAAAAATAGCTAACCCTATAGTAATTTGGGGAGATCATGTATTCTTTTGTATATTTTCTGTATTTAAACTCTAGAAACAAAGCTATAATAGTTCATTCCATCAGTGGTCTAATTAAGGCTAAACTTCTGTAAAGGAAAAACATATTAAATGAAAGATTGGGGGAACCTGAAGAGGTAGTATCTAAAATTGGTTGCCTTTTCAATGTGTGTTGAGAGGTTTCTCTGGGAGGCTTTCTTTCAGATACTATTTGAATCATGCCTAACATTTAAGCCTCTAAACATTGATATTCCCATTTTAATTTTAGCTGGCAGCAGAAGGAAATGGTAAAACAGCAGATGATTACCTCGGTAATTTATTCCACATTTTCTAGCAGCTTTGCAGATTCAAATAAAAAATAATAATCTAAAAATGAAAAATGTACAACTAAAATTAACCATGGAAAAATATTCTCAAGCCAAGTGATTTTTTTTCTTTGTAAACCCCCAAGTGGTGGAAAGTAAATTTCACAGTGAAATGTAAACAGGACCTAATTTTAACACTGCTTATGTTTTGATGACTAATGTGGTTTTCTTTTTTTCTTTTTTTTTAATTGATTGACTCAAACCACATTAAGTTTTATGATTATCTCCCTTAAATGATTACCTGATATTTTCTTTTCAATGTGCATTTTCTCAGCTCAATCCCCACCTTGGAAACATCTTAGGTGAAAGTTAAATTATTCTTCAGAGCAAGATTTTAAATGGTTGAATTTAGTCTAGGCATCAGTTTTTCCTGGATGGGACTTCGACCTAACTATCCTCAGAGGTAAGAGGAAGCAGACTGGAGAAGGGAATACCACTGAGGCAACAGGACTTCACCAGAATCCCCTATGACCCTAGATTCACCATAAGGTTAGGGGAAATAAATCAGTCAACCGGCCAAATAAGTGCCTTCATTGAGTTTGTATTTGTGTCTATGGCCTTCAGAAGAGCTGAACATCTTTCAGGTGTTTTTAAGAGTCAACGGGCTTCCTGTTTAATTCATAATACTGAGAAAATGCTTTGCTATGCAAAAAATATACATAAAATCAGTCTATTGACATCTACTAAAGAATAAAACTAGTATTTTAGTTTAGTTTACTTTATAACTGAGTTTAAAGGATGGTTCATAACTCAGAATTCTTTGCTCTGGCAACCATAATTAAGGTAAATATAATGCATTGAATTAAGAAGTATTATTGACTTGCTAAGATTAAAATTTCAACTCAAGCTGAACATAGTGACACATGTTTTTCATCTCAGAGTTTGGGAAGTGGAAGTACAAGAATCAGAAGGTCAAGGTAACCTTGAACTGTACATAGGAATCTTCTCACAGTGAATTTCAGGAAACAAAGGAATTAAACAAAAATTACCTGAGAAAGTCTGAGTTTATCTTATTTAGCAACGAGAAGATAAATGTTGTAAGAATACTGTTGTGGCTGTCACACCCACCACCTCTAGCACCCTTTCCAGAGTTTGACAGATAGTTGTATCACTATAAACTTCCGGCTTTGTTTTCCAAAATACGAGCTGACTCTGTGGTTAATACCCATGTCATAACATACTTATCTTTTATAGTTCCCCGGATGCTTCCATCTATTATAAAGCCAGTTGCTCCATCCAATTATTCACTTTCAGAGCTGCCTTTTCCCTTCTCTTTTCCTTTTCTCGTTTCTGCTATGTCATCGGCTCCTGATCACTTTCCTTTCCTTGTTATCACTTTCTTTTTGATCCAATTCATGCTTTATTATAAGACCTGTTGCTTTGACATGAAATGGCATTTGAGGGAACTAATAAATATTGGTGCAGATACTTGTTTTCACTCTTCTGTATCTGAATTGTGCTTTTACCTTTTTAAAGTATATTTGTATTCACAATCTCTGTAGAATATACTCAAGATTAGAAATGAATGTCGTTCATTTAAATGATGCTGACAATTGAAATTCATATTAAATATACATGATCATTTTTACATGTGGGAGAATTTCCACACTTGTGTGTCCTTTATTATTTGAAGGGACACCCACTGCATGATCTTGCTAATATTTTACAGAGAAAAAAAAGCAAAAAGAGAAACTAAATCAGAATGAGCAACCTCTCTTGAACACAAAGTCATTCATCTAGGTAACATTCTTAGCAAAGCATGAGCAGGCTCTTCCAAACCTATCTAAAGACGGTAAAGATGTCCTATTTGTAACCACTCCTCAAAGAGAGCAAGCATGGGATTAAAGAGCCTGAGTTTGGGCTTGCTGACACAGATGAGAAAGAAATTACTCACAGGTTATAAGCTCACCAGCATCACCTGCGGCCATCTTCACTTCAGCATCCCTTCTGGGTAGAATAAGAATTCAACATTTCCAGACTCTTTGTTCTCTACTGAGAACCTTGTTCATAATTCAGATTCCAGAAAGGAAAGCTCCTGAGTGGCCTGACTGCAACCATACCTCCTAACCCGTGAGGGTTTCTACACAACAGAAAAACAAGAAAACCTGCGATTCAATTATATAAAATAACCATGACTAAAAACCATGTTGAAGGAATTTAAAATTGTTTATGATCACTTTCTCTATCTAATCAGACTGAATTAAAGAACAATAATTTTGTGGACCTCTAGAAAGATGGAAGATTATTAATATTAGATCATGCCTCCCAAATGTCATTCGTCATCACAATGAGCAAAGAAGGAAGAGACTTAGAATGATTAGGGCAAAGTATATACCCTGAAAAACTGCAGTTTCTTTCTAGTGGTTTAAACCATTCTCAACTGAGTTCAATTCTTAGATTATAAGTAGAACTGGAATTGGCAGTCAGGTATTCTTAATTGTCTAGGTGCTATGTCTTTCTAAAACATTACGATAAGGCTTTAAAGCCTGTGTTGAAGTAACTTTTCAAATCCATAAAAACAACTTTTATTGATTTTGTTTAATAATATATTTAAGACATATTAATGTCTCTGCTCTCTTCAATAATTCATTATAACAGCATGGTGATGGCATAGAAGTAACATACGAAACTAATGCTTTGGGGCAGCATTCAATATCACACTTGATGTGAAACTAAAGTATATTACTTTTCTATTGAGAGCAAAATGTAAAATATTTTCTGTTTTGGTGAGTTTGGTTTTGGGGAATTTTTAGTTTCAAAGAGAAGCTGATTAAGGACTCATAGGTAAGACAGACACAGAAATAAAATGAAATAGAGAATGAGACAGAGACAGAGAGATGAAAGGAGGGAGAGAGAAAGGGGGAGAGCGAGAAAGAGGGAAAGTAGTCATACCATTTGAGTTAGGCACAGAGGTGAGCCATAGGGTGGACATGGAGCTGCATAGGAAAGAGGGAGGGAGGGAGGGAGGGAGGGAGAGAGAGAGAGAGAGAGAGAGAGAGAGAGAGAGAGAGAGAGAATTTTAAAGAAAGATTAAGCTACACAGAGTACATTTTAACACTACTGTGAGAGAGAACTCTCTCCTAAAGAGTAACAAACTCCATGAGCTACAGTTATAAACCTCTAAAATAAAATAAGAAACCCGAGATCTTCAGGTATCTGGGGATCCCAAATACTAAGCAAAGAACTGTGATTCTGAGACTATATTGGGCTAGGTAGAGAGCCTTGAGGAAAATCTGCTTGAGAAATATATTTTCCAATGCTTTGTATTTTTAAATGTCATGTTGGAATTTGAATACAAAGGAATAAAAGTCTTGGTCAATTCAGAAGAAAATAAAAGGAGAAAAGGATAGAAGGGAGGATGGAAGACAACTTAAATTTTAAATAAGGAACTACAAGCAGTGTATGTGTGTATTATAATATGAAAAGAAACACATATTTTCCAGGATTCTTTCACAATTGCTCTCTTCCTACAGAACTATTGGGAATCATAACTTTGTTCTCTCTTGTTCTCGTGTGTGAAAATTAGAACAAAAATAATTCCAAGGTGACAAAGTTTCCCATACATCTAACAAAACTGCAGATAAATTTTAACTGATTAAAAAATTATTTAAATCTATATCTTACAATGTTCAGCACATTAACTAATCCACCCATGAACTTTTATAAGTGGTTTAATGTGCATATTTGGTTCATTGATTGACACTAGTATATATGTATTACATTTTTATTCATTTGATGTAACATTAACTAGTAAATGTTTTATAAAATTTTAATGTGTTTTTCAGACAGTCTGTGGATTATATTAATTTTCTGAACTTCTTAAACATTTTAGTCATTTTCATGCGAAGGGTATCTAGTCCCAGTAGTTTGTTGTTCATTTCTGAGCCTACTCAGAATTCCAAAACCTTATTTTTTTCATGCCACAAGCTATGCACTATGAGTTATAGAAATAAATAGTATTCACATTTTGTTCCTTTCACCCGATTCTATCCAATTTTTCCTTTCTTGTTGATACACAGTCATGATGTTAATATCCCTGTATAGTCCATTATCTCTGAGGCTTCCAAAGGCTAATTTCCTGTCACTAATAATTTTTAAAGTTTTCATTTTCGTCCTTTGTGCTAATGGGTTGAATCCAGAATTGTCATGCCTTTTAATTAATCTGATGAACTTTTCTAAGATCACATACGTCACCCATGTATATTTCACAAGAGAAGCTCCATTTTGCAAGCTTCTCTGGGTGACCGGTAGGATGACATTGTTTATTCATCAAAATGGTCTGCTCACGCTTGCTCCTACAGTTGTTTCTTTATTCCTTCATGCTATTCAAGGCTCCTGGGAGACCTATTCTGGCTTTATTTTTGTTTTTTGTTTGTTTTGTTTCTGTTTTGTTTCTTGAGACAGAGTTTCTCTATGTACTTTTGAATGTCCTATAACTTGCGTTGTAGGCTAGGCTGGCCTCAAACCCAAAGAGATCCATTTTCCTGTCTTCTGACTGCTGGGATTAAAAGGAGGGTGCTATTACCACCCAGATTGTTTTGTCCTCCCACCCCAATATTCCTAACATCATCTTTAGATTCCAATCCTATGCTATTTATTTTTTAGCACCTTTGAAGGGATGTTATATTGTAATAACTTGTCCTTTGTGATATTTCTTCTAGGTGCTTTCTGACATATATGCTCTGTCTGTCTATGTACTTCATGCCCAAGTATAATTCAAAAGTTTTAGTGGTTGCCTGACTTGAAGTTCTTTCACAATGTTGTTCAAATGTCAGAATTGTATGAACGACTATTATTTTAAGTCGTCACTTGTTCAACTGTCCCCCATCTTCCATACCTATATTTTCAAACATAATGTTTAACATATTACTTCTGAAACACTTAAGATGTATTAATATATTGATTTATTGTTATTCCTGGTCTGCATGTCTCTCTACAGTATGAATTTTTAATGCACGCAAATTTTGTTTAGTTTCATTTATTTTGTTTACAAAGCTAGAAGAGGATCTTATATGGACTATGTGTTTAAGAAACAGTTATTGCATGGGTATATATCTGTGTTGGAAGATGCCATATTTGGACAAGCATACTAGAAGAGTCTCCTATTTGCCTTCTCTCTACTCTGTCTTCATGTAGGCATCAAGTATATCATCATATAAACACTGAGGATTTCAACCAATCTGGAGAGGCGCACAAAATCACAGTCTATCTCATCTTAGTGAAAGGATCATTGTCCTGTCTGAAAACATGGAAAATATCTGTTTACCTGACCCTGGGTTTCCTATGAATCCAAAGACTACAGCCAAATAATTAAAGTACATTGTACAGCAGCCACAGTAAAACTGTGAGGGATGTGGAGTCGTCCGACATGCCTCAGGCAGGGATGTCCTCCTAGATTTTGCTGAGAACTGTGAAACAATGAGATGGCAAGTGTGTTTTCACAGCTTCCTGTTTGTCTAAAAAACTACTGTTCGTGTCTTTTCTTCAAAACCTTTCTGAGTGGCATGATTTTTAAATTGATTTTCAATGATTGCCATTTCGGGATTCATTATTTGCTTTGACTTTCGTGTAGCCACATCAACCGTACTACCTCTCAACTCTGCAACGGGCTTTCAGGAAAGGTAGGGATGAAAAAGCATAAGGAACCATAGTGAAGTTAGACACAGAGTATAAAATACTGCAGCGTTTTGTCTCTTCCTTTGTGAAAGGTAATAGGAGTTCTTAGGAATAATCTCAATTATGACATAAAAATCATCTTTTACATATTAATTATATGTGAAGAACACATAATAATTGAAAATTGGATGATGCAATGGAACACATTAGCAACTATTTCTTTCAGGTAAATTCTATCATGCATTTCATTTTTTAAAAAGCTTTTACACATAGTTTACATGTAGTGATTTTAGTTAGCAAGATAATGTATGCCCATGAGCTCTGGTCTACTAGATGATATATTGAATAATATGCTATTATAAAATGTATGGATTTTTGTTACACAGAAACTTAACAATCTACACCAAAATATATGCACAGACATGACTTTATACACATGAAGAAATAACAAACGGATAATCAATTCTTTTTCAGCATATCAAGTGTATCATGAGTAATTTTGAAAATACCCTGAGAGACATTCCCAGGAACTTAGATACCAGGTTCCAACACTTTACTGCTGGTAGATCAAAGTTGTTGATTTTTTCCTTTTTTATTTTCAATGTAAACTATGGTTCATAACTCAATATCTTAGTCAAGGCTTTTTTAAGAGCCATAGATTTCTTGTGCAATTTTGTCTACAGCAGAGGGCTTTGTTGCTGCCATGTTAAGATGTGTTATCCCATTATTAGCCTTTCCTTCACTAGATGGAAATCAGCTATACTTTGGTATTAAAAGTAATAAGCTTGCCGGGCGGTGGTGGCGCAGGCCTTTAATCCCAGCACTTGGGAGGCAGAGGCAGGCGGATCTCTGTGAGTTCGAGACCAGCCTGGTCTACAAGAGCTAGTTCCAGGACAGGCTCCAAAACCACAGAGAAACCCTGTCTCGAAAAACCAAAAAAAAAAAAAAAAGTAATAAGCTTCTGAAAATGCATCTTTTTTGATATTTTAGAGATAAATTTTATATTTTATCACAAATAGAATCTTCATACTTCTTTTTACTCTGTGTTGACTATTCTTACTTTAAACTGAGCATGGAAACCTACATTTTTGATTATCAGTGACTAAAGACTACATCTTTTGAAATATCATGGTCAACTAGTAAATTTAAAATAAAACAGATCAATGCTAGACTTGCCCCACTGTATCTTTTTTTATCCCATCCTGACCCACTGGAAAGATCTGTGAACAACATGCATTGTTACTATATAAAAATCACCAAAATTTCTGAAGCTAATTAGCTTTGCCATTTTCATTATAATTTTTCTTTGTAGAAATTGAGATGAGCCAAGATGGTTTACTGATAGCTTGCTTCATTGTAACTGTGTGCATTTTTTGGTATTTTGTCTGGTTTTTGATTTCCATATCTGCTTGATATTATCACAAGTTTCATTATAGTTTCAGGACCTTGGTGATTTCATGAAATTAGAGTTTTCAACAAAGCTGGGATAAATTTCAAGTTTGATTTATTATTTTAGGCAGAAACCATGTAAAGCTTGGCAATGTAAGATGAGTTTTGAGTGTGAGGTTTTCTGGTTCATTTAAGCCTGGATCTCAAAGAAAACCTCAAGGGATGAGGACTCAGGAACTGAAGCTGAAATCACTATAAATATTACAGGATAAAAATACATTCTGACCTACAACTCAAATCTTCTTTTATATATTAACGCTTATAATATTGCTTCCCATATCAGTCATTTTTACAGACTAAGATGACAAATTAATATTTACAGATGATAAATGTTGTCACAGTCTTAAATAAGAATGTTTTTTTCTGAAATGCCAAATCATTGAGCCTTCTGTTATTAAGCCTGTTTCCATCAATGCTAATATTTTATATTAATTCCCATTCTAGCTTGGAAATCTAAAAAGGAAAATATTATAAGACAATGAAGGTAAAGAAAAATAGTCACCACATGGCTGCCTGTAAAGACATTTTGATGTAAGAACTATTAAAAAAAAACTTTGTTTTGGGTTTATAATATAGCAACCTCAAGAAACTAATATTCTGAATTTTTTATTAATCAAAGTAATAGTGTTGGTTCATGACTTTAATTCCAGGACTTAGGAGGCAGAGGCAGGGAGATCTCTGAGCTCAAGGCCAGCCTGGTTTACAAACTATATTCCTGGGCATTCAGGGCTATACAGAGAAACCTTCTCTCAAGAAACCAAGAAAGAGGGTGCCAGTAAGAATGTTTATAAGGACTTCCATGAAACGAAGCAAAATACATCATAAGATGGAAATAAAATATTTTCCTTTTTTAAAAAAATTAAAGCAGTGTTTGAACCATTTAATCCGACACATTCTTAGAGTTTAAATATTTATGGCCCTTCAAATTCTGAATTATCTTTAAGTAAAACATGTCAGACATCATACTTTGTGCACCGTCATATATGTTGTTCTTTCATCATCAAATTAGCTTATTGGATAATTCATTTTGGGAGAGTATTGCTTTCTCAAACAGTATTCTTTCAGTAAAAGCAGTAGAGGCCATACAATATTTTACGTTAAGGAAATTTAGGAGGATGGTTGTATATATAACTAAAGGAAAGTGTCTCAGCTGCTTCCTGCCCATTTCTAATGTGCGCTTATTCTTTGCTCTATACCATGACCATTTTAAATCAGAAAACTATTAAAACTGTTTAATGTGTCAAGCTACATGTAGATTCAATGCAGTGGAAGAGTGGGAGTAACTGAGCTTATGTAAGGCAAGCCACAAAGCAGAATTATATTGCTTTATAGTTCATGGCTATTGACAAGTTCCCTGTGTGTTCTCTGCTTAGAGTGGTCTAGAAATTCCACTACATTAAGTTGTGGAAACTTAGTAAGATATTCTTAAATTTCAGTGTCCTAATCCCTTTCAGGAACAATACATCTTTGAGCATTAAGGCTACTTGGAGATGGAGAAGGTGATGAATAACCACTAAGCAGGTGCCCTAATGACTCCTGCAAAATGACTCCTCAATGTCTTGTGGAGGATGCAGCCAATAGGATAAACAGGGTCTGAGTACCACCATGTCTGACACATTAGTATCTAGAATCTGACACATTAGTATCTAGAATCACAGGAGTAATTAAAAGTTTGGTAAATTAGAAGAAAATAGTTTGTGTAGAACTTAAATTGTCAGTGTAGAGCTAGTGAGAATATGATGATTAGAGATACGAGGAACTGGAAATACCTGCCTGGTAGGGAAGCTTGTTTGCCTGGGGAGAATTTTATTGCAGTAAATAAGAGGGAAAAATAACCTAAGCAGGGGGCGAAGAAAAAGGTGCTTGCTTGGTTTGAGAAGAGTTTATTGGAAGCAATTATATATCTTAGAAAAATTATCAAAACTTAACATTTGCTTAATGCTCACAATAATAAATCATATCAAGTTTTTTTTAATAATTAGCAATTAGGGACCATTTATACCAAGGTTAGTAAGGTAGACGTTTATAAACCCTCAATGATTTGAGACATAAGAATTCAGGCACATGTGTCAGGATTTTCCACAATCTTATAGACAACCAGCTATGTGTGCGCAGATCATTCTTCTGATTCTTCACTAATGAATCCATCTCGCTAATGATTTCTGGGTCATCAACATTTTTGTGGATTTTGAAGCAGAAAAAAAAATGTTTTTCCTCCATTACATCTGAAAAATATCTTGAAATAGATACATTTTACCAGCACTAAAGTTACTTTAAATATTAATGAATCATTTTGAAAATGAATTTTCTTTTTATCCACTAGTAAAATATATAAAGAAATAATGCCAAAAAACATTGCTCGTTAAATGTGTATGTTGATAATGTCTCTTAATTAGTATTCTGTGACTAAGATTTGGCAATGGGTCATTAACTGACATTGCAGAATGGCATCATTGAAGGTCTCATAACCTTGGCAAACAACTTTATGATTTTTATTGTCAATTTGCTGTGGACCACTGGAATCCCCACTCCAAGCAATGCCCACACACACCTTACATTCTCTAAATTTATAATCAGAAGTACTCAGATACTCACCTGCAGCAAACTGAAATCTATTCTTAATTAAGTCATTTTATCACTCATTTTTAATTTTCCTTAACAATATTCTGTGTTATCTTGTATGTTCCTTTTGAAAATACACCCTGGATTGTCTCTTTTACTTGGGCAGAAGAGCATAAGTTTTTTTTTCCCTAAATCCTCGTTTGTTCTCTGTTACTTTAGTGATGTTTTCATTTAAGAATTATTTCCTCTGGAGTTCTGCTTGAAGTAGTAACATTGATTTTTAAATAACTGTACAAGACACAGTATTTAAAATACTACAATTGATAGGCGTAGGGGTTTTCTCTTGTATTTTTCTAGCCACATAATTCTACTTGCCAGTTAAGAAAGACACACGTGGAATAACATAGCAAACAGTAGGGCATAAGGTATGTGAAAGCAAGCAATCTGTAAAACAGAAAGACGTCCCAGTACTTACAGAAAGAGAAGGACCCAGTAGAGTGGGTGTGGCGTATCTTGTACCAGTTTGCAGAAAGCCATGAGTCACGCCCCATTTCACCTAATACCTGAGAACATTACTCTTGAGATATTTCAGCTTCACTACTTTATCTCCTCATACTGTACCTTCTTCCACCAGCTGAGGTAACTGGAGCACAGCACGCAGTTTTGCTGTAAGCGCCCTGAAAAGGACAGACTACGGAAAACTATATATTGAACTTTGAGTGCAGCTTCCTTCTTATGAAGGTCTTTTAACTTCCATGCTCTCATCCAAAGCAGCAAGTTAATACAAACACATCATATGCGTACCATATATAATACTAGCAGATTAGGAAGGCATGAAATAAATGAAGTATCCTACTATAGAGCTTTGGTTGAATTTTTCTTCTGGAGGCTAGAATCATTAGCCAATATTCACATATTTTTGAAGCCTCTATCCTATTCAGAGGTTGAAATAACTGGTCATAATATAATTCGTGATCCTAGAGAAGCTAAATAAGAAGGTGAACCCAAAGACAAACATATAGTCATCCTCCTGGATATTAACCTTCATCAAGCGATGAAAGGAGACAGACAGAGTCCCACATTGGAGCACAGAACTACAACCCCAAGTTCGAAATCAGGAACAGAAGAAGAGAGAGCATGAGCAAAAAACTCAGGACCGCGAGGAGTGCACCCACACACTGAGACAATAGGGATGTTCTTTCGGGAACTCACCAAGGCCAGCTGGCCTGGGTCTGAAAAAACATGGGATAAAACTGGACTTGCTGAACATAGCGGACAATGAGGACTACTGAGAAGTCAAAACAATGGCAATAGGTTTCGATCCTACTGCACATACTGGCTTCGTGGGAGCCTCGGCAGTTTGGATGCTCACCTTACTAGACCTGGATGGAGGTGGGAGGTCCTTGGACTTCCCACAGGGCAGGGAACCCCGTCTGCTCTTCAGGCTGAGGAGAGAGGGGGAGATGATTGGAGGCGGTGGCGGGGAAGAGACAGAAACCTTTAATAAATAAATAAATAAATAAACAAATAAAGAAAAAGAATTTCCAAGAAACTGTAAGAAACAAATGCTTGCCATAATGATGATGGCAAGGCTGCCAATTACAGAAAGTCTACAGGTGCGCTTCTCAGGCCTCCAAGGACTGATAAGGCCAAAGCATGGCTGATGATATTGCAAGAGCTAAGAATGTATCAGGGGGTGGAAACAAAAGCGAAGATGGGAGATGACAGCAACATAGCCAAGAGTGAAAGTGCAGCGAGCCTCTGGTCTTCCTAGACACCGTGTCTTGTTTGTACTCCCTCGTGTCTGTTAAAAACGAGCAGGACTGTAGAAGAGCTTGCCTTGTGACTGACAGGAGACGTGAGAGAGCTCAGTTTCAATCCCCGCTGAGACATCACCAAAGTTCTTGAAAAAGGTGTGACTCTCATCCTAATTCGGTAGCATGAATCTCGCTGTTTAACTAGTTGTGTTCATGTATCCTAACTGCAAAGTCAAAATCACTTCCCTCCAATCCAGGAAACACATAGTTCTCTCCCTCTCTCCCACAGGTGCTACCAAGGGTCCAGGTGTCATGTCCTCTTATCAGTGTCTACTGTGTCTTGGAGGAGCCATTCGCTCATGGTGACGTCACTTTCTTTCAACGTGCTTCATTCCTACGCAACTTCTACACCAACTGCTGAGCGTTCAGCAAACCTCATAGAATGACCTTGTCCCCTTTGATAGCTGGGTCCCACTTCCTGTTAACCCTTCCTAACTGTTCATACATACATACATACCAATTGACCCACTCCTAGTTGAACTCCTGAACTCCTGACACAAGGGAATAGATTCTCCTGATGAGTGACGATTTATCACCTTGACTGAGTCATCAGTGACCTGGAACTGACATGCTACAGCATGTTTAGCATCCTTCTTTTTCATGTGCTCCTGGGACACTGGTCCATAGACTTCTTGCCTCCTCTTGCCTGGGCTAATCCCTGCAGTCTAGTTAATTTTCTCTGCATATGACATTTTAATAAATAAGCTCCTATCAGGATTAGCAATATCCAGCCCTCCTTACCCATGAACTGTTTCTTTAATATGCAAGTCTTATAGCTTTATCATTTATATGAAGTATAAATATGCACTTTGAGTAGTATTATACCATTTAAAATATCAATTGAGCACCTGATATATTTAGTAGAAGTAGTAGGAGAAAGAGCCTGGGACCTGGGACTCTGATTATTTGTAGAAGTCAGAACAAGCTATGTAGAAATCTATTTGGGAAAGTGCTTTGAATTATCAGTTTCCACACTGGACCATGCCCATATCCAGAGCACCACAATGCTAGTGTCTGTTTCTGAGAAATACTTGCAAACATTGTTGAGAGGAAGGTCATCTGATATGTCAGCACCATGCAGAATCTGATACAACATATCTCAACATCCTAGGGTCATGTTTCCTGTGGAATCAGTAGGACTTAGACTTACAAGTAGAACAAACAAGGAAACAAATATTATTCCTAAGTGACAATGTAAAACAGAGCTGGTATGGTTTGTTTATATGTTTAAGTCAATGGTGAGGTATATCAGAAGATATAGGCATTTATCAATCTATGGTAAAAATGCCCAGAAATGGTACTATATAGTGGACATTAGGAGTAGTATCAGCTGTGAGATGCTTCCTAGGCACTTATCTGGAGTTTGTAGCATGATTCATAGCTTAAAGAGAGAAAATAGAATGCTGTTGGTCAGAAGGAAAGTTGGGATAAACAGAGGTCAGGGTGAGCATAAAAGAGGTCTCAAGTAGAGAATTTGAAAATAAACTTCAAGGTGAAGGTCTATGTATGAAAATATCACACAGGGGTTTGGGGTGTTTGGCTGTCCTCACGATGACTTTGATGGACAGAGTAAGAATAGGCATGGAAACATGGGGAAGCTGAACTCCGAGATGAAATGCAAATGGCAATCCCTACCTAGGAACAATATAGAACCAGCTGCGCTGAAAAGAAACCTAGTAAAGACAGTTTTTGGGCGATAACTAAGTCTCAGCCAGATTTAAAAGCTGAAAGGAGTTTTCAGTTATCCAAAGGCTTGGTTGCTGTAGTATTAGGTTTAAGTGCAGACAGGAGTGCAGTTTCATTGTACAGTCCCAAAGTTAGAAATGGAGGTGTATTAGTTGCTGACTTATATTTATTATACCTTTTACTTATTTGTAGAACATGACCAATGACTTGAATGTTAGCCCTTACAGTAACAGTTTTTACAGGAATGCTCTTTCTCCAGGAACCAAGATTGAACAAGAGCTCCTCGTTTTCACAACCAGTTTTTAATGCTAACTAATGCTATCCCCATTTTATACATTAGTCTCAGTAAGGATAAGAAATTGACAAACAGCCAGGCTGGTATCAGAGACAAAGGACAAAGAGTGGTTTGAATTTTTATTTTGAGCATCTGCTCACGTGACCTGCTGGCATCCACTCAGTTCCAGGGTTTCCTTTAGGTCTCTTGTTCCCTAAGAGGAACTAGGTCAGACTAGGCCGCATTCAGCACAAAGCTTCCCACTCCAGACACCTCCTGACTAGGGCTGAAAACCTCTGTCAGCAAGTTCTGGGGATCCTAAATAAATGAGAACCACCATGGAAACTTTTCCTTTGTAAAATGTCAAATTACAGCACTAATCACGTTAATGGTAAGGGCTGTACTGAAGAGCTTTGACAGACAGGCCTTTTATCAGCCAGCAGAGGAGGGTCATTAGGACCTCATTCAGCCTGAGGTTTATATACAAAAGGAGCGGGGACTTCCCAGTGAGGGCTGATAGCAACTCTCTCCCTCACCCTACCCATCTCTCTCTTGCTCATATTTGTACATATGCATGTTCATGTATACACAGAGAATCAACCTTTTTGTATCAGATCTTTCATTGCCTGCTGGTGAACCAAACCTGGACTGGAACTATTTGAGACAAATTACATCTGTACTTATATGCTGCATAGATGGTTTTTCTAGTCATCATTCATTGTTTGTGTGTGTGTGTGTGTGTGTAGCAACTACTATTATAATTTTTATATTAGATATTGTAAGTAAATTGTAAATAGTAAACTAGAGACTATGCAAAGGTTGTGTATAAATAATAAGCTGTTTTATAAACAGAACTTGACTCATCTGCAATTAGGATTATCTAGGGTCTTAGAACAAATTCTATGTAGATATCAGCAAATGACACCATATGAGCCTGTATACATAAGTGTGGTTCTTGTAATTATTGTCATTGTCATCATCATCTGACTGCACTCTAATTTGAAAGGTTACAGTTTTTAAAAATAATGTCATCTGTTGATGTTATGTCATTGTAGCAAGAATGAAATAAAGGTCATCATCTTCCTTTCACTGATTTTCTGAAGTCAAGCCATTGTCAAGTCTTATGCCTGGTCTCCCTCACCAGTGGCAAGAGAATTCAGTGAATGGCGAAAGGAACAAAAGACTTCACAGTTAACAGGAAAGCTTCAGAGTGTTGAAGCATTATATTTTTTGTCTTCAGTGTTAGAGATTTTAATCAGTCAATAATATTTGTCTTAACTATGATAAAATTATTCTCATGGTCTTGTCAAATTCTATCTTTCGAAACTTGCACGTTTCTTCATTAGGGATTATTTCATATGTTTTACTTGTCACACAATGACAGCAGAATCTTGACACCTTACTTCAATCCTTCTGAGAATATTTCGAATCCTTTGACTTCCACTACCCCCTGGCAGCCAACCTTTCTTCCTCCTTGCTGCTCCAGTGATTTCTCTGTACCTTATGCTAGTCACAAGGTTGCTCTCTGTGCTCTGATCTGGGAGGAAAATCAGGGGCCTCTCCAAATCCATTAGCACTAAAGTGCCTCTTAAAACTCATAAGTCTTTATCTACCGTTCTGGGTCCCAATGTCACATTAAGCAGAAAAGCCGGCTGTTGCTGATGAGAAGACAATCTCTGACTTCAAATATATCTGAAACTCACTGTTCCATAGCTTATGGCTTGGGTTGGGTTAAAGAAAGTATAAGAAGCGTGTCTTTGGCCTGTTTCACCAAGTATCAGTCATGCCCACAGATAATGTGGAGAAGTTATGCTGAGTTGGACGTACTGTATTCCTTTAATCCTAACACATTAGGATTGAAGAGTCAGACAGATCTCTGTGAGTTCAAGGGCAGCCTAAAAAAAGAATACTTGCTTTTTGTAGAAACTTCTAAGCTGGCCAGGTTTACAAACATATTCAGACCTTATCTAAAACAAACAAGAGAAAGTCATAGTAGCCTCCCAAAAGTAATATTTTCCTAAAGACTAAAGGCTTGTTTTCTTAATAAAATTTGTCTAGACACTTTTATTAAATATGAAATAATGTTTTACCAACTAGAGTAAATTTTGTAATATTTTTAATTAGAATATCATTACATAATTGAACCTCTTGCCTTTCTTCCTTCCAGCCCCTCCTATGTCACTTCCCTCAAACTCCTATAGTGCCTCCCAGTTCTCTCAAATCGGTGGCTTTGTTTTTTATTCTTCTTGTTACAAGCATACCTCCCAGAAGAAATGACAGAAAGATTTTAAGAGCCGTAAGATTATGGCATCTGCTGTGACATTGTGTTCCCTAGTAATAACAGGGAAACTACATCCGCAATACCTTAACAATATGACTGCCTACATGAGGCCTGAACAATGATTGCAGCAATGCTAACATGGGGGGGGTGCACAGGGCACCACCCCTAGAAAGAGGAGTCCCCTAGTTGGTTGATATAAAGTGGTCATCCCTGAAATCATATTCACACAAGCCACACTAAATAGGTTCACAAAATAATTGCAAAGTTCCAACTCCCTGATCTCTTGATTTCAAGGCATACATCTTTATGCAGTAGATACGGGCTTTCTGTTTTGCTGAGAAGTTGTACACATGAGGTCAATACAGTTTAAACTTATCAAATTCTAGTCTTTTGCAAAACGTCTTTTTCTCAGATACTGGGGAATGGGTTGCATTCTTTTATGGACATATAGATGTAACACCGTAAAATTAGTTTCTTGTCATAAGAATATACTTGGGTCATTAAAAGCTATACTCACACTGCAAGCATCCCTAGTTGTCAAAAACTCAGTAGCCGAACGAGAATCCATTGGGAAAAGCATTAATTGCCATTCACCGTGAGGCCCTGCAATGATGATAATTAAAACATAGGGAGAAAAGAGACTTCCTACAGAGTCTTCTGGGGTTAGGCTTCACCTTGTCCTCTTTGCCTTTGGAAAGCTCAGTGTCTGCATACTGTTTACATTCTGAGGTGTTTCCCCATGCTCCCTGTCTGTATCTAAGTAACCATGACTCTCCAACACCCACTTCTCCTTCTGGGACATCAGGTACCTTAGAAATTATTGTAATTTCTATTATTGGAAAATATCACTCCACCCATAATGAGTGAGCTGTTAGAAATGTCCCTTAGATACAAATGGATCATCTGCTTTCTGGGCTACTTCCAAGTGTCAGCCTCTTCCATATAGGGTATGTCTTCTTTACTGAATAAAGGTGTCACCTTGAGTCATTCAATGCATAGGATGCAATATCTTAAAATTCTGTTTTGTTGCAAGTCGTCCACTATGGGTACTAATAAAGAAGTATGAATCAGAATCTATAGGTTACCCAAAGTTTAGAGTTCATGCAATGGATTATGTTAGAAGTAAATTTAATTTTATCAGTGTTCTCTATTTAAATATACATCTGCATTCAAAGTTCCTGTCTGGGTTCTATTCAATATGAGATCTCTTTTCATTTGAGCTGTGCTAATGACCCCATGGAAGAAAAGCAAAACCTGAAATTCACTATTAGCATCAGTCAACAGAGTTTGCACGCACTTATATTACTATTACTAATTTTTATTATTATCAACCATTATCAGTTCTAACACCAAAATATTTTCGATCAGTAACTCACAGGTCCACAGACTCACTCAGAATTTCCTGTGTCTTTATCCTAAGATCCTTCAACTCAACTAGCCTTTTCTGAACTATTGCAGTGGTCCTCTCAAGATTGATGGGCACAAAGTAAGTTGTAGGCTCTCTATCAAGCTTTACCTGGGTATATATGTCACAACTATTTGTTTCCAATCCATGCCTCATTTGTTATAAGGATTACTGTCTCTCATACATAAAAAAACAGATTTTTATTGACATCTATGTCTCCAAAGTACCAGGCTTAGGAGCAAAGCTGCATGAAGAGCAAGGTTCCAGGCTCTTGTTCTCTTGTTTAAAAGTCTGTCAACATCTAAACTGGTCACACCTACTTCACTTAATAATTCCCACACCAAATTCCTCTCTCTCTCTCTCTCTCTCTCTCTCTCTCTCTCTCTCTCTCTCTCTCACACACACACACACACACACACACACACATTTATTTGTTAAAATAAAAATTGCTGTTAAGAAAAATTATTGTCAAATAGATATGTTTTTTCTATGATTCTGTCTTAAGCTATGTATTTTGTGTATTGAGTTGTACCTGACTTTGGATTAAAGTGGTTTTATAACAAAAAAAGGAAGCAAATTATGCTTCAATCCTATATGCTGTGCATTTGAAAAGTCCATTTTGTAATTGGAAGCACTCAGTTTCTGTCTCAGCAAACTGCCATATGCCCAGCTTAAAAAGGAGGTGGACATTTGCCAT